>NC_091063.1:168284971-168609424 GCF_000393655.2 Nicotiana sylvestris
ATATTGCAAAGAGTAAACAGATTATTAAATTGCTACATATTAATTACTTTGGTAGGTTCTACTTATGACCGACTGATGTGAGCAATTACTTTTATTCTCAACTGATTTATTCTTTAATCAATACTGTAGTTAAATTAATATCCTATTAACGAACCAAGAGTTTCGTGACATTTGTCTTGGACTAATACGACAAGTAATTAAGCAAAATAATTGACATTTAAGAATAATCTCACTCGTGGAACAAAAATAATGTAGTATTACAACATAACCTAATACATAATAATTTGTTTAAGGAGCAACTGTTTTCTCCGAATGGCCAATCTTCTATATAAGTTCTTGTTCGGATATAGATTTTGGCTATTAAATATTTTTTGAAAACATTGTTTGTTCATGGAATTTAATCAGTTTTAAAAAGAAAAAAATTGAAGAAAATTTTTCAAGTTTCAAAATTTGGTATGAAAATTTTTCTTCCACTCACAAAATATTAACTTTTTTCCAAGTAATATGCATGTTCAAACACAATTCCAATTTCCATAAACTTTATTTTAATACAACTTCAATTTTTTTTTAGGCTTAAACCAAATATATGGCTAAACACTAGCTAAGTTATATTTAAAGATAGATTTCTCTCTCTAGTATTTTTTAATACTACCTTTTTCAGTCCTTATACCTGAGGTTAATCTTCATAGGGATGCTAGTGATTAGCGAAAGCTTCGTTTGTTACCAACTCTTAGCACCAACTACTACTATTATTGTTATTCATTTTAAATGCTAGACCACGTTTTATTGCAGGTAGAAACCATTTTATATTATTTTGTTTTGTTTAATTATATATAATCAATTTTGTAAAGATTTTTAATATTCATCTACAGAAAAGAATTACAATTGGTTTGACTTTTAATATTCATCTACAAAAAAGAATTACAATTGGTTTGAGATAGTTATACTGTTAGTGTAACGATCCGATCGGTCGTTTTGCTTTCTCGACCCCCCTTCCCCTAGTTAAGACTTTCCGTATGTGTTTTTACTGTTTTATGACTTGCGAAGATGATGGGTTTAGGTTTGGAAGGGTTCGGGTTAAAATCGGAACGCTTAGTTCCTTAAAAGTAGCATATGATGACCAAGTTTGACTTGAGTCAACGTTTTGAGTAAACAACCTAGGAATCGGAATTTGATGGTTCCAATAGATTCGTATGATGATTTTGGACTTGGGGCGTGTGTTCAGATCGGGTTTCGGGTGATTTGGAGCATTTCGGTGCTTAATGTTGAAAGCTGCTTCATTGAAAGTTTTCTAGTTCCTTAAATTTAGTTTGGAGTAGACTTTGGTGTTATCGAGGTCCGTTTGGGATTCCGAGCATTGGAAATAGGTCTGTATAGTAATTTATGACTTGTACACAAAATTGGTATTATCCCGAGTAATCTAAGTATGATTCAGCGCGTGCGGAGTTAGTTAAGAAGCTGAAGTTCATAAGTTGATTCAATTTGATTAAGGGGTGTAATTCATAGTTTCGATGTTATTTTATGTGTTCCGAGGATTCGAGTAGGTCTGTATTATGGTTATAGACTTGTTGGTGCATTTGGACGGGGTCTCGGAAGGCTCGGGTGTATCCGGACCGATCGAGCTAAGTCCAAAAATTGCTGGGGCGTTGATTTGGTTTCCTTCATTGCGAACGCGTAGGGACCCTCGCGATCGCGAAGAAGGAATTGGGAACTGGGTGATGTTTTTCTTCGCGTTCACGAAGTCTGGGACGAATTCACGGAGGCTTGGGACCGGAGGCATTCACGTAGAAGACCTGGGCCTGGGCAACCCAGTTGCCTTTCGCATTACCGAGTGGGGGCACGCGTTCGCGTTGAGAGGATGGCTTAGTGCATCGCATTCGTGAGTGTCTTCTCGCGATCGCGAAGAGGACTTTTCTGGGTTCGTGACTTTTGCCTTTGCGATCGCGAGGTCTTGTCCGCGATCGCGAAGAAGCAGACTTGGGTAGTGACTTAATAAAAATTAGAATTTTGGCCTTTTTGTTCATGTCTCTCATTTGTTAGCCGATTTTGGAGCTTTGTAGAGAGGGGTTTTCACCTAGCTATTAGAGGTAAGTAATTTTTATATATTGTGAGCTTAATACATAAATTGTGGGTAAATGTTAACATGTAGATTGTGGAAATATTAGGATTTTGGTTGAAAAAACTAGATTTTGATAAAAATGAGATTAGACCATAAAAATGATTATGAAATTGGGCAAAAATTATATATTTGTGTTCGCGAGGTTATGGGTAATACTTATTTACGAAAATTTCTGAATTTCGGGCATGTGGAGCCGGGAGTGAATTTTACGAACCTTCCAAATTGGGTTGCATAATCACTCTAATAGTTAAATTATGAACTTTTGAGCAATTATTGATTAGTCTGTACAACCTTTGGCTAGTTTCAGATTGTTCGACACGATTTGAGGCTTTTAGAGTGATTTGTGGACCGGAAAATAAACTTGGGAACGAGATAAGTCTCTTGCCTAACCTTGTAAGAGACAATTTACCTCATAGGTGTTTAAATTATTATTTGCTACTAATTGTGGGTGCTATGTATGCATGAAGTGACGAGAGTCCATGTCTAGATAAAATTCATGTTATGTCCGGGTAGACATAGGCAGACATAGGCCTTTATATGTTTTTACTTGCACTATTTGGACTCAACTTACTAGTTTAATTGTTTGAATTAATAAGTAAAACTTGGTTAAAGATTATGTCAAATCGAACTTCATTACTTAGAAATTTGGCAAAATATTTAATTATTGATGGAAATTATATTCTTTCATAGGCTTACCTCGGAGTTGTAAATATGAAATTAGAAATTCGAAGAGTTTCCCTATTCATGTGGATCGGGCCAAACGCCTCAGCATATTTATATGTATATGATGGGATGAATCCATGGATCAATCCGTACAACCTCGGTAATGTATGTACATGATTATTATTGATCAGGTCGTACAACCTCAGCATAATTCGTGCGTGTCCTCACTCGGAGTCTGATTATACTTGATATGTCTTTCATGACTTGAGGATTTATAAATACATGTTGATCCCTTACTTGTTGAGATTTGTATGTGATATTTGGGGACTTTTTAGTTGTTATTTTGATAAATGATCATTTAATTATTGCCTATTATTCCATCATTGATGTTGTATTTCATGCCTATTAAATAATCTTGTACATTATGTATATTGCCCACTAGTAAGTATCGAAGTCGACCCCTCGTCACTATTTCTTCGAGGTTAGGATAGATACTTACTAGGTACATGTTGTTTATGTACTTACGCAACACTTCTGCACATAATGTGTAGGTTCTGAGGCAGGTGCATCTGGAGTTCGTCCGAGCACGTATCCGCATTGACCGAAAGCTTAGTGGTGAGCTGCTTTTCCATGCTCCGTTCTGCAGCACCCGGAGCCTTCTCTTGTTATGTTTTATCATTTCTGTCTATAAACAGTAGTTCTTAAAGAGTTTTGGTATATTCTACTAGATGCTCGTGCACTTGTGACACCGGATTTTGGGAATTCTAGTTGTCACTCATGGGTTTTGATTATTTAATTCGCTCTCTTATCTTCTCGTTTAGTTTATGCTTTACATTACTACACTCTCTTACTATTTTTTTCCACATTAAATAAAAATCAAATACTTTAAAAATGTAAAAAATGAGATATTAAATGGGTAGTTGGCTTACCTAGCGATGACGTTGGACGCCATTACGTCCTATAGTGGAAATTGGGTCGTGACAGTTTGGTATCAGAGCTCTAGGTTGACATAGGTTTCGCAAGTCATGAGCGGTCTTAATAGAGTCTTGCGGATCGGTGTGGAGACGTCCGTATTTATCTTCGTGAGGTTATAGGGTGTTAGGAAACTTCTCTTTCTTCATCTCCTATCGTGCAGTTGATATTGTGCTAAGTATCTTTCACTTATTCTCTCACAGATGGTGAGAACGCATACAGCAGATGTACCCGGCGGTGGAGGAGCTGCTCCCACTGTTGCTAGAGGCTGAGGCAGAGACCTGGGGAGAGCTAGGGGTATGCATTCGATTTATCGATTCAATTTTGACCCTTATCGATAGTTATTTATCGATTATCGATTTGTACATATGCTTATCGTTATCGTTTCAATAAGGTTTTGATTTTTTCGATTTGGATTTATCGATTTTTGGTGCTTATCGAGTCGGTTATCGATTACACCAATAAGAAAATTTGCGGGATTCCACGGAAAGTATAGCGCTATAAATACGCCTAACTAATTAATATGGACAAAAAGAAGCTAAAATAAGACGAACATCATTTATAACATAAAAATTGAGTCAACAAGCACATGCAACGAAACTAAAGTAAGGGATCAAATGTATGCCACCAACACTCCAACGGTTTATAACATAAAAATCAATAAACTTGCACAAATAACATGTCTAGCTTTTACTTGATCTAATTTTTATAAAACCTTTTGTTCTATTGTTGAAAATACTTTTTGTTTCACTAAACTTATGCTATTTACGAACTAAAGTATATTATAGCTTTTTTTCATAAAATAAATTATCTCATAAAACTAATTAGTAACGTAACTATTTTCAATAACTTAAAATACGTACACTAAATTCAGAGGGAAAGTTTATTCATTTTGTATGGAAGTAAATGGCATAATAGGCATAATAATGCCTTAATCAGAAGTATGCCAAATGTGGTGAGAGGAACATCGGTCAGCAGAATAGTACTAGTGTAGTAATAGGTGTAGTCCGTAGGGTGATTGCCCTGAAGAGAGTAGTAAAAGAAGCCAAGAATATCCTCTATCTTATCGGTTTATCGATAAATCGATAACCGAAGAGGACAAAATCGAAATCGATAACTCGATAAGGAAAATTTCGAAATCGATAAATCGATAACAAATAATCGATTCGATTTATCGATAAACCAATTCGAATGCACACCCCTAGGGAGAGCTCCGGCTCCTGCTAGATAACGATGGCATCCTAGAGTTTCTCCCGTCGTTCCACCAGCGAATCTAGCAGAGGACCCTATCATTGAGGAGTAGGGTAAGGTGCCTGCAGTTGAGCTGACTCCGGCAGATTTCACGTCCGCACTGGGATTTCAGGAGGTTATGGGTTGTATGCTCCTGTTCATGGATTCTATGATGTAGGCTGGTTTATTTCAAGCATACCCAGCAACATATCAAGCGGGAGGGGGAGTACAAACCCCTACTGCTCAGGCTCTAGGGCACGCTCCTACCGTATATCAAACCCTAGGTATATTAGCTATGGTCAGAGCCCAACTAGTTGCAGCGGCTGTACCAGAGCCTAGACCAGATGCGGTTGTCGAGTCGCATAAGCTGATGGATAGATGGACCAGACTATATCCTTTTGCCTTTGGCGGTGAGCGACATAAGGAACCCCAGGATTTTATTGACCGTTGCAGGGATATGTTGCACAACATGAGAGTATTGGAGTCCAACGGGGTAGACTTCACCATATTTCAGTTGGAGGGCAAGGCGTGTAGATGGTAGCAGTCCTATTTTCTTAGCAGGCCAGCGGGTTCACCTCCCTTGACTTGGTATCAATTCACATATCTCTTTCTGGAGAGATATATTCCACCCTATTAGAGGGAAGAGTTACGGGGTTAGTTCGAGCGGCTCCAGCATGGTCAGATGTCTGTGACCGATTATGAGGAGAGATTCTCTGAGTTGTCCCACCATGCACTTATGATACTCCCCACATAGAGAGAGTGTAGAGGTTTATTGCGGGCTTGCATTATGATATCCAGGTTACTGTGGCCCGAGAGGCGGAAATAGGGACTCCTTACGAGCAGGTTGTAGAGATAGCTCGGCGGATTGAGTGTATCTGCACCCGGGGCCGATTGTATATGACCGGGGAGAAGAGGCCTCGACATTCTAGAGGATTAAATGTCGCCACGTCTGGGGATAGAGGTAAGTTCGTGAGGGGTCAGTCTAGCAAACCCACTTATTCAGTATTGCCGCCTTCTCAGGGTGCACCTGTGCGGCCCTATTTCAGTGTCATTCCAGAGAGCTCCTAACGTCCACCGGCTATTCAGGTCCATTCCAGCGAGTATTCAGGTCCCTAGGGTAAAACTTAGGGTCAGTTATCTTCCGCATCGAGAAGTTATTATAAGTGCATGGAGCTTGGTCACATGAGGAGATCTTGCCCCTGGTTTAGGGGCAAGGCAGTGCAGTAGGGCCATCAACCCATGATTACCGCATCGGTCGTCTGACCTGCCAGAGGCAGAGGGCAGGTGGGTAGGGGTCGCCCTAGAGATGGAGGCCATGCAGGTGGCGCTTTAGCTAGGTTCTATGCTTTTCCAGCCAGACCAGATATAGTAGCTTCAGATGTCTTGATCACAAGTATTACTTCTGCATGCGGTAGGGATGCTTCAATATTATTGATTGCCATGCCAAGAATGTTACCTTGGCGATGCCGGATTTGCCTAGATTGGAGTGGAAGGGTTCATCTATCAGTGCATCTAGTCAGGTTATCTCTTTCCTAAATGCTCAATACATGGTCGAGAAGGGTTGTTTCGCTTATCTAGCTTATATTCGGGATATTGCTGCAAAGACTCCTACGATTCAGTGCATGTGGTTCGGTAGTTCTCCGATGTGTTTCCTTTTGATTTACCAGGCATGCCACTAGATCATGATATCAATTTCTGTATTGATTTAGCACCAGGTATCCAGCCTATCTGTATTCCACCGTACCGCATGGCTCCGAAGGAGTTGAAAGAGTTGACGGAGCAGCTTGAGGAGTTTCGAGCAAAAGGGTTCGTCAGGCCAAGTGTGTCGCCTTGGAATGCACCGGTGTTATTTGTGAAAAATAAGGATGGGGATATGCGGATATGCATTGATTGCCGCTAGTTGAATAAAGTTACCATTAAGAAAAAGTACTCATTGTTGCGTATTGATAATTTGTTCGACCAGCTGCAGGGTGCCAGTGTGTTCTCTAAGATCGACTTGAGATCTGGGTATCATCAGCTAAAGATTCGTGCTTCGGATGTTTCGAAGATGGCTTTTTGGACTAGGTATGGCCATTATGAGTTTCTAGTGATGTCTTTCGGCTTGACCAATGCCCAGCGTTTATGGATTTGATGAACTAAGTGTTCAGGTCATATCTTGACTCCTTGGTCGTTGTCTTCATTGATGAATATTGATCTACTCACATAGTTTAGAGAAGCACGAGCAGCGTTTAAGAGTTGTGCTTCAAACCTTGCAGGAATAAAAGCTATATGATAAATTCTCCAAGTTCGAGTTCTGGTTAGATTCAGTGGAATTCTTGGGGTATGTTGAATTGGGTGAGGGTATTAAGGTAGACCTTAGGAAGATCGAGCGAGTCCAAAGTTGGCCTTGTCCTACCACAGCGATCGAGATCGTGAGTTTCTTGGGGTTAGCAGGTTATTATCGTTGGTTTGTGGAGGGCTTCTCATCTATTGTAGCACCTTTGACTAGATTGACCCAGAAGGGTGCTCCATTCCGATAGTCAGATGATTGGGAGGCGAGCTTTCAGAAGCTCAAGACAAATTTGACTATAGCACCAATTTTAGTGTTGCCTTCCGGTTCAGGGTTGTATACTGTGTATTGGATGCTTCATGCGTTGACCTGGGTTGTGTATTGATGTAGGAGGGGCGAGTTATTGCATATGCTTCACGTCAGATGAAGCCTTACGAGAAGAATTACCCCGTACATGATTTGAAGTTGGCAGCGATAGTTCATGCTTTCAAGATCTGGAGGCATTTTTTATAGGGTGTCTTGTGAAGTTTACACCGATCATTGTAGCTTGCAACATTTGTTTAAGCAGAGGGATATTAATTTGAGGCAGCGCATGTGTTACTGAAGGACTATGATATTACCATCCTTTATCATCTGGGCAAGGCGAATATGGTTGCGGATACCTTGAGCAGAAAGGCACAGAGTATGGGTAGTTTGGCATTTATTTCAGCAGAGGAAAGGCCATCGGCTTTGGAAATTCAGTCCTTAGCTAACAGACTTATGAGGTTGGATATTTCAGTGCCCGGTCAAGTTCTTGCATGTGTTGTGGCTCAGTCTTTATTATTTGAGCGGATCAAGGCTCGTCAGTACGATGATCCACACCTTCTGGTTCTTAGAGAGACGGTACTGGCAGGTGTGTCGAGGAAGTTACTATCAGTGATGATGGTGTTCTACGACTCCAGGGTCGCTTATGTGTTTATAATGTCTATGACTTGAGGGAGAAGATTCTAGATGAGGCACACAGTTTTCAATATTCTATTCATCCTGGTACTACTAAGATGTATCGCGATCTAAGGCAACATTATTGGTGGAGGCGGATGAAGAAGGGCATAGTTGAGTATGTAGCGAGGTGTCTAAACTGCCAGCAAGTTAAGTATGAGCACCAGAGGCCAGGTGGCCTATTCCAGCAGATGGTTATACCG
The DNA here is from genome assembly GCF_000393655.2 of Nicotiana sylvestris. Taxonomy (NCBI): domain Eukaryota; kingdom Viridiplantae; phylum Streptophyta; class Magnoliopsida; order Solanales; family Solanaceae; genus Nicotiana; species Nicotiana sylvestris. Next base: position 168,293,406 of record NC_091063.1, read on the forward strand.
GAGTATAAATGGGATTGGATCACTATGGACTTTGTAGTTGGGTTGTTGCATCCATTGAGGAAGTTTGATGTCGTTTGGGTCATTATCGACAGGCTAACCAAGTCGGCACACTTTATTCTGGTTGTGACTACGTACTCTTCAGAGAGATTGGCCCAGATTTATATTCAGGAAATTGTCTGGTTGCATGGTTTGCATGTTTTCATCATTTCAGATAGAGGCCCTTAGTTCACTTTGCAATTTTGGAGAGCAGTACAGAGTGAGTTGGGCATCCTGGTAGAGCTCAGCACAGTCTTTCATCCGCAGACTGACGGTTAGTTGGAGCGAATAATTCAGATTCTGTAGCATATGTTCAAAGCGTGTGTGATTGATTTTGAAGTGAATATGGCTCTATTTAAGGCTTTATATGATCAGTGATTTCGTTCGTCCATCGGATGGTTTGAGACCGGTGAGGCTAGGTTATATGGAACTAATTTAGTGAAGGATGCCTTGGAGAAGGTAAAGTTGATTCAGGAGCGGCTTCGCATAGTACAGTCCACACAAAAGAGTTACGCGGATTAGAAGGCGTATGATTTATCATTTATGGTGGGCGAGAAGGTTCTCTTTAAAGTCTCGTCGATGAGGGGTATCATGAGGTTCGGAAAGAAAGGCAAGCTGAGCCCAAGGTTTATTGGTCAATTTGAGGTGTTGAGGCGAGTTTGGGAGGTTGCCTATGAGTTTGATTTGCCTCCAGTCTATTGGGGGTTCCATGTGTCTATGCTCCGGAAGTACCATGCTGACAGGTCGCATATGTTAAATTACAGCTCGGTTCAGATAGATGAGAGGTTAGGTTATGAGGAGGAGCCAATTGCTATTTGACATAGACAGTTTCTCCAGTTGAGGTCCAAGAAGATTTCTGTAGTAAAAGTCTAGTTGAGGGGCCAACCAATCGTGGAAGCGATTTGGGAGACCAAGGAGGACATGCGGAGAAGATATCCGCATTTATTCAGCACTCCAGGTATGATTCTAGACCCATCGAGGACGAACGTTTGTTTAAGAGAAGGAGAATTTAACGAACTGATCGGTCGTTTTGATTTCAAGATCCTCGTTCCCCTAACTAAGACTTTCCGTATGTGCTTTTACTGTTTTATGACTTGTGGGGATGGTGGGTTTAGGTTTGGAAGGGTTCGGGTTGAAATCGGAACACTTAGTTCCTTAATAAGGGCCTATGATAGCCAAGTATAACTTGAGTCAACGTTTTAAGTAAACGACCTCGGAATCGGGATTTGATAGTTCCAATATGTTCGTATGATGATTTTGGAATTGGCGTGTGTTGGGATCAGGTTTCATGTAATCCGCGAGCATTTCGGCACTTAATGTTGAAAGTTGGTTCATTAAAGATTTTCTAGTTCTTTAAATTTGATTTGGAGTAGACTTTGGTGTTATCGAGGTCGTTTGGGATTTCGGGCCTGGGAATAGGTTTGCATAGTAATTTATGACTTGTACGCAAAATTTGGTGTCATTCCGAGCAGTCTAAGTACGATTTGGTGCATTCGGAGCTAGTTATGAAGTTGAAGTTCATAAGTTAATTCAATTTTATTTTAAGGTGCGATTCATAGTTTCGATGTTGTTTATGTGTTCCGAGGGTTCGAGCAGGTCCGTATTATGGTTATAGACTTGTTGGTGCATGGACGGGGTCCCGGGAGGCTCGAGTGCGTTTCGAATCACTCGGAGCTAAGTCCAAAAACTACTGGTGTATTGTTCTGATTTCCTTCTTCGCAAACGTGTAGGGACCCTCGCAAACGTTAAGAAAGAATTGGGGACTAGGTGATGTAGTTCTTCGCGCTCGCGAAATCTGGGATGCGTTCGCTGAGGCTTGGGACTAGTGGCCTTCGCATTCGCGGTTGACTCGTCGTGTTCGCGTAGAAGACATGAGCTTGGGCAACCCAGTTGCCTTTCGCGTTCCCGAGTGGGGGCCATGCATTCGCGATAGGAGAGCGGCTCAGTATATCACGTTCAGGAGTGTCTTCTCGCGATCGTGAAGAGGACTTTTCTGGGTTCGTGACTTTTGCCTTCGCGATCGCGAGGTCTTGTCTGCGATAGTGAAGAAGGTAGACTTGCGCATTTACTTAATAAAAATCAGGATTTTGGCCTTTTTGTTCATTTCTCTCATTTGTTAGTCGATTTTGGAGCTTTGTATAGAGGTATTTTCACCTAGATATTGGAGGTAAGTGATTTCTATACAATGTGAACTTAATACATAAATTATGGGTAAATTTTAACATGTAAATTGCGGAAATATTAAGATTTTGATAAAAATGAGACTAAACCACGAAAATGATTATGGAATTGGAAAAAAATTATATATTTGTTTTCGTGAGGTTATAGGTAACATTTATTTACGAAAATTTCTAGAATTCGGGCACGTGAGCCCGGGGGTGAATTTTAAGGATCCTTCCAAACTGGGGTGGGTAACCACTCTAATAATTAAATTATGAATTGTTGAGCAATTATTGATTAGTTTGTACAATCTTTGGCTAGTTTCGGATTGTTCGGCACCGACTTGAGGCTTTTATAATTTGTGGACCGGAAAGTGGACTTGGGAACGAGGTAAGTCTCTTGCCTAACCTTGTAAGAGGGAATTAACCCCATAGGTATTTAAATTATTATTTGCTACTAGTTATGGGTGCTACGTACGCACGAAGTGACGAGAACCCGTGCGTAGCTAAAATTCATGTTATGTCCGGGTAGACATATGCCTTTATTATGCTATTACTTGCATTATTTGGACTCAACTTGATAGTTTAATTGCTTGTATTAATAAGTAAAACTTGGTTAAAGATTATGTTAAATCGAGCTTCATTACTTAGAGAGTTGGCGGAGTGTTTAATTATTGATGGAAATTATATTCTTTCATGGGCTTATCTCGAAGTTGTAAATATGAAATTAGAAATTCGAAGAGCTTCCCTATTCCTGTGGATTGGGCCGAATGCCTCGGCAATATTTATATTTATATTATGGGATGCATCATGGATCGGGCTGTACGACCTCGATAGTGTATGTACACGATTATTATGGATCGGACCGTATGTACTCGGCATAACTCGTGTGTGTTGTCACTCGGAGTCCGATTACACTATGTCTTTCATGACTTGAGGATTTATTAGTACATGTTGAGCCCTTACTTGTTGAGATTTGTATGTGATATTTGAGGACTTTTAATTGTTATTTTGATAAATGATCATTTAATTATTGCCTCTTATTACATCATTGACATTGTATTTCATGCCTATTAAATAATCTTGTACATTATGTATATTGTCCACTAGTAAGTGCCGAAGTCGACCCCTCGTCACTATTTTTTGAGGTTAGACTAGATACTTATTGGGTACATGTTGTTTATGTACTCACGCTACACTTCTGCACATATTGTGCATGTTCTGAGGCAGGTGTATCTGGAGTTCGTTCGGGCACTTCTGCACATATTATGACCTGTAATGGAAATTGGGCCGAGACAGTTAGCACTCCCCTATATACCACTCACCATGCTTTTTTACCTTACCTAACGTATTTTAGAATGCTACCAAAGCATTCCGTACAACCTAATCTATTGACAATATTTGTCGCGTTAATCATTGAAAATTAATAATAAGAGATTTAATTGCTAATAATTACATTGGTCGGTCCGACGTACACCAAATAATTGAAACATCTATCATCTTTTCTGATTTGTCACTTTATTTTAGCAGTCAATTGAACGGAGACTATCTGAATAGTTATCTCCTAAACTAAGTAACTACAACTAATACTATATTTGTTTCGTTATTTGCTTCCAACCTTTGTTCAAAATCTATCCCCAGAAATTATTTTTTTTTGAAATAGTGTTTGATCATAAAAATTTTAATTTTCAGTCAAATCACTCATAATACAAAAACGCCTACTTAATATTAATAGAAAAGTTTACACAATATAGTCGCCCAAATTAATAATCAGTGTATATTTTTTGTATTATTAATATATAGTAATTACATAATTAATGTATATTTAGCTAGCGATTATAATTATTTTTGGTCAATCGGTCAAATATATTAAAAAGCCTGTACTATAAGTCAATTCTCTGTTTTGTTTGGTTTAAGTCTCCAATTTCATCCTAGTTTGTGTTTGGCAAGAAGAAAAAAAGTCAATTCCCTTATTATTGTAGAATTTATGTGCAAACTTGAAGGAAAACCTGTTTTTCCAGAAAAAATCAGTTAAAGAAGTGTCAAAATAATTTGGTTTAGTAATAATATTAATTTCTTATTTGCTAGTTGCTTAGATAAACTTAAAAATGTGGTGTAATTCCTTAGTTATATTGGGAAGTCTCTTATTTTCTTTCCCTTTAATATTTCTAGGTTCATAAGGGTTAAAATTCCAGTTCTTTTCTTCTAGTTTACTATTTTTTCTTTATTTAATTAATTCATGAAGGTTGTGGAAGACTATAGTACAAAAAATGAATTATAAAGATAGAGTATTTGGTAAAAAAAAAAATGTGTGTCTATGAAAATTTGGAAGTTTTTGAAAAAAATTCGAAAACAAGTTTTTCAAAAAACCACTTTTTCAAAATTTCCAAAAAACTTTTTCCCTGCTCTCATATTTTTTCAAGTAAAATGCATGTCCAAACATAATTTTAGATTTTAATTTTTTTTTCCTTTCAAAAATTACAATTTTTATGTCCAAACGCTTATTAAGAATCTCACTTGTGTAGCACAAGAAAAGGAAGAAAAAAAGTGCAGTTGCAACATTTCTATACATATAAAATTATTAGAGTAATTATTATCTATCTCTCAATTATTTTTATCATTATATTTCACCTTTATCAAGGTCAATCTTTCTAGGGTTGATAACGATTTACGTGGACCTTCTTTTTCCTATACACAAATGAATCTACAGTATATTATTCATTTGAAAAGTAAGACCACGTTTTATTGCATGTGGAGATTATTGTATACTAATTTATATATGGTCAATTCAATGCTAAATTGACCAGATCCTTTTCAGAAGCTGGCAGTTCATGCAGTGAATAGACTTGTATAAATACAGCTGGCAGTTCATGCAGTGAATAGACTTGCATAAATACATAACTAATGTATATCTGTAGACACTGAAATTTTAACACTGGGGCGGACCTAGAGCTTATAATACGGGTTCCCGGAAACGCAAGAACTTTTGCGTAGATCTTGTATTTATATTAAGATATTCACTAAATATTTGTAAATATCTAATTGTGAACCCAATTATTATTGCATATTAATGTAAAATTATGGCAGGAACCCATAAGCCTCAAATCCTGGATCTGCCTCTATTTTAACATAACAAGATAAATCTTATATTCAAGATAATTCTTTGAAATATTAGGAATCTATTAGGGTTACTTGGTGGATACTCCACCCAAATCCTGATTCATGCCTATAAATAGGGTTACATATGTTCTTCAAAGACAATCTAAGCAATTCCATAAACTATCGGAATATGCATAAAGAGATCAAATATGAGATCTCCGAATTTTCATAAAATTCTTGGAATATTCATTAAGAGATCAAAGACATGTCAAACTTGTCTTGCTAAAAGTCCTACGTTCGAGAAACATGTCGCTAAGGCCCTCGAATTATGGATAATAAATCAGAAGGAAGAATCAACGGATAAACAGAGTTGTAACTCGCAATATTTATCAATAAAATCCTTTTTTTTATAGTTGTTTGTGATTGCAGTTTTATTTTTCTCTACCTAAATTTGTTGCAAACAGTATTTTTTATATTTTTAGCTAGCGATTATAATTATTTTTATCGATCAAATATATTAAAAGCCCATACTAATAGGCAATTCTCTGTTATTGTAGAATTTAAGTGCAAAAAGCTAGCTTGAAATTGCACTTTCACTTTCTACTTTTATAAGGAGTTTGTACTTTTTTCTATAAATTTCAATATTCTAAATAAGATAGAAAATTTACAATTAAAAATATTTTTGGGGCCACCATGTGAACTAAGTAACTGATACTTTATTTGTTTCGGTATTTGCTTGCAACTTTTGTTCAAAATCTATCCCCATAAATCAAGTGAAAAAGATGGATAAAGCATGGAGAGCGTGTTTGGCTCACGCCCAATATAGTCGCCCAAAATAATAATAATATTTTTTGTATATTAATGTATAAAAACATAACTAGTGTATTTTTTAATATTTTTAGCTAGCGATTATAATTATTTGTGGTATGTTGGTCAAATATGTTAAAAGCCCATACTAATAGGCAATTCTCTGTTATTGTAGAATTTATAATTGCTTGAAATTGCACTTTCCCTTTGTTCATAATTGCATTGAGCTGAATTTTTTGGGCAACCAACCAGTTTGAAACTGCATGGGGTTGGATTTAGCTGAAAACTTTTATGAGAGTTTTTAATGTCACGTTTTTCCCACTCTAAATGGTGAGATCGATATTAAATGTTTAAGGGTCAGAATTAATTATTCTAGGTACATTATTAATTTCATATTTGCCCCAGTTGCTTGCTTAAACTTAAAATGTGGTGTACTTTAGTTATACAGTCAAATCTCTCTATAGCAATCTTATTTGTTCCGGATTTTTTTGGATGTTTTAGCGAAGTGTTATTATAGAGAACATATATTATAACATAGCATGAAAATTGGTTCCATAAAAACTTAACTTTTATAGTAAATAATTGTTATATAACGATATTATTATAGAAAGGTTTTATTGTAGTGGGAAATCACTTATCTCTTTCCGTTTAATAGTTTCTAGTTTCATAAGGGTCAAAATTCTAGTTCCTTTTTGCTACTTTACTGTTTTTCTTTATTTAATTAATGAAGGTTGTGGAAGAGTACAGTACAGAGAATGAATTATAAAGATATTTGGTAAACAAATTTGGACTTTTGAATGCAATTAATGCTACACCTGTATCATCACATTATCACTTAATTGTTTTAAGTAAATTAAACTTTACATCAACATTATTTAAAGGTTTTGTATAATGAGTTCTTATTATCAGTTGATCAATATCCTACTGAGAAAACTAAGAGTTTCGTGACCAAATCTATTTGACCAAAAGATATTGAAATTCTTTTGATTAAATCAATCGATGAAAAAGAAGAGGTAAATCTCAGCCAGCCAAGTATAATAAAATCTAGATTAAAAGATGCAAGGGGTGAACAAAGTGAACATGACTTCTTAATATGTCGAAACCAAATGATTAAGCGTAAATATGATAGCTTCGAATAAAAATATTGCAATGGATACTATTAGCCGAAGACAAAAATGATGTGTTGATCTCTAAACTGTAAATAAGTAAAAGTCCTCCTTCTTGTATTCACTTTCCTCTCTATTTATAAGGGATCATTCCTTCTTGAACCCTAAAAAGGTATTACATAAAGAATATTCGAAAAGCATATTCCTATTGTCCCCTACTACGCCTACACTACTGCAAATGTTGTGCGTTTGCTAACGCCTGCCAGTCGTCACTCTTTACAACAACCAAAAGACAATGCGTCGTAAGGGACTCGTCCTTCGTCGTACTCGTTAGCAGTCGTGGTCGTCCAAATTTGGACCTATACAGTTAGTCGCTCCGCTTGTCGAGGTTGCGGCTCGGTGCGTCCTCGATAAGCGGACATTACCCATACCCGTAAAGAAAATTAGATTACGAATCGTAATGGTTTGGCCAACAACGAAAGGGTAGTGTGTTTTATTGGGAAATGACGTCACTTCCACGTGCGTCATCACTACGCGCCTTTCCGAGACAGAGACTGATGGCTTGTCGCTTCGATTCTGGCGCTACCCAGCCCTATAAACAGGTGAAGGGTTTGTTTTTTTAAAAACTCTTGGCCATTTTTTCTTTGGTTATTCCTTCTCATATCTTCAGCTTCTACTCTTACGTTTTCTTTGCTTTCTCTCTTCCGTATGCCGTTCTTGGGTTTTTCTACTTTATTAACACATCTTCCGCCATAAATATGCTCAGAACACATCGATCTCGTGAGGGGGTTTCTGACGCCACCCCGTTATCCATGGCGCTCCCTTCTGGTGGTGAGGACATGACGGTGGAGAAAGGGGATAGTTTTCCCACCGTGGACGAGTTACTACCGAGACACCCCATGTCTCGAAGTGACTTTCTTAAAGAACCTACTCCTACTCCTGCTTCGGTAGTATCTGAAACCGAGCAGACCCATATAGATGCCCTTCGTGCCAAGTACAACATTCCCCCTCATGTCGAGATGGTTCCTGTGGGGAGGGACTTCGTGGAGGTCCATAGACTGGGGTATTGTGATTTTTATGATTACCCCTTTGTAATTGGTCATTCCTTCCCCCTTCTCCCGTTAGCAGAAGAATTCTGTCGATTCTATCAGGTTTGCCCGGTGCAGCTTTCTCCGTGTACGTACAAAATACTTCTGGTGTTGACAAAATACGCAGAGTTCGCGGGGTGTGAAGTTAACATTCACCATCTCCTGCACCTGTTTTCCCCTAGTTTTCACAGGGGTACTATGGTGTATTTGAGGCACCGTGGGACTAAAGGGCTGGTGGTCGGAACTGACGACCGAGCGAGCCGTAAATTTTGGCATAAGTATTTCTTTATTAGAATTGAATACATTGTGTTGGACCCCGCTAGATTCTCGGAGCGGTGGAATGATAATCGTAGGTGTCGTAACTTGTTTACCCTCTTTTTTGTGTTCAAATTAGTATTTATCTGCGGCTTTCTTTTGCAGCTATGGGGCGTCCACCCCGTCCCATCGCCGGTATAAGGGACCGGGTGGCCCGTTTGCTGCTTCACGCAGTGGAGACTTGAGACTGGCCTGCTTTTGTGAAACGTTTTAGGCCAAAGGTCTCATCCGTATGTGTCTTCCTCTCTACCACTCTTCGACTGCTTGCCATTGTCTATTAATACGACTCCTTGTGATGACAGGTCGTGGAGCCTCTAGGCGAAGGTCCCCAGTCCCTGCATTTTGCCAGGTCATCGCCTCGGTGAGAATGCAATTTACTTTGGAGGAGTCTGTCCGAGAGGGTCGTGCTCAGCCAATACAGATGAGAGACTCCTCTCGGGATATGGTTGTGAGAGAAGAGACCTCCTCTTTATCAGTCCATCACCTCGTGGATGAATCCTCTAATAGGGACAAATCTTCGTTAAGAAAAAAGAGGAGGGTAGAGCTCGGGAAAGGCACAACCATTGATACTAGTAAGAGTGGGACGGGTGTGTCAGAGATGGCACCGGCACCCGCGTTATGGACGACGCGATCTTGGCGGGAAGGTCTCCCCAAACAGAAGGGTTTTACCAAGGAGGGGGGTCTGTGCGCTCCACTGAGGGTGGCACATCATCTACTGTTTGAGGGGGCTTATGTGCCGAGGGCGACGGCTCGGGTTCGGACGTCGACCCAGGGGAGGTTTGCGAGTTTTTGGAGCGTCACACTCACATATAGGTCAGAATGGATGGTTCTGATCGACAAATAGTCATCCCCGGGGACTACGACTTGTTGTCGAAGTGTGATCAGGTGGCGTCCGTTTTTGCCCCTTTATGTGTTTCTCCTGATAGCAAGGCAAGTAGAGCGATGAGTGATGCAGAGTTGTCATGGAGCGTTTTCGGCATGGCTCTTCGGGTTAGTGCCTCTCTTTTCTTTTCGCCGTTGGATCTGTTTTACTGTTATTGGCCCATCTCTTTGTTTTAACTTTGTTTTTCATATTAGACCCTCATCATGGAGATCGAGCGTGAGCGTTTGGAAAGGAAGAGGATGACCATCTATGGGAATATGTCCTCTAAGTATCAAGAATACCACACCAAGCACCATGCGATGGTCGACATCTTCACTCAGGATTGCGACTTTCAGTTGTTCCGCGATGGGCTTAAGCAGAGGGAGGATCAATTGGCGTGTAAGGTCGAAGAATTGAAGGAGCGAGATGAGGACCTTATGAAGGACATTTTCCATTGTAATGAGCTTGAGGCAGCCCTTAAGGCTAGGGAAGACGAGCTTGAGCTAAATTAGGGAGTGATGGCCGAAAATGCCGACCTCCAAGCAAAGGTGGCCAATTTGACTACCGAACTGGACACGAAGGCAGCGGAGGTTGTCGACTTTAAGGGTGAATTGAGCGCAATTGTTGATAGATTGGCCCACGCCGAAGGGGATAGGGAAACTGCCGTCTCTGAGGTAGCAAATTTAGAAGACGCCCTCCGTGTTTGTAGACTGGAGCGGGGCAAGGAGGTGGAAGAGTCTGCGCTGAAGGTAGCGGGACTTGAGGGGCGTATTCAAGGTTTGGAGGCGGAATTGTCCGCATTAAATGAGCAGGTGGATTTTTTGAAAACAGAGGACATGCGACGTCGGTCGCAACCCTCTACATCCCATGCTTCGGCTGATCATGCCATGCCTCGCCATTTGTATGAGTTGTGGGTTCACGCTGAAGCCCGACTCGATGTGTACAAGGTTCTTTATGCTGACGGGAGGACGTCTGAGACAGAGCTTCAAGATGTGCGTGCCAAGGCCTGTGCAGCTCGTGAGGCATACGGGTATGACCCCCTCACACCTGGCGGGGATGATATTAGTTCTGGTGATGCGGACAAACTTGCCTCCGATTCTTGGTACGAGGAGGTGTATGCCACAGGGAATGATGTGGCATAGTATTTGGTTGTATTTACTTTTGGTTCGCCATTTTTGTGAGGGCGTCTCCGAGCCCTTTATAAAATTAAATATTTGTAATATATTTGCTGTAATGAAAATCGTTTTGGTCGTGTACCTCTGAGTTGTTGTTTCTTTCTCCAGTTTGTTTGACGATGAATTTTGCCGCAGTCATGTTACTTTGAATCTTTGTTGAAATGTTGAACCCGTTGTGTTGTGAGTTTAATTGAACTCTTTTCGTTAGCAACAGTCTTGGTCGTAGGGATATTACTTTCGAGCTGATACCGAAGTAGTATCTCGTGGTGGTTCGAATGAAGTCGAACTTTTCTTCGATGATGGCCTTGGCCATTGGGATGTTACTTTCGAGCTGATGTCGAAGTAGTATCCCATCGTGGTTAGAATGAAGTCGAACTTTTATTCGACGATGGCCTTAGCTATTGGGATGTTACTTTCGAGCTGGTGTCGAAGTAGTATCCTGTCGTGGTTCGAATGAAGTCAAACTTTTCTTCGACGATGGCTTTGGCCATTGGGATGTTACTTTTGAGCTGGTGCCGAAGTAGTATCCCGTCATGGTTCGAATGAAGTCTAACTTTTCTTCGACGATGGCCTTGGCCATTGGGATGTTACTTTCGAGCTGGTGTCGAAGTGGTATCCCTTCGTGGTTTGAATGAAGTCGAACTTTTCTTCGACGATGGCCTTGGCCATTGGGATGTTACTTTCGAGCTGGTGTCGAAGTAGTAACCGGTCGTGGTTCGAATGAAGTCGAACATTTCTTCGACGATGGCCTTGGCCATTGGGATATTACCTTTGAGCTGGTGTCGAAGTAGTATCCCGTCGTGGTTCGAATAAAGTTAAACTTTTATTCGATGATGGCCTTGGCCATTGGGATGTTACTTTCGAGCTGGTGCCAAAGTAGTATTCCGTCGTGGTTCAAATGAAGTCAAATTTTTCTTCAACGATGGCCTTGGCCATTTGGATGTTACTTTCGAGTTGGTGCCGAAGTAGTATCCCATCGTGGTTCGAATGCAGTCGAAATTTTCTTCAACGATGGCCTTGGCCATTGGGATGTTACTTTCGAGCTGGTGTCGAAGTAGTATCCCGTCGTGGGGGTGGCATTCAATTTCATTTGCTGGAGTGTCGTATGTGACGGTTTTTATTCATACCTTGGAGACGTGTTGATTCGCATACATAATGGAGTGATTTTATTTATATGACGGAGATACATGTCGACTTCATACATATTATGGCAGTACATGTCGATTTCGTGCATACAATGGAGAATCTTTATATCTAGTACCTTTATTGCTCATCCTGGAGATGTCATCAGTAGGCAGGGCAATGAATAATACTTCGAGCCTCAAGACATCCCCCTCGTACCCTCATTAAAAACGTCCCCGAGAAAACCTGATTGGGACAAAACCCGGGTGAGGGAAAAAGAGTACGACTTGGGCGGCGTCTCTTTTCATAAGTGGAAGTACTTGAGGTGGGCGACGTTCCAGTTATTTTGTAGTAGTTTTCCTTCCATTGTTTCTAATTGGAATGCTCATTTGCTCGCTACTGCTATGATTTTATATGGCTCGTCCCAGTTTGTTCCCAACTTCCCTTCGTTCGGGTCTTTCACCACTTGTGTTTTGGCTTTTAGGACGTAGTCCCCTACTCTGAGCAGTCGTATTTTGGCCTTCCTGTTATAGTACCTTTCTGCTTGTTGTTTTTGGGCCATCATTCTTATGTGTGCCATATCCCTTCGTTCTTCGACCTCATCCAGGTCTTGTAATTTACTTTCGTCGTTGCTTGGTCCACTTTCATTGGAGTATCTCAGACTAGGTTCCCCGACCTCAACGGGTATAACCGCGTCAGTGTCGTAGACCAGTGAATACGATGTCTTGCCCGTGCTGGTTTTCGGCGTTGTGCGGTAGGCCCATAATACCTCTAGTAGCAGTTCAGGCCATAACCCTTTGGCGTCCTCGAGCTTTTTCTTCAATATGTTCAATATTGTTTTATTAGAGGATTCTGCTTGGCCGTTGCCGGCATGGTGATATGACGTGAAGAGTATCAGCTTGATGTGCCATTTTTTAAAGAATTCAATCATCTTTTTCTCGATGAAATAGGGTTCGTTGTCGCAACTGATTTCTTTGAGGATGTCGAAGCGACATATGATGTTTTTCCAAATGAACTCGATGACTTCTTATTCGCGTATTTGAGCGAATGCACCTGTTTCCACCCATTTAGAGAAGTAATCAGTTAAACCCAAAAGGAAGCGTATCATACCTCGCCCTGCTGGGAGGGGTCCGACGATATCCATTCCCCATTTTATAAACGGTCATGGAGAAATGATGGAGTGTATGAGTTCCCCTGCCTGACGTATCATAGGAGCGTATTTTTGGCATTGCTCACATTTCTTGACGTAATCTGCGGACTCTTTTTTCATATTGGGCCAGTAGTATCCTGCACAAATAAGACATCTGACGAGGGCCCGGTTGCCTGTGTAGGCACCGTAGTGGCCTTCGTGTACCTCTTCGAGCACACACCTTGTCTGATTTGGTCAAAGGCATTTGGCCAAAGGACCGCCAAACATCCTTTTATAAAGGTCGTAGTTTATGAGGCTGTATCTGGACGCTTGTATTCGGAGCTTTTTGGTTTTTTATCTTGCAGGAGTGCTCCCTCCTACAGATATGATATGATGCAATTGTGCCAGTCCCAAGTTAAATTTATAGAATGTACCTCGACTTGTTCTATTGATGAGTGGGGGAGGGTGACCACGTTCTCATTGGTGATATTTTTAGTTGCTGTTGCCAGCTTGGCGAGATCGTCCGCTTCGATGTTTTGTGCTCGCGGTATTTGGTTGAGTCGGCATTAGTCGAATTCTGGCAGCAGCTTGTGAATTTCGGTATGGTATTTTTGCAACCTCTGCTTCTTAACCTGGAAAGTCCCAGTAACTTGGTTTATGACGAGTTGAGAGTCGCAGCGGAGGATGACTCGTCGAGTACCATACTTGAGGGCCAACTTCAGTCCTGCAATTATGGCCTCACGCTCGGCCTCATTGTTAGTCATTTCAGGGCATCGTATAGATTGAAAAATTACTTCGCTTGTTGGGACTTCGAGTACGAGTCCCAGTCCAGATCTCGATGCATTGGACGCGCCGTCGGTATAAAGGACCCAAAGGTCGGGTCATTAAGATGAAGTGCGAATTGCTTCTTGCTCGACTTCGGGCAGTATCTCTGCATTGAAGTCAGCGACGAAATCGGCGACCACTTGCGACTTAATTGCGGTTCGCGGTTGGTATGTTATATCGTGCTCGCTCAATTCTATGGCCCATTTGGCCAACCTACCCAATAATTCGGGTTTGTGCAGGATATTCTTGAGAGGAAAGGTTGTCACCATCTTTATGGTATGGCACTGAAAATATGATCTAAGCTTTCATGAAGCTATGACTAATGCTATAGCCAGTTTTTCAAGGTAGGGATACCTTGTTTCGGCGTCAATTAAGGTTTTGTTGATATAGTAAATTGGATACTGTGTACCTTTGTTTTCTCGGACTAGCACTGCACTTACCGCGACTTAGGATACAACTAGGTAGACTAGGAGGCACTCGCCTGGATCTGCCTTGGCGAGTAAGGGTGGTGAAGACAAGTATGCTTTCAGTTTCCTTAGGGCGTCGACACATTCTGAAGTCCAGTCTTTCCTTAATACATTAAAGAATTTATGGCATCTATCCAATGATTGTGAGATGAACCTCGACAAGGTGTCTATCCGTCCTGTCAATTTTTGTACATGTTTTTTGCTGGTCAATGTTTTGGGTATTCTTTCGATGGCCTTAATCTGTTCTGGGTTGACCTAGATGCCTCTTTGTGATATCAGGAAACCGAGAAACTTACCCGAGCTTACGCCGAAGGTGCATTTTTCGGGGTTCAGTTTCATATTGTACCGTCTTAATATGTCGAAGGCTTCCCTCAGATGATCGATATGATCTTCTTTCCTTTTCGACTTAACCACCATGTCATCGATGTAGACTTCTATTGTTTTTCCGAGTTGGTTTTTGAACATCTTGGTGACCCATCTCTGATATGTTGCCCCTGCATTCTTTAGTCCGAACGGCATGAGCTTATAGCAGTATGTTCCTTGGTGAGTGATGAAAGTGGTTTTCTCCTGGTCTTCTTCTTCTATGAGCATCTGGTTGTAACCTAAGTAGGCATCTAAGAAGCTTATTAACTCGTGTCCTGCTGTTGCGTCGATAAGCTGGTCAATGTGTGGCAATGGAAAGGAGTCTTTTGGATATGCCTTGTTTAGGTCCGTGAAATTACACACATCCACCACTTTCCGTTTTTATTTTTCACCATGACCACATTGGCGACCCACTGAGGGTATTTTGACTCTCAGACGGAGCCATTTGCGAGCAGCTTAACGACTTCTTCGCTGACGGCTTCATTGTTCGCGGCATTGAATTTCCTTCTTATTTGTTATACTGGCGGGTATAGGGGGTCGACATTTAGCTTATGTGTAGCGATATCCTTTGGGATACCTGGCATATCTGCATGAGAGAAGGCAAACAGATCGACATGGTCAGTTAAGAATTTACGAAACTTACCTGGTTCCGAGAGATTGTGCCCGATATAAGCCTTTTTTGTGCTGTCATTGTTGTCTAGTAGGACTGGATCAAGATTTTCTATCGTTGACTCGGACGCTTCCACAGTGTCGGGTTCCTTGATAACGTCTGTCCGTCCGTCAAGTTTGGCTCCCGACATCGCTGATTGCTATGCTTTCGCATATGCCCTTTTGAGTTATTGGGTGTGGGCACCATCTTGGGCGATGCGATAGCATTCTTGTGCGGTGCGGTGCTCGCTTCGAATGTTGAATACTCCCTATGGGGTAGGAAACATGTTCACTTGATAAAGACTGGAAGGGACCGCTCGCATGGCGTGCATCAACGGGCGCCCTATGATGGCGTTGTAGGTTGTTTCTTGGTTCATGACGTGAAACGTCATTTCCAGGGTGACTCCTCCGACTAGGACGGGTAGCACTATCTCTCCAGAAGTCCATTCAACTGCATTATTAAACTGGTTAGCGTTATACAGCGCGGTATTAATTTGTCTTCAAGTCTCATCTGTACGAGGACTCAAGGATGGATAATACACTCGCCGCTCCCATCATCTACCATTATTCTTTTTACATCAGTATCTTTAATACATAAAGTGATAACAAGAGCATCATAGTGAGTGAAAGATAAACCGTCGGCATCTGACTTATCGAAGATTATACTGTCTTCGAGGTCATCATACCGTTCATGGGTGATTGATCGTTTGAGTTTATGTGTGGTAGTGAACTTGACATGATTGATTGATGCTCCATCGCCCCCGCTGATGATCATATGTATAGTGTAAGCGGGAGAAGGCGATTTTGGAGGTCCCTGGGGCTGTTCGCATTCGCGGGCGAAGTTAGCCCATTCTTGATCGCTTAGTAACTCTTTCAGGTGTCCCTAGCTTAGCATTCGCACTACCTCCTGTCCCAGTCCTATGCAATCTTCGGTTTTGTGACCCCTTTCTTTGTAAAATTCGCAGAAAGCATTCGACTTCCGAGTGCTAAGGTCTGACCTCATCTTTTGTAGCCGTTTCACCTTTGTACCGAATTTCTCTAGTGCGTACAATATTTTTGAAGGAGAAAAACAAAAATTGTGAGCAGATAGGAGTGGAAGCATACATTTCTCATGTCGATATGGTGTTGTATGTCGAGAAGGAGCATCTGTGTGCCACGGTGGAGGCGGGGTAGACGTCCTGACGTAAGGTTGATGCCTTTCTCGGCCGAGACGGGGCCCGACTGATCTCTTCGACCGTTGTTGCGACGATCTTTCCTTGCTTCAGTTTGAAATAACGTCAACCATTGGGTTAGATTATTGAGGTCGTCCTCGTCGGCTCGTACCTCGGCACAGTAGGCGCTATGGATTTCTTCCTAAGTAGTTGGAGGGTATTTCATGAGCCTGCTTAGCAATTTTCTAGTCGTTCTCGACCCGTTCCTATTTTGTCCATTCTGGAAGGTTGCTACTGCCATTCCCTCTGACACATTCGGCAAGCTCATTCTCACCTTGTTGAACCGAGCCAAGAAGTCCCTGAGTCCCTCGATGTGCATCTATCTTACGGCAAATATATCGTTTACTCTAGCTTTTACCTGTTTGGCTCATGTATGGGCGGTGACAAATTTGTCTGCCATTTCCTTGAACGTTGCTATCGAGTGTGCCGGTAGTTGAAAGTACCATGTCAAGGCACCCCCTGTTAGGGTTTCGCCGAACTTTTTCAATAGCACTGATGGTACCTGCTCTTTTAAAAGATTGTTACCTTTTACGGCTATGACGTAGTGGATGATATGATCTTCTGGATTGGTAGTACCATCATATATCTTTAGGTAGGGCGGCATCTTGAAGGTTTTTGAAATGGCGTAGGGGGCCGCTTCTTCATTGTATGGTTGCTCGATGAATCGACAAACGTCTCATTTTGGCAACAACTTTAGGGCGCCTGGTATTTTATCAACCCTCACTTGGTGTTCCTTCATTTGGTAACGGAGTGTCTTATTCTCATTTTCTATCTCCTCCATTTTCTTTAAAATGGTTGCAAGCGTATCATTACCTGCGTCATTAGCAACATGAGTGTTACCTGTACGGGGGGCATTATGCTCATCAGCGTTTATCGTGACATCTACATGTGCAACATTCCTGTTATCCCTTTGGGCGGGTTTATCAAGTATGGTGTTCATAGTAATTGTTAGCCATTTTCCAGCAGTCTTCTTACTGACGGTGATGCCTCTGCTGTTGCAGATGTGGAGGCTTCCTTCTCGCGCGAAGCAGTTACGCTTTCGTGTGTGGGAGGTGAAGCGTCTCCCTTGGGTGTGGTGTTCGGTGTTTCATTTCCGTTATCTTCTCTGCTATCTTCGTTGATGGTGTTCAGGAGGTTGGTTGTGACGCCTACTATTGCTTTTTGCCTTGCATCTCCTTTCCCTGCCATTGTTAATTTGTGCAGAGCTAGGAAGAGGTGATTATCCCTTTCAAGGGTCTAGATGAGACTAAAATCTTAGCTAAAGAAATCCCCACAGACGGTGCCAAATTATTTTACCAAAAAATATTGAAATCCTTTTGATTAAATCAATCGATGAAGATAAAGAAGAAGAGGTAAATCTCAGCCAAGTATAATAAAATCTAGATTAAAAAATGCAAGGGGTGAACAAAGTGAATAGGGCCTCTTAATATGTCGAAACCAAATGATTAAGCGTAAATATGATAGCTTCGAATAAAAATATTGCAATGGATGCTATTAGCCGAAGACAAAAATGATGTGTTGATCTCTGAACTGTAAATAAGTAAATGTCCTCCTTCTTGTATTCACTTTCCTCTCTATTTATAAGGAACCATTCTCTCTTGAACCCTAAAAAGGTATTACATAAAGAATATTCGAAAAGCATATTCCTGTTGTCCCCTAGTACGCCTACACTACTGCAAATATTGTGCGTTTGCTAACCGCTGCCAGTCGTCACTCTTTACAACGGCTAAAGGATGTTGCGTCGTAAGGACCTCGTCTCTCGTCGTACTCGTTAGTGGTCGTGGTCGTCCAAATTTAAACCTATACAAAACCGACATTCTTAGGGCTACTATTAATTGAGATAACCAAGAAAAAATTGTATGGTTTAACAAATTTTCTTTCAAAGTTTTAAGTTTTGTTCTAAATATTCCACAATAATAGTATCTAATATTTTAAAATTTTGAGTTAAATTATTCAAATATTTATATCTACTAATAAAATAGTTGATAACTATGTATTGAAACAAAATATTAATGTTTTGTTAACTTAAAAAAGCTTTACTGATATAAGTAATTATAACTAATAGAAAATGTTTTGAGAGGGCTTTGACTCTTGGGAGCCCAGAACATCCTTAGTGGCCTTACAAAAAACGCAATAGTTGATACAAAGAATCTCACTCGTGTAATACAAGAAAAGGAAGAAAAATAAAAGTGTAGTTGCAACATTACTGTACTTATAAAATTATTAGAGTGATTGTAGATTTCTTCTTTATCTATTTCTCTATTATTTTTGCCTTTATTTAACCTTTTTAAAGGTCAATCTTTCTAGGGTTGATAATGATGAGTATGTGGACCTTCTTTTTCTTATACCCTAATGAACCTATAGTATATTATTCATTCGAAATGCTAGGGCTAGATCACGTTTTATTGTATGTGGAGATAATTTTATACTAATTTATATATGGTCAATTTAATGCTAAATTGATCATATCTTTTAAAGAAGAATAGACTTGACTTCTTTTTAAGCCCCATGAGCACGGTCAGAAGAGAAGTCTTTGGGCAACTCGATTGGAATCAGAGGAGAAAGATAGAGTCATTGTCGTTTTAACCGCTGTCAGAAAGAAGCCGAGTGACCAAAGCGGCTCTAGAATTTGAATTTAATAGGTTTATTTTTTTAAAATTTTAGCATTAAATTCATTGTACTTGACCTTCGAGGTCGATGATAAAAAAAAAAAAAAAAAAAATCGGGTCAACAAAACTAGCTGCATATCTAGAAATGCACTGTTGGCACTCAAGTAATACTGCTACTAATATTCATTTCTGACATTTAAAACTCAGTAAATGTGGAATTAATTCTGAAAGATCTGGTTTTTGTTTAACAATGAGACTATTCATTCTCTCACATGTCACTGCATGTTAATTAATAGTATTAATTTATTTATATCATCGGTATATGAAACGCCTCAATTAAATATATTAATTACTAACAGTCGAGTAGAAAAAAATGTATAAACTTGTTCTAACCAAAAAAATAAAATTCTTGTTTCACGTTGTTGTAATATGGTCCAAAGCCATATCTATTGAGAATTTATGAATGGATTGACTTATGAAGAGAAACTTTAATTTAATATTTAAGTAGCATGCAGAACATGGACCTAATAATTAATATCACCTGTATATCCACCGCAATTTCGCAATAATTCACCTAAACAAATTGAAGGAATCATTTTTCACGATCTTGCTGAAATATTATTTAAATATTTTGTACTTTTCGTTTTTTTTTTTTTGTTGTTTTTTTTTTCCTTTTTTGGGTGGGGTGAACATGATTAACCTGAAATGGTTATTTGAAAGATAGCAGCAGGTTAATTCGTCATATTCAGGTTGGTTGAACAGCTTTTGCAGAAACATAAATTAGGTCCGTTTATTATCAAAATCATGTTAGTCTATGACCCCAAAAAAAAACATGTTAGTCTGTCTGTTTTTTTTTTTTTTTTGAATCCGCCTCTATATATAACGGAGCAGTAATTATAGATAATGAATGGTGCTTTCTTTTAAAATCAAAACCAACTTCGAATAAGAATAAAAATCGAATCCAATTTTGAATAGAAATAAAAATCAAAAAGAGAATAGAATTAGGGAAATCTTACAAGAATATCCTAAATAAGTCTCAACTTACTAACTTCTGTCATTAATCATAAACTTACCAATACTAGTCTAACACATATAAAAATTGAAAACCCAAATAAATAAGATTTTTTCTCTCCAAGAATCACATGCAAAGATTTCCTTTCATATTTTAATCGTGATTAGCAACATTAGATGCAAGACGGCAAGGAAATTTCATGAATGATGTAACAAATAAGGTGATGAAATACAAATATATATATATATATATATATATACAAGATTCCAAAAATCTAAGCAAAAAACATATTTTTCAATGCGTATAGTTGAAATTCATTGAAAACATATAGATGAGTCAATATATAAAATTTGAGTAAGATTGGAAGTGATTTGGACCGATTTGGTATCAAAATTCGTAGTTAAAATCGTGTTCAAAAAATTCCAGTATGATAAAAATTTACCCTCATCCCGTATTTATATCAAGCAAATGGATGCATGAATTTATCACTTAACCATAGTTAGATGATATGCATTTATATTTTAATTTGTGATTCTCATGGTTAAATTATTTGATTTTGTGCAAACATCCGATACAAATAAATATTTATCATCTAGTATATATTGAAAGTTTAGGGATAAAAGAGACCAAATACATTATATGAGTTTTTTTATGGCCAAAAATTTACAGGAGTTATAAAGATTTCCTTTTTTTCTTTTTCTTTTTTAATTTCCTTGTATCCCACAAACCAAAATTAAATTTGATCTTCTGTCAATGATAATAAAAGAACTAAATACAAAGTATTAAAAAGAAAAAGAAAAAAAGCATACGATAAGTGGAGGTAAACGATAGTAATTGATTTTTAGCAATACAAGGTGGACATTTGAAAGACATTTCCCTTAATTTCTGAAACAGACCTTTACCAGAACTTCTCCCTTTGGTCCACTTTAATTAATTCTTTTACCATTTTTACACATATTAAGAGAATTTAACTTTTAGTATTAATTAATAATAAAATTGATCATATTAATCTTAATTTGTTCATTGAAAATATAAGAAATACCCTTAGGTTCTTTACTCCATGAACAACTTTGGAAAAGAAAAAGTTAATTCCTTCTTAATATCTGGGGAAAAAAAATATTTTGGACCACAAAAAAATCAGTAAAAATGAACTGAAGGAAGTAGTATTAAGTAGAGAATAATAGGAGATTAAAGGGCGAGTTCATTATTCATCGAATTTTAAAATTTCCGTTACTAATCTTAGATTTTTCGATCTTAAAAAAGGCGTTATTTTGGTCAAAATGATTACAAGAGAAAAAGATCTAACAAATTTAGGCATAAAGATTCCATTTCTCTTCTAAAATTGTCCTTATATTTATTTTATAGTAACGTATTCGTTCCAAATTTGAATACCTAATGAATCTATGATTCAAGATACTTCCAAATTAGAAATTTCGACGAAATTACTCTTTTTTATTTTGTTTCTTTTTCTGTTGATACACTTGGTACTTATCTTGCAACAACACAACATAGATCACTACTTCAAAATGTGGTCAAAATTTGTAAAAAGTACATCTAATTTGACTGTCAGTTTTCAATTTAGTATTATTAGCATTAGTTTGCAAACATATAGTAACTGCTTTTATGTGGAATTATAGTTTGAAGTTTATACTGTAAAAAGTAAAACAATATTGTGTTGAGAAAGTAATTAGTGAAGTTCTATATTTAAAAAAAAAAAAAGTAATGAAAAAAATTGACTTTCTCTAAACAACAATCCTTTGTTTATTCAAGAACCGAAATTATTAAAGGGCAATCCACTGTACAATGCGTTCTCTCTTTATACAGGTTCGAGAAAAAGCTGCAGCCTTAGAGGTGTGATATAAACGGTCAATCTTAAAGTAAGTATTAGTTATTGCTTTTACGGCTTGAACCTTAATGCAAGAATCGGAACTATTTTTTTTTGGTTTTTCATCCGGTGTCCGGTACCCACATTGGGACCCGACTAAATCCGAATTAGCGTCGGGAAGTCCCACATTGAGGGGTAAAATGCTTCCTAACAAAGGCGACTCCATATCCAGGGGCTCGAACCCGAGACCTCTGGTTAAATATGAAGGAGTATTTACCACTCTACCACATTGTTATGACGTAAATAGGTTACAAGACAAAATAATGTGTACCACGTAGCATGCATTCACCATTTTGTTATTATTATTATTATATGGGAAATCAAACAAAATAAATTTATCATAGTTTTTGGCAAATATTTTTAAATGTTAACTATTATAATTTTTAAATATATAAATTTTATTTTTAATAATTTGAAAAATTTATATCAAAATTCACACTTAAACCAGTCAATTTGATCCTCCTACTCCAAGAAAATTCACGTAAATTGAAACGGAGAGAGTATTAATTTGGTCTATTTCAGAAATGTTAAGTTGATACATGTGCCTCCATTCCCTTAATGCCGCCACCCCCAATCCCTGACTAAAATAAAACAGAAAAAGAAAACAAAATTTCACCACCTACCAAAAAAGATAAGGAAAATATATTACTACTGTTTTTGGCAGAAATAATTCCAGGTAGACTCCAAATAAGATTCTTTTATTCATTCATTTTTGTAACATCCTATATAAATACATGTGGTAGCGCCAAGCTGGTAGGCTAGCCATATATTTCAAAATCTTCATTAGGGAAAGAACGTAAGATAAGAGAGAGTTCTTTGCAGAGAAAAAGAGAAGATTTTAGTTTTCATTCGGCTATGGCTACAAAAGGGTTCTTGATTTATCTGTTTGCAGGTTTTTCTGTGGCGGTTCTATCAGTTTTCTTTGTCCAGAACTTCCAAGATGGAAAATTTACACCAAAATTATATCAAAGTTCTAATCTTTTGCAACGACCCATTGGATCTGAAGACAAAGTTTGGCCGGTAATTCATGTTTCTTGTTATAATCTTCTATATATATGCATGTTTCTTGTTTTTCTATGTCCGGTTACAAACATGTGGTCTAATGGGAACGGCCTCTTTGCCCTCCTACGGTCGGGGTAAGGTCCCCACATGTAAAATTTCTCGGGGTTTTATTATTGTACGGTCTAATGGAAATAGACTCTCTGCCCCTTCCAGGGCCGAGGTAAGGCTTGCGTACCCACCTCTCAAAATTTACTGAGTTTTATTGTTGTTGTTTATAGTTACAAACATGTGGTATATACATAAAAAAAAAAAAAAAAAAAGGTAGCCCAGTGCTAAGCTTCCGCTATGCGCGAGGTAAAGAAAAGGGTTGGACCATAAGGGTAGTCTTACCTTATATTTCTGCAAGAGGGTATTTTTAAGGCTCGAATCCGTGACCTTCTGGTCACATATCAGCAACTATATCAGTTAAGTCAAGGTTCTCCTCCACATGTGGTATATAGATGTGGAGCAAAAAAGAGTATTGATTTACCTTAAATTGTTTTTGGTTTTTATGGTTTTTTCCCCTTCATTTTCATGTTGCAGGAACTGAAATTTAGTTGGAGAATTGTTGTGGCAACAATAATAGGATTTTTGGGGTCAGCTTGTGGTACTGTAGGAGGTGTTGGTGGAGGCGGCATTTTTGTTCCTATGCTTACTTTGCTTCTTGGGTTTGATACAAAATCTGCTGCTGCTCTTTCCAAATGTAAGCATTCTCTCTTTGCATTTCATATAAGAGATTAATAGCATTACAATTCGTAGACAAAGAGTTATTCGGTACCTGTGTTGGTAATGTATAGCAATATTCAATAGAATAGTCGGGAATTATTGAAGAGGAGTCTTGGAGCAATAATAAAGTTATCTATGTGTAACCTATAGATCACGGTTCGAGTGGTGGAAGAAGCCACTAATAAGCTGTCTACCTTACATCCCGGGATGCGGCCCTTCCCGAACCATGTGTGAACATGAGATACTTGACTTTCTTTATATAGTTGAGAATTGTGCAAGCTTTACAAAATAAAAAACAAGTGACTTGGATGAGTAAAAGGTCAGGAAAAGATATGGTTAAAGTGGGGTAGATCTGAATTATTTGTATTTTCTTTTGTGTACACTTTTCATTCTGTTGAAAAGTTGATTTGCTTTTTTACAGGTATGATAATGGGGGCATCAGCATCATCAGTATGGTACAATTTGAGGGTACCACATCCATGCAGAGAAGTACCTATACTTGATTATGATTTGGCTCTATTATTTCAGCCTATGCTCATGTTTGGCATCACACTTGGTGTTTCTCTAAGTGTTGTCTTCCCCTACTGGCTCATCACTGTCCTCATCATCATCCTCTTTATGGGTAATTTTCGCGATATTTAAGTTTTATATACTTACATACATTCAAATCTTTTTATAACAGACTCGTTTGTTCCGAAATATTTTGGCTGTTATAGTGAAGTGTTGTTATAAAGAACATATATCATAACATAACATAAAAATTGAGTCCGAGAAAAACTTGGGTTTTATAGTGAATGACTGCTGTAGAGAGGTCTGAGTATATATTATCTTAAAGATAATTATGCAACTGTTCCATAAGTGTAGATTAGTAATTTGGCAAATAAGACAGACAGTATACTTGTTGCGACATGTTAAAATATACTATCAGTGTATAGAAGTTAAGTCCGTTTCATTAACCATGATTAATTTCATTATTGGTCCTTTATGTTATCATCCTTGTTTTCCTAATGCAAGATTTGGATTTGTGTTTGTTAAATTATTGGTTTTTGTTGTTAAGTCTGACATCATTGCTTAAAGCAACTCTAATTATATTATTGTTTGGTAATAGGGACTTCATCAAGATCATTTTTTAAAGCAATTGAGATGTGGAAAGAAGAAACTATTCTCAAGGTTAGCTCAACTAATCCAATGATTTACAAGAGGATTTTTCTTTCAAATGTACTTAACATATAGTATAAATTACTTAAACAATATCAATGAGATTAAGAATGTATTACTATTTGTTTTTATAGCAGTCAATTAGTTACAGTTGATGGTAACTAATTCTTCATCTGTGTTATTTGGAACTTGCAGAAATCAATGGAAGAAGTTCCAGTAAATTCACGTGGTGAACGTATGTCGTCCAAGAACTGATTACACTTCTCTGTTTTTTTTTTTACTAAGAAAAAGTAATTACTGATTTAATCCTAATTTAAATTAGGCTAATATTTGTTAATTTTACTTGCTTTCTTTCAGTTATTGTTATTGATACAATGTATGAGCCACTGGTCCCTAGGGAGGAGAAAACACCGCTGGTAAGTTAATTTACTACATCAAATGGAGAACTTTCTGTTATTGGCTCCGATTTGTAAGTTTGTTTTATTGATTCTAATTGTCTAATTTTGATATCTCACAGGAAATTTTTAAGTTCAACCTTAATTTGAAGAGAATTCTGGTGCTCTTTGTTGTATGGTTCATATTTCTGCTTCTTCAAGTGTTTAAGGCAAGTGAAATCTCTACCTTCTAATTTTAATATGTACTTGTTTCTTGTAAACATATTTACTAGATTTAAACGTGCTAAAAATTAACTTGTCGATGAAATGCCCATTGGTGTGCACCTAAACTCAACTATTTTTAACCTGTTTACAGAACAATCTAGTGGCTTGTACTCCATTTTACTGGGTGCTCAACTTACTACAGGTACATAAATATTGGCAGCAAGGCCATTTCTGCCACTTGCAATACTCTATCGTGTATTTAAGTCGTTTATATAATATTATCTGTGTATGGTGAGGTTGAGTCTTATGGAATGCATTTTGTTTTCAGTTCCCAGTAGCATTTGCAGTGTTTGGGTATGAATGTGCGAAATTGTACAAGGAAAGCAAGAAGAGGAGATTAGAAGGGAATACACAGTCAATATGTGAGGCTGACATTCAATGGACTGCCACAAACCTTATCTTCTGTGCCCTTTGTGGCATATTGGGAGGCACTGTTGGAGGATTGCTAGGATCTGGTGGTGGATTCATTCTTGGCCCTCTTCTTCTTGAGATTGGAGTTATCCCTCAGGTACGGCCATTGTCGTTACCTCATTTATTAATTTCTTGATTACGATATCCGATTTTGGACAGTGAAAGTTCATATAGCCGACTTCAGCTTATTTGGCATTGTGCCGTAGTAGTAGTAGTTGTTGAATTGGGATGTACATTTTACAGATTTTGTTTAATATGATATGGTTGAGTGCCAGAGTTTTTTGCAAGAAGTCAACACTAGATATGAACATACTTGGTTAATTATTGCACATGATGGATGTCAATCACCAAGATTCTAAAACAAGATGTACATCTTTATGGGACAGCCTTTACTCTTACTTTTTAAGTACCTCTTGTTGGAAAGCCTTTACTCTCACTTATGTCTCCTTTTTAAAAAATTAGTCACTTCTTCTAAACTTGACCATTATTTAAGTACATTTAGTGTGGTGGCCCTAGTGGGATACAAATAATAGAAGGTAGAGAGGGATTGGTAGAGGCCCTAGTAAGTTCGTGACAACTCTAGTATAGCGAAAAGGTTCAAAAAGAATTTAAGTTACAGTACATTGAAGGGGGTCATGTGACCAGGAGCTCACGGATTCGACCTGTAGAAACAGCCTCTTGCAGAAATGCAGGATAAGTCTGTGTACAATAGACCCTTGTGGTCGGCCCTTCCCCGGATCCCGCTCATAGTGGGAGCTTGGCTGCCCTTTTTATACTGACAGTACATTGTGCTATTATGATTTTATGAAGATGTCTTTGTGGAAATATCTAAGGAATATTACAGGAAAGATGACTGTTTCAATCAATTGGAAAATTGACAGAAAGGACATTGTTTTTTACTTCTACAGGTAGCTAGTGCAACAGCAACATTTGTGATGATGTTCTCATCATCTTTATCAGTGGTAGAGTTTTATCTCCTCAAGAGATTCCCAATGCCTTATGGTATATTCTTAGACTCAACAAGTTTCTCAAAATTTTCACTCAAGTCTTGTACATTATTTGCAACATTATCCTCAGGACTAACTAAAAC
Organism: Nicotiana sylvestris; assembly: GCF_000393655.2. Lineage (NCBI taxonomy): Eukaryota > Viridiplantae > Streptophyta > Magnoliopsida > Solanales > Solanaceae > Nicotiana > Nicotiana sylvestris. The sequence goes on from NC_091063.1 coordinate 168,320,409, forward strand.
TCATATTGCAGCTCTATATCTCATGAGTGTATCTATTCTTGCTGGCTTTTGGGGACAATGCTTCATTAGAAAACTTATCGCAATCTTAAAGAGAGCATCACTCATTGTATTCATACTCTCTGGTGTCATTTTCGCCAGCGCTCTAACAATGGGTAAGTCAATAAATAATTCTTGAACTTCATATCGCCATAAATTAAAATATTGTAAAATTGTCTTGGAGCCTTGGAGCAACGATAAAGTTGTCTCTGTGTGACCTATAGGTCATGGGTTCGAGCCGTGGAATCAGCCACTGATGCTTGCATGAGGGTAGGCTGCCTATAGTACACCTTCTTGGGGTGCGGCCCTTCCCCGGACCCTATGTGAACGCGGGATACTTCGTGCACCGAGATGCCCTTTTTTTTATATCGCCATAAAATATTGAATTGTGTGACCATCATATTTAAAAACTTAAGCTTTTAGAGAGAGTACGTTTAATATCTATCATATTAATTATGTCTCGGGTCTCGACATAAAATTAAGAAGCAAGAAAATGATTTTTTCTCGATTTATGCAATGGTTACAGGGGTGATAGGGATAGAGAAGAGCATCAGTATGATACAGAACCATGAGTTCATGGGATTCTTGGATTTCTGCAGCAGTCAATAATTTGTGTATTTCCAACTAGCAAATTATTGGTGGACAAGAATGGCACAGTTCAGTAAAGACTATAAAAACATACATGTAAAGAGTAGCTGCAGCAGCAGCAGCAGCAGAAGGGATGGTGGCCAATACATTATTGAACCAACCATTTCAAGAAGTCATTTTACTATAAGATAAAAGTATAGAATGTCATTTGAAAATGTGGTAATTTGCCTGAGTGTTAGCTAGCGCTAACGCCAGCATCCTCCGCCATTTTTTCCATTTGCTTTTAGTCAGTTATACAGTAAGACGTTTCGTGTCAATGTGGCTATAATGTCCGTGAGTTAGCTAGCGCTAACGCCGGCCAATGCCACCTCTATTACCATTTTTTGTCGTGAAATCTTTGTTCTTGATCTAAGTTGTATCTGAGTGTTAGCTAGCGCTAACACCAGCATATTTCTATGGTTTGTATCTGAGTGTTAGCTAGCGCTAACACCAGCATTATATCAATTTGGTTAATTCTTGTGTATGTCTATGGTTCTGTTTGAGGGTTAGCTAGCGCTAACGCCAACAGTCCAACACCAATACCATTTGTATTTCGCGATGTTATAGTGGTCACTTCACTTGTTTTGCAATGAAGTTTGTGATTCTTTCTATTAATTTTACTGTACAATAGACCTGATGTGGTCCGACCTTTCTTCAGATTTCGCACATAGTAATAGTTTACTGCACCTCTTGTTTCTTGATAAAATAAAAAATATTTCTGTACTCAAAGCAGCAGAAAATCCTAAAATAAATTCCAAGTACCAAAGTAATGAGAACAATGTAGTTTCTTTGTACTGATTATAGCAGTCTGTCTATTTCAGAATGTTACAAAATGTTTAATATATTCGATTTATTATTCTGTACCACTCTCACAAGAAAGTTCAAATCATTTAGACTAGCATTTGATAGATTATCCAACCCCGAGCAATTTTAGTTATTGGTCGGAGGTTGGTTTGTTAGCGGGTATTTGTTTAATCTTGAGATAGCGATTGGCGTTTTTTTGGCTTTGCATTACACCTCATGTGGATCTAGCTTTCAAGCGTAGAACACATACAATTTTAACGTGAATTTTTTAATTATTAAACTTACTCTTTAACTCATGCAGAGTATTTAACTACTATTTTTTTTTAACTATAGTTAGTCTAGTATATAAGTCAACTTGATATTTCAAATTTCATGTTCATTCAAACATCTCCTCACCAAGTCTGAATGTGTGAGTATGCTTACATTGTTGGTTCTAAGCCTGAATAAAGGAGGAATGTTGTAGCAGGTCGGCAACTAACTCAAAGTTAATCAATTTTGATAAATCTCCAAAAATTAGAATTGAATTATCAAAGCATTCCGTATTTACACAGCGTTAGGGGAAGGGCGGCACCTAAATTGTATGAGTTTAAATAAAGTAACATGCTTACATCACCATATAAAATTATATAGATGAAATATTCAAAGAGGAATCCAATAAGGATCTTGTTGTTGAGGTTAGAGATTTGATTAAATCATTGGATCTGAAATAGAATATCATAGTGTTTGGTCAATATCATAAATTTTAAACTAAATAGGATTAGTAGGTGTGCTTAGTCGTGTGGCCAAGGCTTATCCCAAGATAATAAGAATTAAAAGATTTGGTTTATCTGCTCCCTCTTCTATTTATCAGTATTGTTATTCGTATTCTGAGTCTATTACTCATATAATCACTGAACTATTGAAAATTATGGAGCAAAGTCACTTTTCTTTCAATTGTAACAAGAAAGTCATTTAATTATTCCTCTTGCACAATGATGATCACTCATCCAAATTTCTTAATATTTCCGATGGAAAAAGCTGACTTGGCAGTCCACGTTAACTTTTTATATTTTTTGCCACATAAAATAATTATCACCCAAACAAAAAATAAATCCAAACCTGATCCATTAAAGGTAAACCCACCCGAGATAAACCTTACTCCTAAACGTATTTCTTTTCCAAAAACCCATGACTCATCCTTTTCTTGGAAGATAAATTTTGCACATCTATAAAGTAAGGATTTTTGCTTCTCACAAGAATACAAAAAATATCCACAATGTAGTCACTAAAGAGTTTTGTTTAAGGGTAGATTTTTCTCTCGATAGTTTTTCTACTTTTATATTAGTTTTATCATATGTGAATCAATTGATCAAACCATAATAAACTATTATGCTTAGTTTAGTATATTTTTCTTTTTGTCGTCTGATTTATCGTTCACCAAACTTTATATTGTTAGTTTCCGTATGCACCATGTTATTTCGATCCACAGGCGAAGAAGAAAACAGTTATATAAAATAATAATGGGTCCAAAAGTTTTTGGAAGAAAGATGCATTTAGGAGTCAAAGTTTATTTCGGGTGGTATTGTCTTTAATGGCCAGGTTCGATTAATTTTTGTTTGGATGATAACTATCTTATGTGGCAAAAAATATAAAAAGTCTATGTGAACTGCCAAGTCAGCTTTTTTTCATCGGAAATATTAAGAAATTTGATTGAGTGTTTATTAGAGTGCAACAAGGATAGTTGAGTGATTTTCTTGTTACAAATGAATGAAAAGTAACTTTAATCCATCATTTTGGATAGTTTAGTGATCATCTAAGTAATGGACTCTTCATATTCTAGTATTATCTTATTCTTCAATTATACTACTAGTGCATATCTTTTACTTTGGTTCTCTTTGCTATTTTTGCTGGCAATACTTTTTTTTACCAGTATTTTCATTAGGGATGTACATAGGTCGGGTTGGTTCGGATTTTACAATTACCAAACCAAATCAATTGTGTCGGATTATTAAATCTAAAGACCAAATTAAACCAATAAAACTCGGGTTTTTCATTCTCGGATTTTCGGATTTTTTCGGGTTTTTTCCGGTAAAATCTTCGTAGAACAAAACATATAAATTATGCTCAAAACATTTCTTTAGTCCTAGTAGAATACAACTATATAAAGTATTTTCCAAAAAAATAATACAAAATATGAGATATGTCATGGCATTATCCTAAAATATTCAACAATAAAATTATATAATATAAATATTGCTAATTAAAAAGCCATAATAAAAATAAACATAATCTAAGAGTACTAAATCATGATAAAATAAGTAGACTAATAAGGGAGTATTAAATACATGACTAAACGCTAAAGAAAAAATAAAAATAGGTTATGCATTTTATCTAAATTATTGCAAAACAAAAAATAGATATTCAATATATTCCCGTTTGTAGTATTGAATTAAATTTCTGTTGTTAGCATTAGTATTGATTTGATTTTGGTTTGGGCTTTTGTTAGCATTATTTAATTTACTAATGTTAACGGCTATAAAACTTATTGGAACATTCAAAAGTTCTAAGTCCAACCTTGAAATAATACCTCAAAAAATAAAATTATGAAATCTTTTAAGAAATATTTATAAATTACATCACAATAAGTATATTTATATATTAAATATATCTAAAAAATTTATATATGTAATGTCGGGTTAGTTTGGTTTCGATTTGACTTTCTTTAGTTAAAACCAAACCAAACCAATTATGGTCGGGTTTTTTTTTCCAAACACCAAACCCAATCAAACCAACCTTCGGATTTTTTTCTCGGGTTGGTGCGGTTTATCGGTTTCCTTTGTACACCCTTAATTTTCATCATAGCGTTTTACTCTTTTATTTTTCAAACATGTTTACAAAATTCTTTTCTTGAGCCGAGGGTCTATCGAAAACAGTCTCTCTACCTTACACAAGTAGGGGTAAGGTCTGCGTACACTCTACCATTTCCGGACCCCACATTGTGTGATCACGGGGTATATTGTTGTTATAACTCTAATAAGAGAAAGGTTTCTTCTCTCCTTTTTGTCCCTTCAATGGCAAAAGGGACAATAACTGCTTTGTCCTTTGATAACAACTTGTACAACGTGCTGCATCACATGTACTGTTCATCGTCCCTTATCTTATTTGGGACAATTCATTTGATGTTAGAACAATTGGAGATTGATGTGTTTATACTCTACTAAGTTACAATTAATGTTTATTTTCCTTATGTTTGAGGCGGGTGTAAATAATTTTCAGTTAAATTATTATTTTCTTGATATTATGTTTTTTGTTTATTTTAAATGCGGGTAACGCATGAATATAGGTAAGGAGAAAAAAGGAGACGAGAGAATGAGTTTGAATAAGTTTAGACTCGTGCGACAAAGTGATAATAATGAATTTAGCGTCCATCTTTTGGCACCTCTAGTGTCTTTTTCTTTTCTTTTCTTTTTTGGGTGGGGGAGGGGGATTTGGGGGGCGGGGTGGAATTATGGAGAAGAGGCACTTGTGTATTTTTCGTAGCAGAAGTATTTACCGGTTTCTTGAGGGGAATGTATTCATCTAGTAGAAACAATTCGAGGATTTCAATTGATCTTTTTCCGGAAAAATAGATAGTCTTCCTAAGAATTTACCAACAATGCGAAAGGTTGCCGTATTTGAGAATTTCCGGATTTATGCTTATTTTCAACTACACATGTGGAAGGAAGTTATTTATTTTAGTAAAAATAAGTGATGTATAGTTGATAATCACATATGTGACAATCAAACACAATATGGACCACTAGAGCCATTAATTAATTGCATTAATAATATATGAATAAACGGATTGCTCTAGAAATGTCATCTTCAACTTTTGTTGCTTAGAGGGTGTTCCACGATTAATTAATACTCCTACTAATTAACTAATTAAGTACATTTCACGATGCCCCTTGACTTGAAATCATGTTGCTAAGTGTCGCTCCTTCCGGTCCACAATAAGTGATCAATTTTGCTTTGTGCACACCTATTAAGGAAATACTAAAATTTAGACAAAAATAGTTAGTGTGACTAAACTATCCTTAATTAAATGTTGCAGCATAGTTATAATAGCACTTACTTCTCTTTTTAAATGTGAGGAGTAAATGACTTTTTAGGGATACGTACATAAAAGTAATTTTGAAAAAACAAATTAAATTTTTTCTTGATTATATAAGTGGACACTTATTTTGGACCAAAATAAAAAAGTAAATTGGTTGTGGACCGGAGGGAGTAGACTAAGTGATTTATAGTTATTAATTGCACATATGACAATCAAACACAATATGGACCATGAGAGCCATTAATTGCAATATTGACATACGAATACTCCTAATTAATTGATGATATGACTAGTTGCTTAAAAGCCGTACGAGTTTGTTGCTTAAAGGGCATTAATTCCAAGATTAATACTCCTATTAATTAACTAATTAAGTACATTTCACGATACGCCTTGACTTTGAAATCATGTTGCTTAGTGCTAGACTCCTAGTTGGTTCCAATTTAATAACCAGAAGTCGTCATGGTGATATATATATATATGGGCTTACTCAGTAGTTCAAATATTGTTTGTTGCTACTGTTTCTTTTTCTTTCTTTTTTTTAAATTATAAATGATATTGTATTGCCGTTGTAAAAATAATTGTCGAAAAAATATATAAAATTTGTATATTTTTTGTATATATATATATATATACATTCTGTATGTTATATACAAAAATTATACAAATTTTACACACTTTTTCAACTACCAAATGTAAATAGTTTCTGGCAGAGGCTAAAAGTGATAATACCCCTATCAGCTGAGGGACTACTAGAAATAGTCTCTCTATCTTCTCAAGATAGGGAAGGTCCCGTTTATGAAATTACATTGGGTTCGGTATTGTTGTTGTAGTCGTAGTTCAAATAATATATTTTCATTTGGTTCACAAGCCTTCTTCTTTTTTGGAGTTCATATGCCTTTTTATTATTCAAATTCATCAGCCAAAAAATTCAGATATTTATACTATATTAAAAGCACGAAGGCCTTTAGCGAAATGTCGTTCGCCTTTTTTACCCTCTAAAAATAGAGTTCATACTAGACAAAATAGTCATTTAATTATTTTCCTAAAAATTTGAACTTTGAAATCAACTAAAAATATAGTATTTATTAAATACTTCCTTATTTTAACTATGTACAAGATCCTAAATATTAGGACTCTTCTTAAATCCTTCAAAGTTTCCAAGTTTTTCTTCTTAACCATGTTAAGAACCGCACGTTAGGCAATATTTTTCCAAGTCTTTGGCCATTTTATTTTGATAAAAAATAATTTAATCATATTTAGTATCAAACTAAGATAGTTAAATATAATAAATTCTATCTTTAGCCAAATCCCCGTCAGGCATATTTATTTATGTCTTTACCCTTTTTGTTTTATTATAAATAATATAAATTATGCTTGAACTTAAATAGTTAAATATAATAAAATTTTATCTTTGGGCAAATCCAAATTATACGTTAAGTTTTATACTTTTTAGTCTATTTCTGTTACTTATCGTCTAATTTGATATTCAAAAGCGAAAAAATAGGCAAAATAAGTTTTTTAATAAATTGTTATTTTTAATTTTGGTTTCTTCTCTCTCCGTTTATTGAAATGTTACATAAACATTTTGACAGATTTAATTAGAACCGTCCCAAAATATCATAACTATTTGGTATAGTTGGAGCAATTGTACATCTCATTAGGGCATTAAAATCTTTATCTATATATCAGCATAAAAGTCCTTAGTGAAATATCATTCGTCAATTTTGCCCTTTAAAAATTGATTTTATACTAGATAAAATAGTCATTTAATTATTTTTCTAATTTTAGGATTTTAAAATCAACTAAAATTTTATTATTAAAATTTTCCTTATGTAAAGCCCATTAATATTAAAGCTGTATTGAACTATTCCTATAAGATTCTTTATTATGCAAAACGTGAGTTAGCAAAATTATGTAGGAGTCAAGCACGCAACGAATTCTGAAAACATAAAGATTCAAAACATATGTTTTTCTTGCTATTTGTAAATTGAATTCTTATTGGAAAAATTATAATTATTCTCAAATATTTAAAAATTAGAATGAGCAAATATTCAAATTTTGAATTAAGAAAAAATAAGTTATTTCTTTTAGTGTTGAGAACAAATAATTAAGTTTTTGAATTAATTAATTAGTAAACGAATCCGATTCAATTATTTTACAAATTTATCATATAAATTATTTTTTTTTGTTAAATTGTCAAAACACTTAAATTACATAAATTTTATTTTTGTAAGAAGAATATTAACAGTGAAAGAAATCATAAAATATAGAAAAATAATTATAGTAAAAAAAAAGATTCAAATCGGTGAAAAAATAAATTTTAAGCAATAAGGTAAAATTGTAGAAGGCAACTAGATTATAAATGAGTTATCATTTGTTTCTTTCTTGCATTCAGTCTAACAAATGAAAACGTCTTGCTACAATTTTTATACTAAGTTTTTTCTTGTAAAATATTAGTTCAATATTACTCATTCTTTAAGCTTTACATTGTCACTATCAAATTCTTAAGAGGTATAATGCCAATTTTTTTCTTTCGCAAAGTTTTAAGAGACCAAGAGATTTAATTTTTAATTTATGTTATTTGATAAATATTTAAAGAATTGTAAATATCAACAATTTTCATAAGTTTGGACATAAGTCCAAACAAAATAACAATAAGGCATCTAAATAAAATTAATTCATTTATTAAGCTAACTAAATAGGAATAATATTTATTATTTTAAAAAAAATCTTAAATTATATTTATAACTCAAACAAATTATCCAATAACATGTATGTAATTTTTAAAATTTGTGTATTTATTAATATAGGTACACGCGCAAAGCGCGTACCCTAAAACTAGTATAAATAAAGGCAGATAAATATATTAATGTAGTGTCACGAGCTTCATCCATCTATTTAATTTCTCTTTTCATGTCTTTTTTCCCTTCTTTTTTTTTTTTTGTACTTTATTATTTCAAGCCTAAGGATGGTTGGAAAAATATATGAAGAAGAATACAAAAGATGAAGGCTTGAAACACGCTAAAAATGTTTTCTCAAATGCGACATTTGCTCCTTCTCCTTTGTAAGCTGCTGGAGATTTAATGCAAATGAATGTGTCAAAAGACTTTTTAATTTCTACGCCAAAGCAAATACGGTCAGACCTCTCTATAACATTATCCTTATATAATAGTCATTCTCTATAAAAGTCGAATTATTTTCTGAACCGAATATTATATTGTGTTACTATAATATATGTCCTCTATAACAACACTTCACTATAGCAGTCAAAAAATTTCGGAACAAACGAGGCTGTTATAGAGAGGTTTGACTGTAATGAAGAAATTCGTTTCAGGGAAGTAAGAAAAGGTTTTGGTTTTCAAGTGCAGAATTTAGAGAAGAAAGAAAGGTTTTGGAAGACAAGATAAAGACTAGGGGAAAAAAATCTTGCAAAATAAACTTCAATTTAAAGGGTGTTTGAATAAGCTTATAAATTGGTTAATATTTGGCTTATCGACGTGTTTGATAAACACCAAATATGTTTATAAACAAAAATTATTATAAGCCAAAATTATCTAGAAGGCATAAGTTGGTCGCCCCAGCTTATAACTTTTTTCAATTGATAAACACTTTTGATTTGACCAAGTTTTTTACTTATTTTATCCCTAATTTTCTTTTGTCATTCTGAAATACTCTTCCCCAATCAAAACTCATAAATCCCCCTCTATTCCATTTCCGTCATTTGTCCTTTTCATGCATAAATTCTTTTGAAGTAATAACTTTTGTAAACAAATTTTATGGGCATGCTAGTCATTTCAGCATAAAAATTGCCTATTAGTAATTTCTTTTTACCGCCCTTCCAGGGTAGCGGTAAGACTGCGTACATCCTACCCTCCCCAGACCCCACCTGTGGAATTACACTGGGTTGTTGTTGTTGTAGTAATATCTTTTTACCAAACACACCAACTATTTATTATTATTTTTAACACTTTCATCAAAAACACCTAACTGTTTATTTATGTAATTAATTCCCGGAGCACAAGGCATCCCGCGTTCACACGGGATCCGGGAAAGGACCGCACCCCAAGTGGTGTAATGTAGACAACTTACCTTAATGCAAGCATCAGTGGCTTCTTCCACGTCTCGAACCATGACCTATAAGTCACATGCAAACAACTTTACCGTTGCTCTCAGGCTCATCTTCCCTTTTTAGTTAGGTCAAAATCATAAAATCACAACCAGAAGGGTGTAAACTGAATAAATGGCACAATCAGGAAAATGAAACAGTTGTGAACAGATAGACTTCAAATTAAATTGCTCAAGATAAGCATCATATCGAAATCATTTTGAACTGTATGTAGACAAGAAAATGATTCTAGAGTTTGCTATAATTGCTTCTCATCTGTACATTGGTTTAATGACTTTATAAATTGCTTTTAATGTGAAGAAATGGTCCAGAGAAAGAAATGGACCTCAAAAATCTGCGGTCTCCTTTGCATGCTTGTTTCTGGAGCAGTTCAAATTTGGTCCGCGCACAAACCTTTTCACTCTCACATTTACCTAGCGTCCCCATCTTGTAATAACCATACCAAAACGAAGATATATTTCGCTCAACAATAAGACTGTTACCTGTGCAAATGAATCGAAGAGCAAGTCGTTGAACACCATCTTAGACAAAGATGATGTAGTCTAATAAGTATCAGAATTTGACTGAGTAACTTCTGAAACTTCTCATGTCCTTGTTGATAGCAATTTTCCCCATTCCGACCTCCATTGCCTCCGTTTCTTCATTCTGTTTCTTGGTTTGGACAATCTCCATAGCTTTAGATTGTGTATCGGGCAAGGAAGGTTCTAACAAGTGTGGACCAGTGTTGATCCACGGATGAAGAAGGCACTGAGCTGCAGTAGGCCGTTTCTCTGGGACAAAATCAAGTATCGGGACCAGGAAATCAGCCATGTCCTTTGCGTCTTGCTCACTGAATTCATACTTCTCTATCAGAACCTTTTTCAAGGGCCAAAAGCGCAACCGTCTGATGTGCCTCAAATCACCATGTCTATTGAACAACTCACGTGAATAACAACCACCCAAGGCAATCTGAAAAGAAAATAGCATATTTTTTTAAACTACAAAAGGGAAAAAACATCATTCAAAGAAGTTTAAAGTGATTATACGAATGTTCTTACTTTCCGTGGCATCATTCCTAGAAGCTCCATCATTAGTGCTAAGTGGTCCTGCAAAGGGAAGAAGTGTAGGTTTGCCGTGATCATCATTACCAAAAAATTAAGTATTAAATCACCATAAAGATTGCCTAGCAAATATTACTGTAAGAACAATAGCAACTAAGAATTCATTATCAAGACATTGTGGCTAGAGATTCATCATGAAAACGCATATGTGATCCAGTTGATTCTGAAGTTGCGGTCATCCAAATGGATGGTCAAATCCCAAAATTCTTTACATCTCAAGACAGAGAGTGCCAGGTCCATCCAGGATCTAGAAATGGGGGAAAAAACAACTCCAAGTTGCATGATAGCATGGTATACAGATTCAATAAAGTTATTTATCAGGATCACTTAAAAAATAAAATATCCGAGCGCAAAATTGACAAGATGGAAAAATGACTTTCAAAGAAAAAAATTGGCCAGATATCCTTTGATATTTCTAAAGGTAAATGCATAGGCTTCTACAAGATGCAGAAGCGATGTTCTGATGACTTTCCAAATTGTACTTGTTGCATCATTTGCACTGGAAAACCTGATTTTTCCTCCCAAAGACAGAATAGAAAAGGCAACTATACTCTCTAAATTACAATAGTTACATTACCAAAGTCTGTTATCGAAATATGCTGGTTCATCTCCATGTTTCTTAAGTTCCAATATCACTTAATTCCAACCATCATCAGTTGGTGGCTGCCACCAGTCTAATAGCCCTTTGCTCATCGACCAAAGAGGTCACATGAAATTGCCCAAGATATGTAATTTTCTCTCAAGCGTGACCGCACCTTGAATCCAGTGTGTTAGTTGAAATTAACAGGGTTCACTTAGCAGAAAACAAACAAAAGGAATGATTACCAAGAGTGGAAGAACTAACATGGTGATCCACGTTTTATGAAAAATAGAACAAAAACGTCTAAGAAAAAAAATATGTTACATGGTACGGAAGAAAAGCAAAACAGTATCTTGGATATGATGCTCAGGACAGCATGTACTTTTCATCCTCTAGATTTTACATCTCAATGAAGTAACCAGAATAGCGAAAACCTTAATTTCAGTATATCTTCCTTTTTTTTTGGTCAATGTGTTGACATAAACAGTTTATCACCTAAGGGCAAATAATTGACTGCTGACCAAAACTAAAGCACCAGATGAGCTGATAAAAGAAGATGGTCAGAATATCAACAAGAGACGTGTGATTTGAACTTGATGCTCGATCTGTAGGGAAAGAGCGGCGGAAAGGAGTGCTTCACAATTTCACTCACGGAATTTGGAGAGACCAACAATGGAATAAACTGTCCCTAGGTTAACCCTGTACTTTGTAAGATACGGTGTAATAGGCTACAAGTGGTATTTTAATGCATGTGATGACAAGGGGCAGATTTAGGGGGCGGAAGGGGGTTCACCCCCCTTCGCCGAAACATTACACTGTATATATAAGACAAAATCTGTTTTTACCTTTATATTATGTTTTGAATCTCCTTGATACAGCCCAAACGCATAGCTTAGTGGTCAATGGGGTTCAAAACCTTTGTAAGGTCATTGGTTCAATTCCCACTAGCTACAATTTTTTTAACTTTTTTTCTTTTTTGAACCCCTTAGCGGAAATCCTGCCTCCGCCACTGGGGATGACCAGAAGATTATACTCTTCCGTCGACTGAACTATCCCTCCGACTCTTTCCCCTACTTTCTTCAGCAATCAAGAGAAAGAACCATTGATGATCCCCGTTCTAATACTAATAGCCTTACCAATTACCATTAGAATCCTTAAAGCATATTATTTTTCCTATAACTTCTAGCTGTGAAACTGCAGAAGGCTGAGATGACTTGTTGTGTACAAGTTTGAACTTTTTTCGACAATAATGAAGCTATCACAAATAACTTAGAGAAATCCTTATATAAAAAAAATTACTTAGAGAAATGGGTCATCAGCTACGAATCATTTCTAGTATGATGTACTCGGCTGGTTTCTTTGCATGGCCACATGCACTGGTTAGGCAGATGCACCGGTGTACGGCCAGCTGCACTAGTGCATCACCACTCTGCTTACCCTAACCAAACCAAGTCCTTCCACTCTGTTTCACTTATTTACTGCTCAGGTTATCTTTCAACCTTTTCGGTAATGTAATATCACAATCTCATACATTTCTATATTACATGAACAGCGGCAGAGACTTTTGTAATGCTCTGTCTAGTTAATGTAACATCATAGGAAAATTCCACATTAGCAAAACAACCGAGAGATGTTGGGTATATAAGGAAGCAAGCCTTAGACCCTAGTGATAGCGTCTCAAAGCCGTGTTGGTCTAGGCTCAAAACGGACCATATCACTAGTGAGCTAGGTTGTTACATATGGTATCAAAGCCACTCCATGTGCAACTTTGGGCCATGTTAGGGCAAACCTCGACTATCTCACAAAAAGCTATCATAGATGTTTACCAATATGATTGGCTATCAATCATACACACTTGTGGACCCAAAAAAGGAACCTTTAGTAGATCAAGTCCACTATAAAGGACTGGTTGGTTAGTTGAATAATCTTACCACCACAGCACTCTGACATTTCCCTTTCTGTTAATATGATCAGTCAATTGTTGCAGAAACCTAATGTCATTGAGATACAATTTATAAAGTATAAGATTACTGTCAGTCAGGGACTCACATGCGCAAACCAAAGTGTTGGGTATATTGATGCAGACTAGGCTACAACTTCATCTTATAGTAGTCAATGTCAAGATACGTGGACCAGTTAGAGAAAATTTGAGCAATTGAAAAACAAAGAAGCATATTGTAATTGCCAGGTCAAGTGCAAAAAACTGAACATACAGCTATGGCTTTGGCAACATGTAAGCTCATGTGATGAAGCAATTGCTTGAAGAACTGAAGATCATAAAGGTAAAATAAATGAGTATATGCTTCCAATACAGTATTCTAGAAGAGGACGACATGTTGGATTGATTTGTCGCTATATTTGTGAGAAATACAACACTAACTTGTACAACATTTATTACCTTAAATGATCAACTAGCCAACACATTTGCCAGAGTACTTTGAGGTTGCCAATCAAGTATATGCATGATAATCTTGGAGTATATGACTTATCAACTCCAACTTGAATTGTCAGAATTTATCCAAGTTTAATGTAGATGTAACTCTCTGCGGTCAAAGAACCGATATACAGGTGGTAAGCTCGAAGCAAATGATCTATTTGCTCCTACTTAAGGAGCGTTAGAATGTATTTAAGTACCCTGTATATACCTTGTTAATCATTGATCATTGCATAGAAAGTTTTTAATAATCATGCCATAATTAAGAATTCCAATAACCATGAAACTTCCCTTATTTCATGGTAACCTAATCCCTGATCATAAAGAACCCTATTGTTTATTGTTCATCACTAATCCAAAAAGATTTATTCTCTTCATTTCCCTTTTAGTACAATAAGAGTTTATCTCTTCCTTTGTAAGTGTTTCTCACAACTCACATTGTACAAATTGTTCCCTTTTCAACTTTTTATTTTTCCCTACACTCTTATACAAGAATAAGTGTCTATTTGAGTTATATTGTTATACCATGTGGGATGTGAAGGCCTTCAAAAGGGGTTTATAAAGATATTGAGCTTCTACATCCATTGTCTTAAAGTTTTGGGTTAAATACTCATATTCTTTCAATTTGTGTTAGAGCAACCATTGGCAAGGTTTTATTCAAATTCGTAATTCAGCATTAAAGTTCACGCGTGTGAACCGAGAAACTATGTTACACGTGTTGGAGGGTGTTGATTAAATTCGTGACATGGATTACGTAAGGATTTTTAATATGGGTTTATAAAGGTATTAAGCTACTTCACTAAGTGCCTTAAAAGTTTTTGGGTTTGATACTCAAGTTCTTCCACAGCTTTATTACTTTTCCCCCTCTAATCATATTTTGGGGTTCTAACGAGTATTTGCATATTATCCAAGGTTTTCCAGAAAAGGATTTTGAATTTCCATCTACAACTAATTGTTTTTACTTAAACATAAAGTTCTAATTAGAATAATTATTGCATACTCTTATTAATTCAAAATCTATACATTATTCATTTTTTATGAACAGTTCTATTAGATTTAAATTAGGTTTCTACGAGTTTCATAAGAATAAATTAGCACATTAAGACTTGTATAAGTCAATGCTTCTATTTAAAAATGAAATCAAAGTTAATGGAATTTGAAAGTCTTCAGAAAGAGTAGACACTTGTCATAATTTTCGACTATAGTATATAACCTTATATGTGAGATAATATAAATTAACTGAAAAAAATCACATCAAACTATATGAGTCATCTTGTTGAAGTCCAATCATCTCACATCATCAAGTTGAATTAAGCAGATAACTATTTGTGCCCCCAAGTATGCCGTGGGGTAGTAGAATTGCTTAGAAATCTCCCAGATATTCTATGTAACCACGCCTGACGACGAAATCAGATGAGCTACAAGCTAGAAGCTACAAAAGAATCTCCAGACCAGTCATAATCCTTTAGGTGGTGCTTTACAGGGGTCTATGGCCCTCATACTAATCCTGAGAGAGAGCAGCTTTGGGATGAGATTGCAGGAATTAGGGGATTATGGAGCAATCAATGGGTTCTGGGAGGGGATTACAATGTTTGTAGTTCGAGAGTGAAAGGTTAAATTGCATAAGAAGATCCAGGGCTATGAAGACTTTCTCAGATGTCATACAAGAACTGCAAATAATTGATCTCCCATTGCAGGGTGCCTATTACACTTGGTCAAGGGGAGTTAACTGTATACAAGCCTCTAGAATTGACAGATTCCTTATCTCCCCTGAATGGTGTGATTCATTCAAAGCTGTGAAGCAGCTGGCCCTCCCTAAAGTCATCTCTGATCATAGACCTATTCTTTTGGAGTCCGGTGATTGGAAGACTAGCCCGTCGTATTTCAAATTTGAGAATATGTGGTTTCAAGCTGAAGGCTTTCTGGATAAATTGAAGAGTTGGTGGCAGAGCTATTCAGTCAATGGTAGTCCAGACTTTATCCTTGCACAAAAATTAAAGTGCCTGAAGAAGGATATTACAAGCTGGAACAAGGAAGTTTTTGGTAAAGTGAAAACTAGGAAGAGCAAAGCATTAGATGAATTGATGGTCCTAGAACAAGCAACTGAGAACCGACTGCCATCAACATTAGAATCAACTCAAATGCAAATCCTGAGAGCAGAGCTGCAGAATTTGGCTAAGGCAGAAGAGACATCCTGGAGACAAAAATCTAGGTGCTTATGGCTCAAAGAGGGTGACAAGAATACTAAGTATTTTCAGAAGGTGGCAAATTCTCAGAGAAGATACAACAATATTGACAAACTTCAAGTGGGCAATGAAATCATAGAAGACAAAGAGCAAATAAGAAAGGAGATCTTGGACTTCTATGAAAATATTTATACTGAACAAGAACCTTGGAGACCAAGTGCAAACTTTGAAGGGCTAGCTTGTATCACGGAGGTGGAAAAAATGAGTCTTGAAAGAATTTTTGAAGAAGAGGAAGTGTCAACTGTAATCAAGCCATGTTCACCAGACAAGGCACCTGACCCTAATGGTTTTACAATGGCTTTCTTTCAAAAATCCGAGGAATTTATCAAGTATGACGTGATGGGGGCCCTTAATCATTTCCACCAACATGGCAATATAGTCAGGTCCAGCAATGCATCCTTTATAACTCTGGTGCCAAAGAAGAAAGGAGCAATTAACCTCAAAGATTATAGGCCAATTAGCCTAGTTGGAAGTGTATATAAGATTGCAGCCAAAGTTCTAGCAGAAAGGCTCAAAGGTGTAATGGGTAATTAGTTTCCAATCATCAAAATGCATTTATAAAGGATAGACAGATTACAGATGCTGCTCTAATTGCCAATGAAGTTTTGGACTGGAGAATGAAAAGTAAAGAGCCAGGTATCTTGTGCAAGCTAGACATTGAAAAAGCTTTTGATCAACTCAACTGGTCCTACCTCTTCTCCATTCTAAGACAGATGGGTTTTGGTGAAAGATGGATCAAATGGATCAGGTTTAGCATCACCATAGTGAAGTATTCAATTTTGGTGAATAGAAGCCCAGTTGGGTTTTTTTCACCACAGAAAGGGCTCAGACAAGGGGACCCCCTCTCCCCCTTCCTCTTTATCTTGGCCATGGAGGGTCTAAGTAATATGCTGGACAAGGCCAAGCAGTTGAATTGGCCGGATGGTTTTAATGTTGGTACAAGGAACACTGTTAATATTACACACTTATTGTATGCCGATGACACTCTTATATTTTGTGGAGCAGATAGATACCTGAACCTAACCTTGCTCATCTTTGAAGCATTGTCAGGGCTTCATATCAACATGCTAAAAAGTGTGATATACCCTGTCAATGAGGTCTCAGGCATAGAAGAACTGGCAGGAATTCTTGGTTGTTCGACTGGCTCATTCCCAACCACATACCTTGGATTACCCCTGGGTTCCACATTCAGATCAACATCTATTTGGGATGGGGTGATTGAGAAGTTTGAGAAAAGGTTGGCATCATGGAAGATGCAATATTTGTCAATTGGTGGAAGATTAACATTGATTAACAGTGTACTAGACAGCATTCCAACTTACTACATGACACTATTTCCTATTCCCAACAAGGTTCTGAAACAACTGGATAGGATCAGGAGAAACTTCCTACGGGAGGGTAACAACAAGGATCACAAGTTTCATCTGATTAAATGGGTTAATGTTGTGCTACCAAAGCACTTGGGAGGACTGGGCATAAAGGATTTGGCTCTACACAACAAATGCTTACTCATAGAATGGTTATGGAGATACACACAAGAGAACCAAACTCTCTGGAAGGAAGTAATCAAGGCAAAACGTGAGGTACAAAATCAATGGTGCTCCAAGCTGTCTAGATCCCCACATGGTGCTGGCCTATGGAAAAGTATATGCAAACTTAAAGATGAATTCTTCCAGAATACCCAACTGGTGGCAGGCAATGGTATGCATATCAGGTTTTGGAAGGATAAGTGGCTGAATAATACCAATCTGATGGAGGAATTCCCAAGCCTCTTTCTATTAGCATGTGAGCCAAACTCCTCTGTCTCTCAGAATTGGGCAAACAACACTTGGGACATGCTCTTCAGAAGGAACCTACAAGACTGGGAAATTGAAGAAGTGACAGACCTGCTTTACAGACTAGAAAGCCACATGATGAATGCCCAGGCAGCAGATAAGTTAAAGTGGAGCAGTGCTGATGGTAAATACACAGTGAAAGCAGGCTATGCAAACTCATATGCTCTTAATGACATGATTGATGACTGGCCATGGAAGTTGATATGGAAGACTAATCTCCCAACAAAGATCAAATGTTTCAGCTGGACAGCCCTCTATGAAGCATGCCTCGCACAAGACAATCTTAAGAAAAGAGGCTTCCAGATGGTCAATAGATGTTACATGTGCCAACAGAAACTTGAATCTAACAACTATCTATTTTTACACTGCACAGTGGCTGCTGACTTATGGAATATGTTTTTGTGTATTTTTGGTATTAACTGGGTAATGCCGAATAACACTAAAGAGGCCTTTGAGTGCTGGTGTAACTGGAGAGTTGGTAAGGCCATCAGGCCAATCTGGAAGATGATTCCTGCGAATATTTTTTGGTGTATATGGTCAGAAAGGAACAACAGATGTTTTGAAGGTTTATCAACTCCAAATCATTCCCTCAAGGCTAGATGTCTTTTGTATCTTTATAGTTGGCATTACCTTTCCCCCTTAGATTCTCCTGACAACTTTTTGAACTTCGTTAGCTCCTTGGTACTAGAATAGTCTTTTTGTAATTGAGCTAACAGTGTCTTTTTTGCTTCCATAACTTTTGTATTATTATGCATCTTCGTGATGCCAGCAATGACATCTATTATTACTTCATCAAAAAAAAGTTATATTGACAAAGTAAAGAATGCAAAATACTATGTTAAGTATCTTCAGCCAGGCCAATATAATTCTATAGTTAGTACAGGAAGAACGTGCCGTAGACTTAGCGAGTCCTATGTTCGTCCAAACCGCCACTTAATGCGCTTACGACGTCTTAAAGAGAAATGGTCCATATCAAAGTCAACACAAAGTTCTCTCTCAAAATACGGAAATACAGTCAGAAGAAGAACATAATATACACCAGAAAATAAGTAGTAAGTGGAGGAAAGAATGCATCTTTACCTCATCTCTGTCAAAGTTGTCACCACTGTGAGGATCAAATAACACGTCACCAGTTGCAAGCTCAAAACAAATGCAAGCAAAGGACCAAAGATCTGCTGAGGTTGAATATTTAGATCCGAGGATGACTTCAGGACACCTGTACTGTCTAGTTTGAATATCATTTGTAAACTGTTTGTATGTCCAACAAGCACTCCCAAAGTCAACCACTTTGCACTTCAGGTCAACACCCTCTAACAGCTTCCTCCTCGTTGAACGGCTTCCTCTCTTAGGACCCTCGCATTCTTTCCCACTGGCTGTTGCAGCATCAGCATTTGACAATCTATTAACATTTATAGAAGAATCAAGCTGATCATCCACATAACATTGAGCTGCTTGTTTGGCCTTTCTTCTAATCTTCTTACTATGGTTCTTCGTCAAATTTCCATTTGACGTTACATAACCATTAAGAGCCCCCGACTCCAGCGTGATCTTATCCTTGTGATTAGGAAGTATAAGAGGTTTTCCAGATTTTCTGGGATCCTTAGACGGGTCAATTGTGGAACAGAGCAGTACATTCTCTGGTTTCAAATCAGTGTGTATGATAGATAGCTGTCGATGCAAATAATCCAATCCGACTAAAACATGATAACAGAGCTCTTTAACCATATGAATAGGCAGCCCGTGATAATCAGTATACTTAAGAAGTGTCAAGAGATTGTCGCCCAAATACTCAAAAACCATACACACATGTTGCCCATTTGGACCTGAGTGCTTAAAATGATCCAATAACTTCACAACACATTTTTTATCATCCAGATCACATTCCGCAATCTGCTTTAGAATAGTGATCTCATCCATTGCTGCCTCCGTGTAATGCTGCGCACTCTTTTGTACTTTCAATGCTACAAATTGCTGCATAATTAACAACAATATTACACACCAAATTCTTACTTCCCATGAGAGTAACAAATTAAAATTGCTACAAACTCAGAATTGCAAACCTAAATTCCAATTCATGAGGAATTACTGGGGTTTAAGCTGCCATCCATGCTTATGCAGTTATGCACAATTAGTTAAACTAGGCCAAATATTATATGCCAAACCACTTATACAACAACAATCACTATTATTACTACACCTCAATTCCAAGCTAGTTGGGGTTGGCTGTGTAATCATACAGCGGACTCTCCAAAATATTGTCGCACCCGTGTCGGATCCTCTAAAACGCACAATTTTTGGAGGATTCGACAGAGTCAGAGAAACATAGATGAATACTCAATTTCAAATGCTTTGCTTGGGTCATATTTAAATACTCCATAATTAAGGATTATCTAACACCATGGGTGCTCTATTAAAAGCAATAGACTGCTAAAAATTGATAAGCAACCTAAAGATTTAACCTTTCTTTCCATCATATACCACACATTAACATCAAAATTACGACATGCACCTCTAGCTGCAGTTGGCTATATGAATCCTCAAGATTTACTTTGCCCATTTGGATAGGATGCTAAGCTCACAAAGAGCCATAAACACCAAAACAAAGCTAGACAATCCAAAAGATAGAGTTAAGAGCCAAAGATAAAGAGGAAAATGAAATCATTGATCACCTACAATCCTAAAACTAACAGATTATGACAATTCCAAGAAAAGGAGTTGCTCTAAACTAGGCTAAAGATGAACTATTTAAGTTATATACACTGACAGCCCGTAAATTCTAACATGTTTTTGAATGTCCATTACCATTTTTCTCGATTACTAATTACTCACTCCATCCCAGTTTACATAACACTCTTTCCTTTTTAATCAGCCCCCAAAAAATGACACATTTCTATATTTAGTACTAACAATTAACTTTATAATGCTTATTTTACCGTAATGAGATGATCTATGGCGAGGTCTACCAGAAACAGCCTCTCTACCCTCATAAGGTAGGGGTAAGGTCTGCGTACACACTACTATCCCCAGACTTCACTGGAGTTATTGTTGTTGAGATGATCTATGGTGACACAAATATCTATAGTTTAATTTAGACTACAAGTTTCAAATGGCTTCCTTTTTTTCTTAAACTCGATGCTTAGTCAAACTATTTTATCAAACAATTTACTTGTAATTACCTAATAAGTTAGTATATGATTATCTAAATACTATAGTAAGCACATAGAACTTAAACTCAAGATAAATAGAAAAGCAAAGGGTGATGAGAAAACGTACGGACATGAGAGAATCCCAAGCCAACCAAACAGTAGAGAAGTGACCCCAACCAAGTTTCCTTTGAACAACATACCGACCTCCTTTGAAACTATCCCCTATTCGAACGGCATGGTAACCTCCCCTCCTGTAATCATCAGTCCCTTCATCTTCCGAAGTACAATCATCACTACTCTCCTCCACTTCCTCCTCCTCCGCCACCGCCGCGTTCAGCTGCTGATCTTGATTACTCCCCTCCATTTTCCAATCAAACACAGTAATCAATCAACTCTCTAGCTAAAAGGGATTAGTAGTTGGCTCTTGAATTGTGTGAAATGGGTATTTCCCAAAACTTTTATCTGCTCTTGGTTTGTGAGCTAACTTTGTGTGCATATAAAAAAAACTGATTATTTTCTATTTAAAATCTTGGGATTTTCTCAATTGCATGTGGATATGTACAGGAAAATGGGCTATTTGTGATTGTGAGTGAAGGGTGTAGGAATCTATGGGGAAAGGAAAGAGAGGTATAGAGATGAGGACAGAGGAAGCAGGTAAAACTGTCTCAGCTCTTCACTCATTTGAACTCTTCTAATTCCAAACGTTTGCTTATGGACTTACTCCACACTAAACTATTGACGGTTTATTATTTTATTTTATATAAATTACAATAAAAATATTGTTTATTGCTTCCACTTCACTATCCTTAAGCAGAGGATCTATGGAAATTAACTATTCTATTTTTTACAAAATAGGAGTTAAGTCTGGATTACCCTCCTCAAATTAAACTGGATTTTTGTTATTATTGTTGCAGTAAATAGTTGTATAATGTAAAATCGGTTCATATTAAATGCTAGAGTGACACGTGGAATAGAAATAGATGGAAAGCGAGAAAGGCCGAAGTCAAGACTGAGGGCAACAGTCTCGGTTGGCACAGGGAAGCCGCCGAAGGGAATGTTGCTCATGAAGTCACATGAAAAGTAGTCACCCGATAGCATTCAGTGAAGAATATTCATAGTTTGTCGTTACACATTCTTCAATGGCCCTCATAATTATCATTTAAGAGGGGCTTGATCCTAGGACCTTGTTCCCTAAGTGCTATTATAAATAAGGATTTCAACAACCATTGTAAGGACACGAATTTTCTGACAAACTTATGTTATATAATGTTTAAAGCTCAACAACACTTGATTACTTTATTTTCTTGCTTCTTAATATCGTTATTACTGCCTTCGGAAGCTCTGCTCCTGGAACCAAGTTTTTACTATCTTATTTTGATTTCAACGATAAGTCTTACATTCTTATTTAATTTATTTATTATTTTGGGATCAAAGCGATTCGCTTGTCTATAAACCATGTATAAATTTAACTATATTATTTTACGGGTAAATAGTTTGGCGCTCATCGTGGGCTTAGACAGTTGCGTAATTGAGTTTGATCCTTTCATTTGTTACTAACATGTTTGATTCTTTGTTCTTAGCAAAAAATCATAAAAATGACAAATAATGATGTCAATGTCGCACACAACTTTGAGGCCCACGAAAATCAGCCTCAGCATGAAGACTCGATCAGTGATACCCGCAACAAGTGGGATGAGGCCACGCCAGTCCATGACGGGAAATATCCACATCATGTTCGAGAGGCAACTCCTGATGATGATGAAGACGAGTACGTCGCTAAAACAGTAAGAATCCGAAGTGAGCAACAAAAGGCTATTATACAGGATCATGCCATGTCGGAGTTGAGGCAAGTGTTGTCAAGTGCTTCCAACAATGCGAATGGATGAGTTCCAGTTCCTCTCGGTGCTCCCGCAAACCAAACAACGCAGAGGGTTGACAACAACCCCCAAGGGGCGAAGTTGGTTTCGATATGGCCGGGGGGAACGGTAGTGGATCCGGTAATAACAATGAGAGTGATCCCTCTAAAACCAAACTCATGCGATTTATGATGGAAATAAACGCCCGAATGGATCAAATTTCGAGTGCACTGCCGGTATTGAAAGGGCTGGATTCAAAGAAATACACTAGCTGTCGTTCAAACCAAGCGCGACACCAAAGTTGATTCCGAAGTAGTTCAAGATGCCAGACGTGCCGAAATATGATGGGACTTCGGATCCTCAAGAGCACATCATCACCTACACAATGGCGGTGAAGGGGAACGACTTAGATCTGCACGAGATTGAGTCAGTATTATTGAAGAAATTCGGGGAGACCCTCACGAAAGTGGCCCTGACATAGTAGTCACTTTTACCCTAGAACTCAATAGATTTCTTCGAGATGCTTGCAGATTCTTTTATCAAGGCCCATGCCAAGGCCAAGAAGGTACATGCCCGAAAGACCGATATATTCAAGATTGCACAAGGAGAGTACGAATTGGTGCAAGAGTTCATGACCAAATTCTAGAAAGAAAGGATGTTATTACCGGTCGTACTCGATGAATGGGCAGCTAAAGCATTTATTAAAAGGCTGAATCCAAGAAGTTCTGACGCTTCCCGAAAATTGAAAGAAAGTCTGCTCGACTTTCAGGCAACAACATGAGCGGATGTTTACAACCAGTACGAGTCAAAGATAAGAATTAAGGATGACGAGCTCGGTTTCCCCACATCAACCAAGGGTCGGGACCGGGTGAAGAATAAGGAGAAATCTAAGGATGATTTCGACACAAATTGACGGTCTTCTAGACGTCGATTTTTGCCCTATGAAATGGCTGAAGAATGCGACAGAGGTTTTCGGTCGACGGGTAGGTTCACTATCGATAGGAGAGCTGATCGCTACCGGAATAGCAGATCATTGCATGACAAAGAGGTATCGGGCTCCCGAGACTCCGCCTACCCCAGGTTATCCAGATATAACTTCAACGCTAGCATGGTGGAATTAGTGTCGGCTATAAGGAACATTAAGAAAGCACGATTCTCGAAGCCAATGAGATCTGATCCCAGTCAGAGGGATCCTAATTTATGGTGCGAGTATTATGGACCAACGGCCACCAAAATGGGGATTGTCGGCATCTGCGCGAGGAGGTGGTGACATTGCTGAAAAACGAACATCTCAGAGAATTCTTAGGCGACCGGGACAAGAACAACTACGGTCACAACCAGGACAATGCGGAACCCTCGAAAGCGGGAGAAGATCCCCCTCATCTAACGATCAATATAATTTTCGGGGGGGGGGGTACGATATTAATGGTGTAACTTTCTCGGCAGTGAAAAAGACGAAGGTATCAGTGACCTATAGCAAGAGACTCCGAGAAGTCGCGGAGGATGACATCACCTTCACAGAGGAGGACGCAGATGGACTCTTACTTACACACAACGATGCCCTGGTAATATCTCTTAATGTGTTAGATTTAAGATTAAAGGCGTTTTGGTGGACCCAGGGAGTTCAGCCAACATTATCCAATGAAGAGTGCTACAACAAACCAAACTAACCGGAAGCATAATTCTGGTCACAAAGCTCCTAGCTGGGTTTAATTTAGCAAGAGTAACAACCCGAGGGTAAATCTTGTTGCTCATGAATGTTGAATGAGTAATGAAGACAACATTTTTCGAAGTTGTAGATGGCGATATAGGTTACAATGTCATTCTTTGGAGACCAAGGCCGCACGAGATGAAGGCAGTCCCGTCAACATACCATCAACTCTTGAAATTCCCAACACCGGGGGAAATTAAACAGATAAGGGGTAACCAACCGGTATCAAGGGAGATGAACACAATCTTAGTTTCCAGTAGCAAAAGGAAGGATCATGCAGCATAGCAATTACAGGAATAGGTACCTACTCCCGAGCAAAACGAAGTCAACAGGGGGGAGGAGTCGTCAGAATCCTTGTACCAAGATATTTTCAGGTACCAGAAGAGATGGACTCAACCAAATCCACGGCAGAAGAACACGAGCAAGTCGTATTGTTTGAGAAATTCTTGTAGAGGAAATTCCACTTGGGGACAGGACTAAACCCCGAGCTCATATCAGGATTTATTGAATTTATTAAATTTAACGTTGACTATTTTGCGTGGTCGCATGCGGATATGACAGGTATCCCCCCAGAAGTGGTAATGCACAAACTAAGCATGGATTCTAACATCCCTCTGCTTAGGAAGAAAAAATGCCATATTGTCGAGGTCAGAAACAAATTCGTCAAAGGAGAGGTAACTCGTTTGCTTAATATTGGTTCAATTCGAGAGGTAAAGTTTCCTGACTGGCTTGCTAACGCAGTGGTAGTTCCACAGAAGAAGAATTAATTTTGCATGTGCGTGGACTACAAGGATATAAATAAGGCATGCCCAAAAGACTTGTTCTCATTGCCAAACATTGATTAAATGATTGATGCGACGGGCGGGCACGAGTTGATGAGTTTCCTTGATGCTTACTTCGGATACAACTAAATAAAGATGAACCCAGAGGATCAAGAAAAAACCTCGTTCATAATAAACTTCGGTACATATTGCTATAATGTGATGCCTTTCGGGATTAAGAACGCCAGAGCCACTATCAGAGGCTTGTAAACAAAATGTTTGAGAAACAAATAAGAAAAAACATGGAAGTCTACATAGATAATATGCTGGTTAAGTCTTTGAACAAAGGTGATCATCTTAAACACCTGCAAGAAACCTCTGACATCCTAAGAAAGCATAACATGAAGCTTAACTCCGAAAAGTGCACATTCAGAGTCAGTTCCGGTAAGTTCTTGGGATTCCTAGTGTCCCAAAGGGGGATCAAAGTCAATCCCGATAAAATTAAATCCATCGAGGACATCCCTGATCAGATGTCACCAGAAAAGGGTCATATGAATTGAAAAATCAAGACGGAGTAAAGTTGTTGAGCAACTGGAATGTTTCGCACCTCAAAAGATACTATTTCTGATGAGCACCGCCTATACTAAAAGTATGTGTTGCACTCTTTTTCCCTTCGGCCAGCTTTTGTCCCAATTGGGTTTTTTTGGCAAAGTTTTTAATGAAGCATCAGCGGAAAGCATACTACAAATATCTTCAGCAAAAATAAGACCTTTAAGCAACAAGGCATTAAAGTGGAGAACTGCTATGAGATGGTTAGATAATCTTTTGCTCGGTAGCAAAGTTCTTACCGGGAAGTAAAGTTTGCTATCGGGCCAAAGGTTACCCGACCGTTCACCAGTGCAAGCCATCGGGGGATGGTTAGATAGTCTTTGGCTCTATAGCAAAGTTCCTAATGGGAAGTGAAGCTTTTTATCGAACCAAAGATTATCCAACCATTCACTAGTTGAATATTTGAAATAGCTAGACTTCGAGTCACTACAAGAAATTAGATTTTCTATAGCGACTATTAGTGGAGACCACTTCAGTTGCTACAATAGGTAAGATGTGATGACCCAAAAGGTCATCACTTGTTTTAAAACGAAACTTCCATATTCTGAAGCCTTGAAAACCTCATTTAGAGTCACCTCGATTTGTGTGCGCAGTCCGGGCGCGTAGCCGGAAAGCTTAAATATGATAATCTGTGAAAAATGATAAGTTTTGATTATAAAATGAGCTAATTTGACTTCGGTCAATGTTTTAGGTAAACGGACCCAGACTCGTGATTTGATGGTCCCGGAGGGTCCGTAGAAAAATATGGGACTTGGGCGTATGCCCGAAATCGGATTCCGAGGTCCCAAGCCCGAGAAATGAATTTTTAAAGGAAATTATTTTCTGAAATTTTTTAAGGAAATTTGAAATGAAGTTTGATTATAAAGAGATGGTATTGGGCCCGTATTTTGGTTCCGGTGCCCGGTATAGGTCTTATATATGGTTTAAGTCATTTCTGTAAAGTTTGGTTGAAAACGGACGTCGTTTGACGTGATTCGGACCTAAATTGTTAAATTTGATACTTGATGAAGTTTGAGAAAAAATTCTTGATTTTGAGATTTGATTCATTGTTATTGAGGTTATTTTAGCGATTTGATCGCACGGATAAGTTTGTATGGTATTTTTGAGTTAATACGTGTATTTGGTTAGGAGCCCCGAGGGCTCGAGTGTGTTTTGGATGTGCTTCGGTAAGTTTTGAACTTAGGAGAAAGTTGCAGATTCAGAGAAGTTGCAGGTCTCTGAAGCTAGGTCTCGCGGTCCGCGGTAGAAACTTCGTGGCCGCGGTGGGGACTTCGCGACCGCGGTGGGATTTTTGCGGTCCGCGGTGAGCAAGGCCAAGCCTCCGCGGCTACGCTCGATTTCTTGCGGTCCACGGTGGAGCTCCGCGGTCGCAGTCCTTTTTATGCGGTCCGCGGTGGAGCTCCGCAACCACAGTCCGTTTTATGCGGTCCGCAGTGTAGCTCCGCGGCCGCAGTCCTTTTTATGCGGTCCACGAAGAAGGTCTGAGAGTAGTATATTTAAACGGACTTTTCAGTTATTTTTCACTTTTCAAAACCCCCAAAACATAAGAGGCGATTTTTCAAATAACCTTTCTTCTCCAAATCAATTGTAAGTCATTTTTAACTAATTTTCTTTAATCATTAACATCTTTTAACATAATTTCAACTTCAAATCAATTATTTTCATGGGGGAAATTGGGTGTTCTGGGTAGAACCTAGGTTTTTCAAAAAAATGGGGATTTGGACCTCGATTTGAGGTCCGATTTCAAAACAAATTACATATTTGAGCTCGTGGGGGAATGGATAATCGGGTTTAGGTCCGAATTTCAGGTTTGGACCAAGCGGGTCCGGGGTCGATTTTTGACTTTTTGGAAAAATCTTTATAAAACCTATTTTCATGAATTAGAATTGATTCATTTAGCATTTATTGATATCGTTAAGCAAATTATGGCTAGATACAAGCGAGTTGGTGGTGGAAACAAGAGGTAAAGCGGTAGTTGAGGCTTGAATTGTGTTCGTTGCATCGAGGTAAGTGTTTGGTCTAACTTAGTTTTAGGGATTAGGAGTTATGTCTTATTTGCTATTTTCTTCTTGTCGAGTACGACGTATAGGCATGGTGACGAGTATCTATACGTTGGTGTCAAGCATGACCGTGAGTCTTATATTGTGATTTTCATGATTTCGTTGTATTATTCATGCCTTGGTGAAGATTTCTAATTGTTGTATAAAGTTTGTGGAAAGAATTGTGACCTATGAACATTGAGGAGCGTTGGCTCAAGTTGTATAGTGAAATTGTGAAAGTATAAGTAACAATTGAACTTTTAGAGCTTTGGCTCGAGTTGTGAAATGAGTTGTGAAAGAATAAGTGATAGTCGAACATCTAGAGCATCGGATCAAGTTGTGAAGTGAATTGTAAAGTAAAAATTGATAAAGAGTTATTAAATTGTTCCCTTGCCGGGATATTGCTGCTTTGTTAATTATCTCCCTTGCCGGGATGTTGAGATTATTGATGTTGTTCCCTTGCCGGGATTTAATTGTTTAATTGTGTTCCTTTGCCGGGATTTCTATTATTACTTTTTTTATTTCCTTACCCTATTGTTTGTGATTATTGTTTGGGTGAGGAAGAGAGTTAAAGCACGAAGGGTGATGCCGTGCATTGTTTGTTATTGTGAGGAAAGAGTGTAAAGCACGAAGGGTGATGCCGTGCCGCACGATGTACCATTCCGTGCCGATTTTATTGATTATATGGCGAGGAAAGAGAGTAAAAGCACGAAGGGTGATGTCGTGCACATTTTTATTAT
Source organism: Nicotiana sylvestris (assembly GCF_000393655.2). Taxonomy (NCBI): domain Eukaryota; kingdom Viridiplantae; phylum Streptophyta; class Magnoliopsida; order Solanales; family Solanaceae; genus Nicotiana; species Nicotiana sylvestris. The sequence goes on from NC_091063.1 coordinate 168,349,134, forward strand.
ATGATTACATTGGTGAGGACGAGAGTAAAAAGCACGAAGGGTGATGCCGTGCATTTGTTGATTTCTGATTCTTTGTTGATATCCGAGTTATGTTATTTCTTTCATTACTTGTTGTTATTTGATTTACTTCGAAGTTATAGATTCCCTTACCCTATTTGCCTTGTGATTATTGTTTGGGTGAGGAAGAACGTAAAACACGAAGGGTGATGCCGTGTATTATTTTGGTGAGAGAGAGTTAAAGCACGAAGGGTAATGTCGTGCACTTGTTCTTGATTTCCTAATTTTTATTGATAACTGTGTTACGATTTTCTCTACACTAAATTGTTGATTTCCTGTTGATACTTGTTGTTTCCCCGCAGCATGTTTTCCCCCTCCCATACTGTGACACCATATTTTGGGGTATTTGAGGTTTTAAAAGTTATAATAGACGTAGCCTTAAGATATATAATGACTTCCGCTTATTTATTCAAAATTCCGCTTTTATCATATTATCGGCTTGTGTTTGTTAAAAGAGGCAAAAATGAACGTGTAGTAAGTAGTTAAGGTTTGGCTTGCCTAACTCCCATTAGTAGGCGCCATCACGACTCCCGATGGTGGGAAATCCGGATCGTGACATAAGATATTTGTCGCAACTTAAAAATGTCGCCACAAAAGGTGAAAGGTTTAGTGGCGACCATTATAGTCGCTACAGAAAGTAAGATTATGGTGCGCATTAGTAAGGTTGCCTCTAATGATATACTAAATTTTTATTTCTTTTGAGAACAAAAATTTAGCTGAAGAATCATTTGTAGCAACCATCAAAAGTTAACACAAAATGTCTAATGGGGCGATTGTGTCGCCACTAATGTTTTGCTTTAAATAAAATAATAAAGAAATAAATAACATAATTCTTTTTCTTAAAAGAAAGCTACATTTTCTTTATTTTTCTCATTTTGCCAAATCATATCTTCGTGCTTCTCCTAAACCCTAGAGTGTGAAGGCCTTTCAAAAACCCCTTATTCCAAATTCTTTTCCCCATTCTCCTAAAACATTTAGTGCTTGGCGTTAGTCCATTCAAATCCGCCCTTCTCTCTCAATATATATACATATCTTTAATCGGGGCTATTGCAGAAGATTCGAGTTGAGAGATGAAAGTAGAAAATGAAAGCAAACTATTTGTCTTTGGAGAGAAACTTAGGTATCTTTTGAGTGTCGAGAAGCGGCCTTGAGCGATTTTTCTCATTTCATCTGATATTCGTTACTTTGAGAAGGTTTTTTTTGTTTCTTTTTGCATCTCTTACTTTCTATTTTGCTTCTCAACGTGCTTCATTTGTTATGGTCGTGTCAAAATTTTACTTGGATTTTGAGTGCATTTTAAGAAACTTTTTTGAAACCTGGTTTTCTATAGCCGATATTTTTTGTAGATTACCTTCTCAAACCTGGTAATGCTGTATAATTAAACAGAGAAGTCGATTTCTTTGAATATTCTTTGAAAGTTATGCTCGTGATATGATGAAATTTTTAGTTTTGGTTTGGATGAGTATATTGAATTTGATATGAAATAGTGAATGATAGGAGAATACGACAACATGACTGCCACATCAATTGGTAACATTTGGGAACAAAGTTTTATCATTAGGACCGGGGACTGCGCTACCAAGCCCATAGAAATAAGTTGTACAAATTAGCCGCAAGTAATGGTAATTTCTTTTAGCACAACAAATACTTATGTACTTTTGAAAATGAAAGGAATGAAGTAAAATCCTTTTATTTTTATTTTGTTTCTTGTCCAAACGATCTTGTCCAAACGATGAATTAATTTTATCATTTGAAAGTGAAACAAGTACTTCAAATTTTAGTGCGAGAATGAGCATGAGACGTCCTCTTCAAGAGCACCGTAAACATAACAAGGACCTCTCTTATGAAACTCTCACAGTAAAGGGTCGATTTTGAAAGAACTTATACCCGGAATCCAAATTCCATCGGAGAAAAATACACCTGAACCTTGCATAACTCGACGCAAAAAAGTAAAATTTGCGCAATACTTAAACGAAAAACACTTCTATATAGCACAAACAAGCCAAGCAGCGCGAGTACAAAAGTATGGAAAAGAAAACCAAAGTGAAAAGAAAGCGAAAGGCTAAGCTACTGCATCCCCGAAATCCGGGGGAAGAGAAGTATTTGCACCCCATGAGAAGTAGGCAGATTTGTCGCTGGCTCAAGATCTTGGCCTTCACCCTCATCCCCTTCAGGTTCTTCTTCTCGAGAACTTTGAACCGGAACTAGAAGATTCAGTCGCATCAAGTTGGATCGGGAAACCCCTTCGGACAGTTGACTCCAACTCACGGGCCTAGGCAATTTCGGCATCAAAGACAATTACGCTCGCTTTGGACCTCAAACCATTTTGCCTTGGCCTCTTAAAATTATACCTTTAATATGGCGACCTCTTGGTTGCGGGTCACCACCTCTTGCTCGCTTTGTTGCAACTGAGCCTCTAACTCAACGGCCTCAACAGCCTGTGCTTCAAGTGCAAGTAGGCGGGCACAATTTGATCCTGCTCGGATGTAAGTTTTTCTTTATCAAGGATCAACCTCTGAAGGCCTACGAAAGCAACGAAGTTAGCCTGCAAAGCAAAAGTTTAAATTAAAAATCTTGTCATAACAAAGATACAAGGAACACCAAAGGGAAATATATCTTACTATTACTGTATTGTGCATGGCGTAATTTACCATACACTCCCCCGAGAGAGACTGTATTTTATTCTTATCCTTCTCTAAAGCCATGGGCTTCAGGTTATGGCAAGTTCCACTAGCCGGTACAACAGATGGCAATTGTTAGAGACCAAGAGGGAAATACTCCTCTGTTACACCCCATGTTTTCGTGCATGAAAGTACCTCATAAATAAATTGATGGAAGCTCGGAAAATAAGATGTTACATCCCCCATTTTCGTACGTTAAAGTTTCGTCGTAAGTTAATCAACGTAAGTTCGGGAATGAGATTATTTGAGATTATAAGTATTATGCTATCTCAAGTAAATGATAAGTAAATTCGTGAAACGAAGACAGTTGCTGGTGGAGAAGGCACGATTGGAGAGGAAGGAAATAAAGCTGATGGCATTGTAGGTTGAGAAATAGTTGTAACAAAAGAAATGATAGTTATTGTTTGCTCTCCAACCGAAGACAGAAAAGACCGTGTACCTAACATCATGGTACCTAGAGCAGCGATAGGGGACCGAAAGAGAGAGTTGGCATCTCTACCACTCTCTCCCCAGAGTGCCTGAACTTCGTTCTCGGTTGATGTAACTAGCTCAACAGATTGAACATCATATTGAGCTGATGAAGGTCGTCGTCTTCTATGTAGAGAAGCCCCTTGATCACTGGCTCCTTTATCACCGTCAATCACCATGGTGTTTGTGGTTGGCTCAGGAGCGACGCTCTTTACATTTTTATTTTTACCCTTGGTCGTAGAGGAGCGCCGCTTTTTTTGTTGCTTGTTCCCTGGTCGGGGACTCCGAGAGGAAGCATTAACACCGGAAGCAGGTCCGACGACACCCGTTAGGGCAAAAGCCTCATGCAACAATCTCGTCGCATCTGCGGGATCAACCAAAATGTCCTACTTAAGGATGGTGACATAGCCCTACGAAAGACCTAATTTCAACAAAGGGAGAAGTTAATCAGTTTTCTTCTAAGTGAGATAAAGAACAAGATAAACTCAAGAATCAACTTACCATGATTTTTGCCTTCCACCCGTATTTGAGGGATGGTTCTTTCCATTGGCAGGTCTCAGGCGTGGTAACATCCAAAATTTTCTTGACCCACTGATCCAAGCCTTTAACCCTTGATGGTGTCCACTAAGCTACTGAAATAATAGAAAAAGAAGGATCATCGATAACATGAAATAACCTTTAAGCAGAAGAAAGTATAGGCGTTGAACTTACGTTTACGATTCTATGATTCAGGAAAGGATGGAGTTGTGGCAGGGATGATGTCCCTGGTGGCAACTACAACAAACCGCTCCATCCAACTACAATCGTTGTCATCATCCATGCTAGTGAGCAAAGCACGATGACCACGTTTGCTGAAGTTTATCATTCCCCCACGGAAAATCTTGGGGGAATAAAGGTTCATCAATCGAGCTAGGGAGATTTCTTCTCCCGTCTCCTGGCATAGCCGCCAAAGACAATCTACCGTCTGCCACACAGAAGGGCTCACCTGAGCTAAGCGTACTTGCTAGTGGAGGCGGAACTCTAATATTACGGAGTCAAGTGCCTCGCTCAATGAAAACGGGCCCAAAGTAAAGAGGTACCTGTAAACATACGTAAAACCCTTCTTGGGAAGGTTACCTGCTTCACTAGGTCATGAGCAATGATGTTCAAGTCATGAAAACCACAGTTTTCTTTCGCATAAGGGATGTTTCAAGGACGGATGGAAGAAGGGTATAGCGGAAGTTAGCAGAAGGGAAATTCTCTTCATAGTCCTTAGTCGTAGTAAGCTTTTTGGGGATAATGGTGCTCACCGTAGGAGGAACATCAGTGCTTTCTCTGTTCTTTGAAAAACTAGAGTTTCTGGAAGAGGAGGCCATAATTATCAAAGGAAGTCAGGGTTTCTCTGAAGAAGGAAGTTAAAAGTAAGAGTGAGTTGAGTAAAAAAAGATTGAGAGAATTCGAAAAATTATAAAGTGTAAGAGAAGAAGATAGAAGCGTATAAGTAAAGAAATAAGCGGCTAAAATTATGACCATTATTACCTCGAGAACCGGAAAAAGTAGTGCTAAATCGTTGGATGACGCGTGTTTGGGGTATTAAATGCGGATAGATGTGCATCTAATCAAGCATCAGAAACTTTTCAAAGGAAGTCAGTAAATTTCCCCCCAAGAAAGGTATTTTTTCCAACTTCCTGATGGCACAAGGACGTGCCACCGGAAAGCAAGGGGACTATCTGTATAAGGTAAAATCAATTCATATTAAATGCTCGTATAATAGAGTGACACGTGGAACCAAAAGAAGATGGAAAGCGGGACAGGTGGAAGTCAAGACCGGGGGCAGCAGTCTCGGCTGGCACCGGGAAGCCCGTGAAGAGAATGTTGCTCATGGAGACAGATGAATATCTGTTACCCGGTAGCATTCAATGAAGAATATTCTGCAGTATTAAATACATAATCTGTTATAGAGAATATAACATTAATAGCCTGCCGTTACACATTCTTCAACGACCCCCATAATTATCATTTAAAATGGGTTTGATCCTACGACCTTATTCCCTAGATGCCACTATAAATAAGAATTCCAACAACCATTGTAAAGGGCACGAATTTTCTGACAAACCTATACTATATACTATTCAAATCTCAATAACATTTGATTACTTTATTTTTTTTCTTCTTAACATCGTTATTACTGCCTTCAGAAGCTCTGCTCCCGAAACCAAATTCAAATTTACCCTTTTATTTTATGAAAATGTTAATTTACATCTCCTAGTATTGTGTGTACAAAAATACCTCTAACGTTATGCACCTTCGTTTGTCAACGCATTGTCGCTTAAGTGACACTAACCTATTTTACTCCCTCCTCTTTCTTTCTTCTTCTATCACTAACACCTCACCGTTGACAATTAGTGTCACCATTTACACCGCCTTTAAAAGAGCAAAAACTTTTATCCCTCTAATCCTTCAAATATTCTATGCAAATAAAAAAGTATCATTTTTATATTTTATAAAAATTAAATTCATTATATAATGAAAAAAAGGTTGAGAAAGAGTTTTATAGTTAATATATTATAGCATGTTGGTTACAATTTTTTTTGTAATTATTTAATTTTTATTATAATGATTTATCTCTAATTATCTTACAAATGATCTAATTATATAAATATTTTTACTCTATCAATATATAAAATTTAAACTTAGTCAAAGTAATTTTTTTATTTAAATAAGCTGTGATGAATTGTTATTGTTATTCATAGCATGTTTGGTTGTGCTTCTAAATTAGTTTATTTTGGAAAATATTTTTCTCAAATATACTTTTTAAAAAGGTACTTTTTGTGAGAAGCAGTTTATGTTTGGTTAATCAATTTGAAAAACACTTTTGAGTAACAATTAGTGTTGGCCGAAATAGCTGTCTATACAACTGCTTAAACCAAAAATAACTGGTAAATATATAATATATATGTAATTGCGTTTAATCAGTATACAATCTATGTATATCAGCCAAAAGAAGAAAATAATGAGATCGGCTATTTGTGTAATAATTCCTTAATTCTTCTTCTTGTTATTGGGCTTGGGTTAATTGAATAGCCCAATAGATGAAGAAATTACCTTCTGAGATTTTCGTACACAAGCCCATATAGAGGTCCACATCAGTTGGGCCTAATGGTAGATTCGATATTCTTTTGGGCCTATAAAAACCTAACCACAAATTCCAATATAAAGATAGTATCCCTAGGGTTTCTTCTTCTTCATTGAGGTACCGCACCTGAGGGAGGGAGCTCACAACAGCATCAGCCATGGTTCTCAAGTAAACCCTCGATCGTTGATCTCTCTCTCTCTCTCTCTCTCTGCATCTTATGTACAAGCAAATGTTGTATATATTGCATAAATTTATCAGAAGTTTCCAACATTAATCCTTTATGTATTTTTACTGATTTGAATTCTGGCTATGTTGGAAAAGGTTAAAAATCAAAACTTTACTTTTTTGGCCATTTTTATTGCTAGATTTATGTTCATTTTTATGTATATTGAAGTCTATTTTTAGGGAAAAATAGTTGCTCTCGAAAACCCTTTATTGGTAAAATGTTGCTAAACTCTAACTATATACATTGCATAAAATTGAATAGAGGTGTAATCCCTTCTGTGTTTTTTGCTGATTTGAATTCTGCCTATGTGGGAAATACGTAAAAGTCAAATCTTTACTGTTTTTGGCATTCTTTTAACAAGATGTATGTTCATGTGTAATGTAGATTGTAGTTTATTTTAAGGGGAAAAAGCTGTTCCTGAAAACCCTTTACTGGTAAAATGTTGTTACACTCATATATGATCTTGTGTTTTAATAATTTCTATTGACTTATTAGTATGACAGAAGAGAAAATGTGTGAAAAGAGGAGTACATTGAAAGATGTTACTGAATATACAACAGATTAACCCATCGATTTGTGCAAAATATTTTGGATCCTGTTTCTCTGAATGAGGTGTTTAAGCTTGCTTAATTGGTTAATTTGATTAACCATTAAATTAAATGTGATATTACCAATAGTTTGGGTACTTTAGGAGGTTGCCTGGAGTTTAGTATGGCCTCCCGTTGTATTTTATTGAATGAATCTTAATGAATGTGTTATGAGAAGGGCATGTTTTGTGTTTTCATTTTTTGTCTGTAGTATTATCCCTGGAAATTGTGATATGTTGTTATGATACTGAATTGGTACAACTGATTCAAGGTAACATTGTGTCTGGAAAATACTCATCACTTTTGAATTTTGATAAATTCAAGGTGATTTGTGAACTGTTTTATAGGGAGTTATTTGTTTGGCTGATTTTGGTATGTTTCAACTTGACTATCCCATGAAATGGTTGTATAATAATAGAATGTGATTGGCAGTTGTCTCAATTAGTGGAGATTGTGGAGTTACCTCCTCTTTGTTACTTCCTCCGTCCCAATTTATGTAAAGGTGTTTGACTGGGCAAGGAGTTTAACTAATAAAGGAAGACTTTTGTGTGTTGTCTAAAACAAAACATAGAAATTTGTGTGGTTAGAAATCATTTCATTAAGGATAAAAGAGAAAATTTATAGTTGAATTGTTACTAAATATAGAAAAGTGTCGTTCTTTTTCGGACTGACTAAAAAGGGAAGAGTGTCACATTGATTGGGACCAAGGGGGTATGTTATTGTAGACATGCTTTTGTTTAGTTTTGCCTTGGTTACTTATAGGCTATAGCACTTGTGAGCGAGTACTCATTAGTATTTTTTTGTACTTCCATTGCAGGACGGAACTCTGCCGTTTCAGCGGTGGCAAGATATACCCAGGGAGGGGTATCAGATTTATTCGTTCAGATTCTCAGGTACATATGCAAAGCCATTTCCTGGGTGATGGTAATTTAAGTTATTTGTGCACTTATTTGTAGGAGGGCGTAGAGTCATGCTTTCTTGTCCATTGCACTTAGTATTTTTCTGGTCGTTGTAGGTGTTCCTATTTCTTAACTCAAAATGCAAGCGGTACTTCCACAACCGCCTGAAGCCTTCCAAGCTTACATGGACAGCCATGTACAGGAAGCAGCACAAGAAGGTGAGTCTTGAATAAAGCATTCTGAACTTAACATTTTTTTTTGCTTTGAAGTTTATCACTAACGTTCCGACATTGAAGGATAATTCTTTGTGATGTAAAGTTGTACCCTTGGATGCACTTTTGTCTTCAGATCACAAAGTGTTTATTTAGAAAACTTGGATTTAGAGATGAAATGCCATTTCATGGGTACTTTTGCCAAGTTAAATTTGTGGTTTTTGGGATAATTACATTTTTGGCCGCCCAAAAAAATGATAGCCGACAAATATATATGTTTTGTATTTTTAGTATGAATATACAAAAACATAGTAAGTGTATATGTTTTGTATATTTGGGCTACCGCCTATAATTATGTTGGGCCGTCGGTCAATTAAAGAAGCTCTTATTTTTTTGTGTTCGATAACGTTAGGATATTGCACAAGAAGCTGTCAAGAAGAGGAGACGCGCCACAAAGAAGCCTTACTCTAGGTCCATTGTGGGTGCAACTTTGGAGGTAATCCAGAAGAAGAGAACTGAAAGGCCAGAAGTTCGAGATGCTGCTAGGGAGGCTGCTCTTCGGTATGTATTCACGGAGTTCGTGCATTTACTATAAAGGTGACTATATAAGTTGTGTTTGTCGAAGATGGAGTGATTAATTTGTTGGTTGGGTTTCTGCAGTGAAATCAAGGAAAGAATCAAGAAGACAAAGGATGAAAAGAAGGCTAAGAAAGCAGAGGTGATGGCAAAGTCACAGAAAGGTGGAGGGAAAGGTAATGTGTCAAAGGGAGCTGCAGGAAAAGGCCCCAAGCTTGGTGGCGGCGGTGGAAAACGTTAAGCTATTGTTTATGTTTGTGTTTCTAAGTAGTACTAGAATGGTTTTGCATCTTGATTGAATGTAAGTTTTTGATCCAACTGCAGATCAGCAGTTCAAACAAATATATTTCTGAATTTTGGTCTTGTTTCAAATATGCAGATTAATTACTCTTGTTCCCATTATGAGAATTATTTTCCTTGCACCTTAGCTAACCCCAATTAAGTCTTCACTAAATTTTGCTCCTTGTCCCACAAGTATGTAATGTTAAAATGCACATGTTAGTTTGTTATAAAGTTGATGTAGTCTGGCCTTTCCTCCGACCTGTGCATAGCGAAAGCTTAGTGTATTGAGCTGTCCTATAATTTGGCAAAGGAAGCAATAGAATTGTAGAGTCGAGATATTGCAGTTTGTGGCTTATAAGACTGGTGTTTGAGAAGTTGAGATGCCAGCATAATCAACCATTTTTAGTAACCTGCCCAACTCACTCAAGTTTAAACAGATTGGATTATGTTGAAGTATTATCTGTTTGCTGACGTGGTGTGTAGAAGTTAGAACTCAAAACGATCTATCAAACTATTGAGTCAAAACGGGTTGAGTAGTATAACCCAACTGGTCAAGGGGGATTTGCAGTTGTAACCTATATTTGTGTCACTTTTTAACCCGTACCCTATTTTTTAAAATTATTGATTTGGTAGCCAGCTAACAAAAAATCTGTAATAATATGACAATTACATTCCTGAAAAAAGATATAAAACCCGCATCACGCATTAATCGCGTGATCTGCAACCTCATTTGTGAAAAAAGATCTCCTCTCAGCAACTTTACAAAAAATTAGAAACTTATCCAGATTCATCTTCAGAATCACACTTGCATGAAGTTGTTTCACGTTGAAGCTAAAACTTCATGCTAACGTAGCATGAAGTTGTTTTACATTGAAGCTAAAACTTCATGCTAATGCATGCTGAAAATATATATCCTGCAGTCTACAATTTTGTCATGAGTTTTATCCGAAACTTCAGTCTAAACATGCTTAAGTTATTTAGTTCATTTGCTAAAACTTCATACCAAAACATGCTGAAGTTTTGTAACGCAATTTATAGTTTTGTCCTGAATTTTATCCGAAACTTCAGTCTAAACAAGCTGAAGTTTTTTTTTGTTCATTGCTAAAACTTCAGCCTAAACATGCTTAAGTTTTTGTCCTGCAGTTTCTCAATAGTCTTTTATTAAAAAAGGGTAAAATCATATTTTTAAAACGCTTTTAACAAAAAAATGCAAGCGCTACTACTTCAGTAGTTCTCTTCCTGATAGTTGGGAGACGCTGGTAGTCTCTCTCAGTAATTCAGCTCCTAGTGGAAATCTGACCATGTCTATGGTTAAAGATGCCTTATTTAATGAAGAAGCCAGAAGAAAGGACATCGATCATGGTGAGTCGCATGCCCTTATTACAGAAAGAGGGAGACAACAAGAAAGAAGTCAAGATAAGAGGAGAGGCAGAAGCAAGAGTAGGGGAAAATCCACGGATGGTAGGAAGTCATCATATGCGTGCTACCACTGTGGAATAAAGGGCCATTTAAAGAAGAACTGCAGAAAATTGCATAAGGAGAAGGAGCAGTTGAAGCAAAAGGATGGAGATGCATTAGTCACTACCCACGGAGAGGTAGCCATTTGTTCCATCCAAGAAGAGACATGCCTTCACGTCTCAAGTCAAGAAGAAAACGAATGGGTGGTAGATACTGCAGCATCATACCATGCCACATCCCGAAAAGATTTCTTCACAACATACAAAGTAGGAGACTTTGGAGTAGTGAAGATGGGGAACACTTCTTCCTGTGAGATAGTTGGAATTGGTGATATCAAAATACAAACAAATATCGGGAGTACAATGATATTGAAGGATGTCCGTCACGTGCCACATCTTCGTCTAAACCTAATATCAGGTATAGCTCTTGACAAACAGGGCTATGAAAGTTATTTCGGAAAAGGCACATGGAAATTGCTGAAAGGGGTTATGATTCTCGCTCGAGGACATATTTGTGGCAACTTATATAAAACTCATGTGAAGGTATGTTCAGACAGCCTCAATGTTATGGAAAAAGAGGCGTCTCAAAACCTGTGGCACCAGAGACTCGGTCACATGAGTGAAAAGGGGATATCAATTCTAACGAAAAAAGCAGCTTATCAGAATGGACAAGAATGCTGCTTTAGACCCTTGTAATCATTGCTTATTCGGAAAGCAACATAGAGTCTCTTTTACATTTTCTTCAACCAGAAAATCAGAGTTACTCAGTCTGGTACACTCTGATATTTGTGGTCCCATGGAGGAGAAGTCACTTGGCGGCAATAGGTATTTTCTGACTTTCATTGATGATGCTTCTCGAAAGGTGTGGGTGTACTTCTTAAAGACAAAGGACCAGGCTTTTGATTATTTCAAGATATTTCATGCCATGGTAGAGCGTGAAACGGGAAAGAAATTAAAATGCCTTCGCTCAGATAATGGAGGCGAGTATACTTCCAAGGAGTTCGATTCCTATTGCAAGAGACAAGGGATTCGACATGAAAAGACAGTCCCACGCACCCCACAACACAATGGAGTAGCCGAGAGAATGAACCGGACAATTATGGAAAGAGTCAGAAGTATGATCAGTATGGCAAAGTTGCCTAAGCCATTCTGGGGAGAAGCTGTTCGCGCCGCTTGCTACCTAATCAACCGGTCACCATCAACCCCGTTGAATTTTGAGATTCTAGAGAAAATATGGTCGGGTAAGAATCCCTCATATTCTCACTTAAGGGTATTCGGTTGTTTAGCACATGCACATGTATCCAAGGAGCTCAGGAAGAAGCTTGATGGTAGAACTATACCATGTATCTTCATAGGCTATGGAGATGAAGAATTTGGGTATAGATTATGGGATCCAATACAGAAGACGGTGATCAGAAGTAGGGATGTTGTATTCCACGAAAACCAGACAATTGAAGACATTGAAAAGCCCACAATGTCTTATGAAAGAGGTTCCAGTGCCCAAAAAGTTGGTCCAGATCCACTACCATTGCAGTTTGACACAAATAGCATGGGGGAGCATGAAGCAGTACCAGAAGCAGAACAGGAGGATGTTTGGCAGGGGGAGGCACAAACCCCTCAGGAAACTACAGAACCATCACATGGGAACGATGATGGTACACATCCTGAAGCTAATAATCAACAACCTCGTCGATCTGAACGAGGTCAGATTCCATTAACTCGATACCCAGAAACCGAGTATATTCTACTTTCTGAAGATGGAGAACCAGAGAGTTTCCATGAAGCTATATCTCATACGGATAAAGAAAAATGGCTGCAAGCAATGACCGAAGAGATGAACTCTTTACAGAAAAACAACACTTATGAGATTGTGAAACTTCCACAAGGAAAGAAGGTACTGAAGAGTAAATGGGTATTCAAGCTGAAGAAAGATGGCAGCGGAAAGGTGGTGAAGCACAAAGCCCGGTTAGTAGTCAAAGGATTCCTACAGAAAAAGGGAATTGACTTTGATGAAATATTTTCACCAGTTGTAAAATTGACTTCAATCCGCATCATCCTTGGATTGGTAGCCAGTTTGAATTTGGAGCTTGAACAAATGGATGTCAAGACAACATTTCTTCATGGTGATCTAAATGAAGAAATCTATATGGAGCAGCCGGAAGGTTTTGAGGTTTCAGGAAAAGAAAACCTCGTCTATAAGCTTACGAAAAGTTTATATGGCCTAAAGCAAGCACCGAGGCAGTGGTACAAAAGGTTTGACTCATTTATGGTAAGTCAAGGATATAAAAGGACTGCTGCAGATCAGTGTGTTTACATTCAGAGATTTTCGGATGGCAATTTTGTTGTACTTCTACTTTATGTAGACGACATGTTGATCGTCGGACAAGATGCAACAAAAATTAGACAGTTGAAGAAAGAACTCTCTAAGTCCTTTGAAATGAAAGACTTAGGTCCAGCTCAACATATTTTGGGATTGCAGATAACTCGAGATAGGAGAAACAAGAAGTTATGGCTATCTCAAGAAAATTACATTGAACGGGTGATCAAACGGTTCAATATGAGTAATGCCAAACCGGTAGGTGTCCCTTTGGCAAATCACTTCAAGTTGAGCAAGAGTTTGTGCCCCTCATCCAAGAAAGAGATTGAGGAGATGTCTACAATTCCATATTCTTCAGCAGTTGGAAGCCTGATGTATGCCATGGTTTGCACGAGGCCAGATATCGCACATGCGGTAGGTGTGGTAAGTCGTTTTCTTTCTAACCCTGGAAAGAAACATTGGGAGGCAGTTAAGTGGATTTTCAGGTATCTTAAAGGTACTTCAAAATCAAGTCTGTGCTTTGGGGGAGCTGATCCAGTCTTGGAAGGCTATACAGATTCAGATATGGCCGGAGATCCTGATGGAAGAAAATCAACCTCAGGATATGTTTATACTTTTGCAGGGGGAGCTGTGTCATGGCAGTCAAGATTGCAGAAGTGTGTTGCACTATCCACAACTGAAGCAGAGTATATTGCTGTAGCGGAAGCTGGAAAAGAAATGTTGTGGCTAAAGCGGTTTCTCCAAGAACTAGGGATAAATCAAACAGAGTATAAGATACATTGTGATAGTCAAAGTGCAATTGATTTAAGCAAAAACTCAATGTATCATTCTCGGACAAAGCACATCGACATTCGCTATCACTGGATACGCGAGGTGATGAATCAACAACTGTTGAAACTAGTGAAGATCCATACGAAGGAGAATCCAGCAGACATGTTAACAAAGGTGGTCACTCAAGAAAAGTTAGAGCTGTGCAGAGACATAGTTGGAATAACTTTCAAATAGTAGCTGCGTTGGAATGCAGCTGAAGGGGGAGAATTGATAAGTTCAGCTGCTGCCAACTACCAATTCTAGAAGTCCACCATTGTTGAAGCCACCAACCCATTCTAGAAGCCACCATTGTTGAAGCCTCCATTGTTGAATGAAGAATTCAACCACCAACCACCTTCTTTAAGGCTATAAATAGAGCCTTATGTTTTACACAGAAACATCAATCCAGAGAGATTGAAATACAATCCAGGAAGAGATTGTGAGAACAAAAAGAGAGTTTGGTGAGGTTTTTTGTAGAGAGAAATTCTTGGTGTAAATTCTCTATAATTCTATTCTTGTGAAATAGAGTTGTTTTTCCTCCCAAATAATCTTCATATTGATCCGAGAATCACAACAAGTACAAGAACTAAACAAAATAAAGTCCAAAGTGAAAAAATTTCAATAAATTACATGTAAAAACGTGATATTTTTTAGAATATTGCTATTGATCGTGTTGCTTGATATCAGACTCAGATACAACATGATTTTTCATGGTTTCTTGAATAAAGCAGAAACTTCATGCCATTTTAATGGTTAACTATGTATCCAAATCAAGTTGTACGGTCCCCATTGCTTTGGATTAAGTAAACACAAAAGAAAATTAACTAATGTTAATTAAGTGGTAAACAAGTAGAAACAATGAGCAATTAATCTAAGATAACTACTGTTATTGCTTTAGAAACTTTACCAAATTCGTAAGTTTGTGTTAGTGCCTCAGTTTCAACAGTAGGCACATTAACTAAATAGAAGCAGGTCTTAATACAAAAAGTTAACTTAAAAGATAAAAGAGAATTCTGATCATTGAGGCTTGCCACGTCATCGGGCTTATGCCCCTCAATTATATATATATATATATATAGATTGTTAATATTTCATCATTATATCACCCAATATTGCTAGTGTCTAATGTTTATTATCTGCTATGTTCTTTAAAAAGAGAATGACGTGATTCAGAGTACTATATGATGGGCAAGATATTAATTTTCAGTGTGTATTCACGCACTGGTTAATGAATCTTTTTTCGAAAAATAAAATTTATATATTTAGAAATAACATTGACTGTACTTTAAATCACATTGGTTAAATTTTATAATTTAATTATACCTCCATTGAGACCAGAGGCGGACATATGCTATACCGAGCTAGAGAGGTCACCGTCCGTAAAGTTGGACAAAAATTCCATATATACATATATACATATATATATATATATATATATATATATATATATATATATATATATATATATATATATATGTTGGAGTCGATGAAGATGACAGACACAATTGAGGCCATTCGGTTTTGGACGTGAGGGTTTGAGCCTTGAGGTGGTATTTTGGGCCTTGGGCCTAATTGGGACGTGAGGGTTTGAGATTGGGCCTTCTTCAGATTTGAAACCTGATAGTCACCCTTCTTCAGATTGGGCCTTCTTCAGCTATTGTAAGAACATAGTGTACAACACATGTCAACTTTGTATTTTTAATTATTTTCCCCATACTCCCCATACCTTTGTATTTTAATTATTTGCTCCATCCTTGTATTTCTTTTATGTGCAACTTTCCTAGCTAATAGGACATTGCCACTTGGCAATATAGTATGGTGCCCTAAAACATTCCTTCTGTATATAAAGTTGGGCTTGTACACTTAATAAAACACAATAATTTGAATATACAAAAGCAGAAATCTTCAATTCATTCTCTCATTTTTTCATGGTATCAGAGCAGGTTTAATTCTGCTATCTTTTTCTGCTTTCTCAGTCATAAATCAGTTTTTTCTTCTTCTCTTAAGCTTATCTGCTATGAGTATTTCACCGGAGTCAGCTGATACTCTAGCCTCTGCTTCTGCTGCCACCACTAATGTTCTTGCACCTACAGTTACTATTGCTTCATGAATGATTGACTCTACTCATTCGTACTACCTTTATCCTTCTGACTATCCAGGGATGAACCTTGTGTCCTCAGCTTTTGATGGAAAGGGATATGGAGGTTGGAGAAGGGCAGTTATCATTGCCTTGTCTGCAAAGAACAAGCTGAGATTTATCAATGGTACTCTCATTATCCCTAAGGCTGATTCTGCAATCCAGCAGACCTGGGATAGATGTAATGATATGGTACTTTCATGGCTTCTCAACTCCTTGTCCAAAGAGATAGCTGAGAGTGTGCTCTATTCACAGAGTGTAAGGATTTATGAAGTGACCTGGAAGACAGATTTGGACAGGCAAATGGAGCAAAGCTGTTCCAATTGTCACACCTCCTTTTTCCGTACCCGCGAGGGGACAAGGGAGAGTTTTTTCCAATTAAAGGACAATCGAAAGGGGATTTATTTATTTATTTCAGAGTCGCCACTTGGGAGATTTAGGGTGTCCCAAGTCACCAATTTTAATCCCGAATCGAGGAAAAGAATGACTCCATATTACAGTCTGCGTACCAGAAATCCGGATAAGGAATTTTGTTAACCCGGGAGAAGGTGTTAGGCATTCCCGAGTTCCGTGGTTCTAGCACGGTCGCTCAACTGTTATATTCGGCTTGATTATCTGATTTTATACAAGTGTGAACTTGCGTGCAAAATTTAACTTTTAACCGCTTTTATCATTTACTGTTTTTATCAAGAATTGCAACGTTGTGAAAATGTATCTCGAACCGCGTTACAATCAATGCACCCGTGGTCGTCGACACACTTTGACTCCGTTGAGATTTGGATTTGGGTCACATCAAATGTGCACCCGAGTTTAAGGAAATTAAATTATTAAAGGCGCGCCTAAAGCGACTAGCGTATTTATTTTGGGTAAGACCGTGGAATTTTACTAAACGGTCCATCCCGAAGTCCAAATAATTTTTTAAAGCAAATATTTACTGAAGGCCCCGCAATTTGTATTTTATTTGGCGAGGCTCATCTCATTCTTATTATTATTATTATTTTTTTTTAAAATGAAATTGCAACGTCATGGACACGCATCTCGAACCACGTCACAATCAATGTACCCGTAATTAGAAACACATTTCGAATCCGTCGAGATTTGGATTTGGGTCACATAAATGTGCACCCGAGTTTAAGACGGTAAGGTTTATTAAAGCGTGTCCTAAAGAGACTACGTGTTGTATTTTAGGAGGGTTGTGAGATTTGCTAAACAACCCGTCCTGGAAACTAAATGTTTCAATAATATACATTTAACAAGGGCCCCGCATATGCGCATTTTGTTTATTTTCATCGAGGCTCATCTCGTTCTTATTTTAAAAGGATATCCTATAGCAACTGCGTTTCTTGTCGTGTTTGTCTCTATCAATTGAAAATAGTAGATAATCCTAATTAATTACATGCTTGCAAGTTGTTTGTAATGGGATTCGGAAATGCTTAACAAATCGGGACCGAAGCTGCGTGCACAGTCGGCCAAACAAATAATCATGGGCCCAAATCCAGCCCACGCGCGGTTGGCCAGACATGGGCCACTGCTCGTTCGATGCGGGCCTGCCTGGTCTGTCTTCGACCTGGGCTCGACCTTCATGAGGTTGAGGCCCTGAATTTGTGTTCTTTATCTTGAAACATGATTTTAAGAGTCATATATGGCAATTTATTGGAAAGGAAAGAACTTAATTTACAGTGTACAAGTTTCATGCTTGGACTACATTACAGCATATATGGCAAAGTAAACTAAATCTGAGATGCAACCTAATTCATTGAGACCACTTTTATCTAACAGCATACATATATAATTATCATTCGATACCCTATATTGACCTCAACTAGGCTTGTTAGCTAACTTCAGTATCCCAAAATATGAGCTATTAGACATTACATGACGTTCAACACAACAGTACATGTATATAAACAACATCTGCAGATCTTCTCTTTTATACTCATTGCTCAAACTTTCGAGTTACATTGGTAGTGTAATTGTGTACCTGGTATGGAGGACAAAGAAGGAAGGAATGATCAGCTAGGCAGTATGCAGTAAACACAGCAACAACAGATACTCAGCAACAACACAGCAACAACCAACTAAACCAAATGTTTTCCATAGCCACAGACAACCAACAATGATCTCCCAGAATACAAGGACTAGCAAGTAGTCGAGTGCCAAGCCAGTAATCTCAGGAAAGAGTAAAGAAATAGCAGCAGTAACTGAGGGTTCAAATGCAGTAAAACCACCAGTTTAATCAACCACAAACAACTCAGTCAATGCAAGCAACAGAACTTGGCCAAGACAGATTGACCAAAATGCATTCTTATACCACTTTCAGGCAGTGTTTGGTTACAATGTCTTATTCGAGCCTCTCTTATGTTTTCAATCTTTTCTTTTAACTCACCACTCTTTCTTAAGACTTAAAGATTCCAGCCTTAAGACTAAAAATTCCAACCTTTTGTTTTCTCTTTTTCTGAAGACTAAAAGTCCAGCCCTTTTTCAGTTCTCAAATGGCCTATTTATAAGCCAAAGTGACCAAGTGCAGCTAAGCTGCCCCCATGCTGCAACTTGCAGCCTGCCCCTACCCTGTTAAACCCATGCTTGAGCATCTCTTGATGCCAGCCCCCCTTGTTCCCCACGCCTGGTTTATTCTTTAATCAAGGATTATGGGCTTATTTTAGTATTCCTTTTAAACCCATACTCTTGTGTCTTGTTCCCCCATTGGCATTAGTTTAATCCTAATTTAGTACCCCATTTGTCAGCTCACTTAAACTAATTACTTCTGTTCTTTTTAACACCCCAGAATACCCCTGTCAACCTTGATTATTACTGCCCCTGCCTATTGCAGCATCAGGGCATTTTTTGAACTGATGAAAGTTCGAACTCAAGACTGCCTGGGCTGAACCTTTTCAGTCAGTTTTATAGTGCAAACAAACCATTTCAAACAATGCTGGGGCATACAGTCAGTGACAAAGCTCAATTAGTCATGCGACATTATTAGCTCATTCGATTTATTAGTTATAGAAAGCTAATCGACGATATTTATCGAGTCGACTATACTAATTATAACAGGTAATAATCAATCGCTCACATAAACAATATGTTTAGGGACCTAAAGGGCATCAGACAATTTTTGTTCAATTACTGGGGCCTATATGAGTTAACTTATCTGACGATTAAACTAATCGACGATCATGTTTATCACAGAGTACATTCAGAATACACACATAGAAAATCAACCGACCAAAGAAAAAGGTCTTTAAAGAGATGAAAGAAATCCGAATGAAAAATAACAAAAATAACAAACAAACCCAACGAAACATGCTGACCACTTAATTAAAACTAACACAAAAGAAAGGAAAACGTACCGAAAAATGTTTAAATCACACAGACCCAAATCTGATTCATCTTCGAACTTTTGAGGCCGAACAAACTTTAATCAGGGTGTTCTCACATGAGAACACCTTGATTAAGGTCTATTAGACCTCAAACCCATGTCCAAACCGGCCGGATTCCCCAGGTGCGTGTGTTCTAAAGTCTGGATTTCTAGATCTGATTTTTAGGGAGTTGTGGGTAGATTCGGACCAAACCAAGCTTGGTTTGGTCACGAGGAAGGTCAGGGGAGTGTCTGGTATGAAGATGGGGTGGTTTGGCATAGATCCGGGTTCGACTCAAATCTTCAAATGAAGATTCGAGACGAACGAAAGTGATTCGAGGCTCGTGGTTAGTGGATTCGTGTTCAGGACAATGAGGTGGTCCTAGGGTGTTCAGGAGGCGGTCATCGGCGTTCATGCCGCCGGCTTTAATGGCGAGGGATACTGGGGCGGCTGCTAGGGTTCGAGGATGAGAAGGGGTTGTGTTTGGGACGAGGGTGTACAGTGGGGAAGGCGGGGTTTGGTTTGGGGGGCGTGGGGTGTAATGGAGAGCTTATATATGTATTGAGGATTTAGATCCTGGCCGTTGGATCAATGGGGATCTATGGCCAGGATCCATCCACTTAGGAAAGACGGTGTCGTTTGGGCGTGATGGTGGGTGAGACCGGGTAAAGGGCATGGATCGGGCCATGTTGACGGGTTTAGAGGAGGGCCTGGATCCGTTGGATCAATGGGGTTGGACGGCTTAGATCATCTTGCCTGAAACGAAGTCGTTGAGGCGAGTTGAACAGCCTGATCTGGACCGTTCGTTTGAATCAGATCAACGGCTTTGGTAGGGATGCCGATACGGCGTCGTTTGAGTCCGTGTTTGGACAGGCTTGTTTTGGACTGGATCAGAGTGCTGGTTTGGGCCTGTTTTATTTCATTTCTTTTGGGCCCAGACCGGTTTTCCCTCACTCTTTTACTTTTCTTTTTTTCTCTTTTTTTTCTTTTAATAATAATAAATAAAATAGTGAAATTAAAATCAACAACACTGTAACATTTCCACATAGTTATCACAAAAATGTTTAAGTAAGTTAAATCACAACCTAGAACGAACGACGCACATATATTCATATTTTTGAATTTTCTTTTAACGACACATATATTTTATATATATATATATATATTTTTTTTGTATTTTCGTTTGATAATGACTAGATGCAAAATGGACAGACCCACAAACACATGTCACGGACAGATCGAAAAATTGTACAGCGAAACCATTTGTCACTATTTTTATTTTCTTTTGGAGCGATTGTCCGTAAAGCAAAAATCACGTGCTTACAGCTGCCCCTCTTTGCCCGAAGACACGAAGGGTTTTCGCGCAAAGATAAAGCGAGCGATTTTTGCCCGTCCGAATACTCCGTGTGAAGCATTTTTTTTGAAATTTGAAAAAGATTTGACCGAACCTTTGCTTCAGAGGTTTCCTACATATCCTGGGCTGAACAGGAATCAGGTCAATGTAGTTCAGGAAATCTTTGGTAGCTGGGACTACCGTGTGACTGTAGTGTTTGCTGTTGTTGTGCGCTGTTGTATGCTGCTGTAGGATACTGCGGCTCAACCGATCTCCCTATTACATTATTCTAAAAGGAAAATAAGAAGCTAAGCTAAACTGAGGATTCTGAAATCTCATCCATCTTCAACTTGTTCTTGTTGCCTTGCTTTCTCGTCGGCTAACGCTTTCCTCAGATACCTTTATCTTGTGACTTTGGAGATGATGCTGGTCCACTGCCTTTCTGAATGCCAGTTTTCGTCACTTTGTTTGATTTGCTGGGGACATGGCTTTCTTCTTTAAACCTTCCAATGGTTTCTTCAGTGGTACGGCTTTTCATCAGAATTGTTATACTGGGCATGCTACAACGTTCCCAAACTGCTTCTTTTGAGACGCGTTCCTTTTTCCTTTTGAATTGTGCGCTTGCCTCTGCAGTTGTCTGCTTCTGGGTGCTGGGATTTTATTGTTTCCCGTTCGGGGCTCTCTGTTGTACCCTTCCGTTTTCAGGTGGGGTGACTGATTCCCAAAATCTAGAGCTAACGGGTATTCCCGCATTATACTGGTGGGCGACCTAGAACTTAAATGTATTCCCGCATTATACTGGTGGGCGACCTAGAACTTAAAAGTATTCCCGCATTATACTGGTGGGCGACCTAGAACTTAAAAGTATTCCCGCATTATACTGGTGGGCGACCTAGAACTTAAATGTATTCCCGCATTATACTGGTGGGCGACCTAGAACTTAAAGGTATTCCCGCATTATACTGGTGGCCGACCTAGACCTTAACTGTATTCCCGCATTATACTGGTGGGCGACCTAGAACTTAAAAGTATTCCCGCATTATACTGGTGGGCTACCTAGAACTTAAAAGTATTCCCGCATTATACTGGTGGGCGACCTAGAACTTAAATGTATTCCCGCATTATACTGGTGGGCGACCTAGAACTTAAAATGTATTCCCGCATTATACTGGTGGGCGACCTAGAACTTAAATGTATTCCCGCATTATACTGGTGGGCGACCTAGAACTTAAAAGTATTCCCGCATTATACTGGTGGGCGACCTAGAACTTAAATGTATTCCCGCATTATACTGGTGGGCGACCTAGAACTTAAATGTATTCCCGCATTATACTGGTGGGCGACCTAGAACTTAAATGTATTCCCGCATTATACTGGTGGGCGACCTAGAACTTAAAATGTATTCCCGCATTATACTGGTGGGCGACCTAGAACTTAAATGTATTCCCGCATTATACTGGTGGGCGACCTAGAACTTAAATGTATTCCCGCATTATACTGGTGGGCGACCTAGAACTTAAATGTATTCCCGCATTATACTGGTGGGTGACCTAGAACTTAAAATGTATTCCCGCATTATACTGGTGGGCGACCTAGAACTTAAATGTATTCCCGCATTATACTGGTGGGCGACCTAGAACTTAAATGTATTCCCGCATTATACTGGTGGGCGACCTAGAACTTAAAAGTATTCCCGCATTATACTGGTGGGCGACCTAGAACTTAAATGTATTCCCGCATTATACTGGTGGGCGACCTAGAACTTAAATGTATTCCCGCATTATACTGGTGGGCGACCTAGAACTTAAAATGTATTCCCGCATTATACTGGTGGGCGACCTAGAACTTAAATGTATTCCCGCATTATACTGGTGGGCGACCTAGAACTTAAAATGTATTCCCGCATTATACTGGTGGGCGACCTAGAACTTAAATGTATTCCCGCATTATACTGGTGGGCGACCTAGAACTTAAAATGTATTCCCGCATTATACTGGTGGGCGACCTAGAACTTAAATGTATTCCCGCATTATACTGGTGGGCGACCTAGAACTTAAAATGTATTCCCGCATTATACTGGTGGGCGACCTAGAACTTAAATGTATTCCCGCATTATACTGGTGGGCGACCTAGAACTTAAAAGTATTCCCGCATTATACTGGTGGGCGACCTAGAACTTAAAAGTATTCCCGCATTATACTGGTGGGCGACCTAGAACTTAAATGTATTCCCGCATTATACTGGTGGGCGACCTAGAACTTAAAAGTATTGAAATTGCTTCCCCGTTTTTCGAGAAAATTTTCGACAATCGGCAGAAAATTTTCTGCCCCGGTTTTTGGTGACTTCCATGGCGTTGCATCTTGCTGCCATCATCAATTCTTTGCTCTCCTGCAACAGACAAAAGGATTTAGTCAGTTTTAATCGTGGTGGTAGAGGGTGCCTTTCTGGCGAGCCATTTTTCTCTCTTCCCCCTTTCTTGCTCTTTGTCCCCATAATTGGTTGGCGGGCAAGGTTGCCTGTTGGGGGTCTCTAGCCTGCTGGGGATTGGTTTTCAATTTACCCCCTTTTCTGCTTTCTCTTTAAACACATGATGTGGGAGTCTGCTTCTAACCCCCGAAACCAATCCCTTTACTTCTTCCAAAATTTCCGGGCACAATCCCTGCATTGCCTGGGACCGGCCTTTAAGACTGTTTGTATTATCCTGTATTGGATGAATTCCTCTTCGGTTTCTGGTAGTAAGCTTTGAAAAATCCTTTCAAGACACATTTTTAGGAAAAGAAATAAAAGATATGGAAAGGAGCAAATCTTTCTGAACCAATATTTTTGTGGGAGGAGACAATCAAAAGAACTTATCTGGAGGACCCAACTGGTCCCTGTGATCATGGCGTGCACCATAGATTCCCGACCCAGTCTATTTGTACCAATTGATTTGCCCGATGGTTTGACTTGCTGGGGATGATAAAAGAGTGTTCATTTCGTTTCGAATGTGGTAGTTTTGCTGATCTGTCTCGTCGCCTCATAGTGCCCTTCGAGGGGTTTTCACTGATGAGACTCTCTCTTTTCTCTCATCTCCCGGCGCCTTATGGTGCCTGTGAGGGTTTTCACCAATAAGACTCTCTCATTTCATATCCCTCATCTTACATCGCCTCTCGGTGCCTGCGAAGGTTTTCACCGATGAGACTCTCTCATTTTATTTCTTTCGAGGAATCGGGGCGTTGTAGATACGACCCTCTCTTCTGGAGACTCCTTTGGCTATCAATTCATTCCCAGTCTTACGATCCTCTTCTTTGCTGGGGATTGGTGTATTATTCTCGGTCTTATTTACCTGACTCGACATCTTTTGAACATTGATCGGGAGGTCTTTTGGACGTTGAATGTTGGTTCTGGTGTGGAGTTAAAGAAAGGCTATGAAAAATGAAAATAATTCGATGGGTGATGTGCTACAACTTTTGGAATCAAACCTTTGTTGGAATTTTTAAAACATAACTTCTGCCCCAGGTTTCTTGCTTGGGGAATTTATTTTTTATACTTATGTTGCGCTATGTGCGTTACGCACGCTTTACGCACACTATGTACATTATGCATCGTATATCCACTATGATGCATACTATGACCGAGCCGTGAGGCGCCTACGTATCCTCTTTGAGGAATCAGGTCAAACGTAGTTCCCACGGTTTTGTATTCCTTTATGATTTCATCTTCTTTTTTTCTCTTTTTTTTTCATTTATCTTTCTCTTTTCTTTCTCTCTTTTTCCATGTCTTTTCCATTAGTGATTCCAAAAGAGGGGTATGAAAGGATTACTTAGGCTCAAAGGGGGAAGCAAAGGTTAAAAGTGTTTGGATAGAAGAAAGAATTGCCTCCGTCATCTCATTATTCAACAAATGCCAAATACAAACAAACAAACCGAATAATTGCCATAATTAAAGAAATTACGCATAATATCTCTTGACTGCATCTGAATTGATAGCCATGTCGACACGTCTACCCTTCGACATCTGTCAAACACAAAGCACCGTTGGACAATACTCTGGTCACGATATAAGGCCCTTGCCAATTTGGGGCGAATTTGCCTTTTGCCTCGACCTGATGTGGGAGGATCTTCTTTAACACCTGCTGCCCTACCTCAAACTTCCTGGGGCGCACCTTCTTGTTATATGCTCTTGCCATTCTCTTCTGATACAGTTGACCATGGCACACTGCTGCCAATCTTTTCTCATCTATCAGGCTCAACTGTTCCAATCGAGCTTTTACCCATTCATCATCATCAATCCCGGCTTCAGTGACAATTCGGAGGGACGGAATTTCGACCTCCGCTGGTATCACGGCCTCAGTTCCGTATACCAACAAATAAGGAGTTGTGCCTATGGAGGTCCGGACGGTAGTGCGGTACCCCAATAAAGCAAAGGGTAATTTCTCGTGCCATTGTCTGGACCCTTCCACCATTTTTCGCAGTATCTTCTTGATATTCTTATTGGCTGCTTCGACTGCTCCATTCGCCTTGGGACGATATGGGGTGGAATTGCGGTGTGTAATCTTGAATTGTTGGCATACCTCTTTCATCAGGCTGCTATTAAGATTCGCACCGTTATCCGTGATGATCACTTTTGGGATCCCAAATCTGCAGATGATATGGGAGTGAACAAAGTCCGCCACTGCCTTCTTGGTTACCGATTTGAAGGTTTTAGCCTCAACCCATTTGGTGAAGTAATCAATGGTCACTAGAATGAACCTGTGACCGTTGGACGCTGCTGGCTCGATGGGCCCAATGACATCCATGCCCCATGCCACAAACGGCCAAGGTGCTGACATCGTATGTAACTCTGTTGGCGGAGAATGAATCAAATCTCCATGTATCTGGCACTGATGGCATTTCCTCACAAAAGTGATACAGTCGCGTTCCATGGTGAGCCAATAACACCCTGTTCGAAGGATCTTTCTTGCCAATACATATCCGCTCATGTGCGGTCCGCAAACTCCCGCATGTACCTCTTCCATAACCGTCATTGCTTGACTGGCATCTATGCATCTCAACAATCCCAAATCCGGGGTTCTTTTGTACAATACTCCTCCACTGAGGAAGAAACCATTCGACAAACGCCGAAGGGCTCTTTTTTGGTCTCCAGAGGCATGTTCTGGATATATCCCCATTCTGAGGTATTCCTTGATATCATGAAACCAGGGTTCGCCATCTGCTTCTTCTTCTATGGCATTGCAGTAGGCGTGCTGATCACGGACCTGGATGTGTAGAGGATCCACATACATTTTGTCAGGGTGGTGCAGCATTGATGCTAAGGTGGCCAAGGCATCCGCAACCTCATTGTGAACTCTCGGGATGTGTTTGAATTTTACCGATCGAAATTGCTTGCTCAGATCATGCAAGCATTGTCGGTATGGTATGAGCTTTAGATCTCGTGTTTCCCATTCACCCTGGATTTGATGTACCAAGAGGTCCGAGTCTCCCAAGACCAAGACGTCCCGGACATCCATGTCAGCGGCCAAGCGCAGACCCAGAATGCAAGCCTCATATTCGGCCATATTGTTGGTGCAATAGAAGCGTAGTTGAGCCGTGACAGGATAATGCCGTCCTGTTTCAGAAATGAGTACTGCTCCTATTCCAACCCCTTTTGCGTTTGCAGCTCCATCGAAGAAAAGCTTCCAACCCGGTTCCTTAGGTAATTCCAACTCATTTGTATGCATCACCTCTTCGTCAGGAAAATACGTTCTTAAGGGCTCGTATTTTTCATCAACGGGATTCTCTGCCAAATGGTCTGCCAGTGCCTGGGCTTTCATGGCTGTCCTCGTCACATAGACGATATCAAACTCGGTGAGCAGAATTTGCCATTTTGCCAACCTTCCCGTGGGCATAGGTTTCTGAAATATATATTTCAAAGGGTCCAAACGGGATATGAGATACGTAGTATATGAAGACAGGTAGTGCTTCAATTTCTGAGCTACCCAAGTTAGGGCGCAGCATGTTTTCTCGAGTTGAGTGTACTTGACCTCATGCACTGTAAATTTCTTACTGAGATAGTAGATGGCCTGCTCCTTCCTTCCTGTGTCATCATGTTGTCCCAGTACACAACCAAATGAATTTTCCAAGACCGTCAGGTAAAGGATTAGGGGTTTCCCGGGCTTAGGCGGGACCAATACGGGTGGATTAGACAGATACCCTTTGATTTGGTCGAAGGCCTCCTGACACTCTGCTGTCCAACCTACCGCAGCATCCTTTTTCAGCAGCCGAAATATGGGTTCACAAGTTGCTGTGAGTTGAGCGATGAACCTGCTGATGTAATTGAGTCTACCCAGCAAACTCATTACCTCTGTTTTGTTCCTTGGCGGTGGCAAATCTCGAATGGATTCAATTTTGGATGGGTCTAACTCAATCCCCCGTCGACTGACGATGAATCCTAGCAACTTCCCTGATGGAACCCGAATGCGCATTTGGATGGGTTAAGCTTGATATCATACCTCCGGAGTCTTTGGAAAAATCTCCTTAGGTCTGCTACATGGTCCTCCTGACGCCAAGATTTGATGATCACATCATCGACGTACACCTCTATTTCTTTGTGTATCATGTCATGAAACACAGCAGTCATTGCTCGCATGTACGTTGCCCCGGCGTTCTTTAACCCGAACGGCATTACCCGATAGCAGTAGGTTCCCCATGGCGTAATAAACGCTGTCTTCTCAGCATCCTCCTCGTCCATTAGGATCTGATGATAACCCGCATAACAATCCACAAAGGATCCGATCTCGCGCCCAGCGCAATTGTCGATCAGGATATGAATGTTGGGTAGCGGAAAATTGTCCTTGGGACTTGCTTTGTTGAGGTTGCGGTAATCAACGCACACCCTAATTTTTCCATCCTTTTTTGGGACTGGTACCACATTGGCCAACCACTCGGGATATCGAGTGACCCGAATGACCTTCGATTGCAACTGCTTGATCACTTCTTCTTTGATTTTTACACTCATTTCTGTTTTAAATTTCCTTAGTTTTTGCTTGACCGGAGGGTATGCCGGGTCAGTGGGTAGTTTGTGAACCACTAAATTGGTGCTCAATCCAGGCATATCATCATATGACCATGCAAAAACATCTTTGAATTCCCTGAGAGTTTCGATCAATTCTGCTTTGACATTCGGCTCAATGTGGATGCTAATTTTGGTCTCTTGGATGTTATCAGCGTCTCCTAGGTTCACAGCCTCAGTGTCATTTAGGTTAGGCTTGGGTTTCTCTTCAAATTGGCACAGTTCTCGGTTTATTTCTTCGAAGGCTTCCCCTTCGTCACATTCAGATTCATCGTCACAAACGACCTTTTGCATCATTGAGTCAGTTTCAGATTGATTTATTAGACTAGGTCGAAGATCCATTGTGCATGCCATGTCATTAGGACCAGTAAAAAGAGAACTGTTCAGAAAGAAAAAGAACAAAACAAGAAATTAAAATGGGACAAAAGAAAAGAACTTTATTAAATTTGCAGGATAAAAAGGGTTCACACTTTTACAAAACGAAAGTAAAATTGGGATTACACCCTTGAATAATCCGATCAAACAAACAAACAAACAAAACATTAATCAAAGCCTACTACCAAGACTCCCCTCGGACAGGAAGAGGAGTAACCGTCCAATTGTTGGTCTTGGCCTCAGGCCCCACAAATTGTATCTCTGCTCTGCTGGAACCCTCTCCAGCTTCCACCATACTGACATCCGCGAATAGTCTCTCAAAACTCTGATTCAGGTCTTCACTTATGCCGATCAAAGGTCCTCGAATCTTTGGGATCGCTGACCCCTTGGCACTAGCTTTAACAAAAGACCTTGAGAGGCGTGGCACTGGTTTAGGCAGAAACCAGACTCTCTTCTTCATTTTTCGTGCTTGCTTCCTGTCTGCTGCGGTTGGTTTGAACCCCAACCCGAAAGTTTCCAGATTCTTAGGAAGGGAGACAGGTTGGACTATCCCTTGAAGTTCAACTCCCAGGCCTTTTCCCGGCACAAACCCATTACCCAGCATTTCTGATATCATCATGACTGTTGCGGCAGCTACCCTAGGGTGCGGGATGATTTCTCCTTCAGAAATTTTGTTGGCCGACCCTGTATCGAGAATCTGGTAGACCCAGGGACCCTTGTCATCAGTGGTCTCTATGAAAGGCACAATGGTTCCGCCCATGGTGCATGTTGTATCCTCGCCGTGCAACACGACCTCTTGTCTTTCCCACTCGAACTTCACTGTCTGATGTAGGGTGGAAGGCACCGCTTTAGCTGCGTGAATCCAGGGTCGTCCTAACAGCAAGTTGTAAGATACCGTGGCGTCCAATACCTGGAATTCCATGGTAAACAGGACCGGGCCAATGGTTAGTTCAAGTACAACATCCCCCACAGTGGCTGTTCCGTTTCCGTCAAACCCTCGGACACAGATGCTATTCTCCCGGATTCTTCCACGGTCAATCTTTAACTGGTCCAGGGTGGATAATGGACAAATATTGGCGCTTGAGCCGTTATCCACCAATACTCGAGTTACTACCGAGTCTTCACATTTGACAGCTAGGTATAGAGCTTTGTTATGCTCCGTACCTTCCACCGGCAGGTCATCATCTGAGAATGTTACCCTGTTCACCTCGAAAATCTTGCTGGCAATGGTTTCCAGGTGGTTTACAGAAATCTCACTGGGTACATGGGCCTCGTTCAATATCTTTAACAGGGCCCGGCGATGTTCCTCGGAATGGAGGAGTAATGACAATAGTGAGATCTGGGCAGGTGTTTTTCTCAGCTGCTCAACCACAGAATAGTCTTGCACTTTCATCTTCCTCAGGAAGTCTTCAGCCTCTTCTTCTGACACTGGCTTCTTGGTTGCCACTGGGTTGGTTTTCCTTAACTCCACCGGAGCAAAACATCGACCTGATCGAGTCAGCCCTTGCGCTTCACAACTGACTTCTTCCACCTGTTTTCCTTGGTACGTCACCACTGCTTTTTCATATTTCCAGGGCACAGCCCTGCTGTCAAGCATTGGCAGTTGGACCACCGGCTTTATGGTCACCCGTTCTCCACATACCCCTTTCAACATGACTGCCGGTGTGGGCAGGATCCCTGGTATTACCAACTTGCTTGGCTCGGGTTTGCTTGCTATGACGGACGGGCTCTTCCCCCATATTACTACCGGCTTGACGCCTTCTCCCTGCGACTGTACATTTGTTCCTCCACTGGTTAAGACTTCTTTTGGGGCAGCTTGGATCATCATCACTGTTTGTGAGGGTTTTCTTAATTCTCCTCCCTCACACACCAACTCAATCATGTGAGTTTCGTGGTGCGCTGGCAGTGGGTTTTGGTTGATGTTAGGAGCCTCCGGTGTCTGGACCTCGATCTTATTGGTGTCAATAAGATCCTGTATGGCATGCCTTAACTTCCAGCACTTCTCGGTATCGTGCCCGAGCATCCCTGAACAGTATTCACAACTGATTGAACGATCCAAATTCTGAGGCGGGGGATTTGGTTCCCGAGTATGGACAGGACTAACCAAACCCAATTGCCGCAGCTTGTGGAACACAGCGGTGTAGGTTTCTCCCAGTTCGGTGAAGGTTCTTTGCTTCCGCAACCTGTCATTTCTGGCATCTGGATTTCCCCGGAAACCTGCCCCTGAAGGATTTCTATATGCCCTTGGTGGAGGGTAAGTGTTTTGTGGTGGTGCATATATGTTCTGGGGAGCCGGTGCGCGCCATTGTGGGCGAACCGGAGGCTGAGTGTATACCTGGGCTTGGTGTACGGAACAATGTGGTTCTCGAGGTGGATAGAAATTTTGTGGTGGGTTGTATGGGTAGTTTGACCTGTGAGGCCTGGGTTGGTTGTAGTGCGGCCTGCCAGCCCTGGACCAACTGCCTGCCTCGATCGTGGCAACCTCTTCTTTCTTTCTTCTTAGCGCACCTCCCGTGCCGCTTTGAATAGCCTGGGTTGTGGCCTTAAGTGCCGAATAGTTTAAGATCTTGTCCGACCTCAAACCTTCTTCTATCATGACCCCTATTTTGACCACCTCGTTGAAAGATTTTCCAACCGTTGTCACCAAGTGACCAAAGTAGGTTGGATCCAATGTCTGCAAAAAGTAGTCTACCATCTCTCCCTCTCTCATGGGAGGATCGACCCTAGCTGCTTGTTCTCTCCAGCGGAACCCGAACTCGCGAAAACTTTCCCCGGGTTTCTTCCCAGTTCTCAATAACGTGAGACGGTCAGGGACTATCTCCAGGTTGTACTGGAAATGACCTGTAAAAGCCTGCGCCAGATCATCCCACGTGTACCACCTGCTGAAATCTTGCCTGGTATACCATTCCAGTGCAGATCCACTCAGACTTTGGCCGAAATAAGCTATCAAAAGCTCATCCTTGCCTCCTGCCCCTCTCATTTTGCTACAGAATCCCCGCAAATGTGCCATGGGATCACCGTGCCCTTCATATAAATCAAACTTGGGCATCTTGAACCCAGCCGGGAGTTGGACATCTGGGAAAGGGCACAGATCTTTGTATGCCACGCTGACTTGATTGCCCAGCCCGTGTAAGTTCCTGAAGGATTGCTCCAGGCTTTTGAACTTTCTCAACACTTCATCCTGTTCAGGGGCCTTAACCAGCTTCTCAACCTCTGCCGGTACTTCCAACTGTGGATTGTAAGCCTGTGGTTCGGGTGCATGGAATGTAGGCTCAGGGGGATAGTATTGGGTGTCGTGAGCCTGAAACAACGGCTCACTAGTCGTTCGATGTAAAGGGGATGATGTAGGTCCCACAAAAATGGGAATATTAGGTGTTGGGAGAGGTTGATGGGGTGGTGGAGCTTGGGAATCATGAGGGCTTCTTTCCTGATGATAGAGGGGATTTGGGCGGCTTGTGGAAGGGCCAGAGTGAGGGTACTCCGGCATGTGTCCCAGTGTCTCAGGGCTCTTTTGTGTTTTGGCCAAGGCTAGCTGCATTGCATGCATCTCTAGTCCCATCCTTTCAATCTTTTCCATTGCCTCTTTTAGCAACTGGCTCATCGGCCTTTCTTCCTCATTACTATTCTCTGAAGTAGTCATGCTTGTTGCTACCGGTCCTTTGGATCTGGTTTGGTATGAATGTGTTGCCAGAATTCTTTAACAACTAACTGTCTGGTATCAGACAACAACAAACTTTGTTAGTGTTAGAGCTTAACAGATTTGATCATAACACATAGAGGATGCAATGCACCTAGGCAGTTAATCGTTTCTACATGCTTTGCCTCAAACAACATACGTCATCCCGGTTTGCTCATTCATCCCTTTTTAAAGTACTTTGGGAAACCCTGTGTTTTATTTTGTATTTTTATTTTTATTTATTAAAAGCGGTCGAATCTTATGGGGATTGCCTACGTATCACGTCCCCGCGTGAATCAGACCAGGCGTAGTTCTGCCTTAAAGTAAAGAAACACACAATTCTTGTGAAATCATTGAATTCATTCTCAAAATTTTGCTATTACAAATTACATCAAGCAAGGAATAGCAATAGTACAGACTCCACGGTTTTAAACTCGGTTTAACGAAAAAGAAAACAACATATGGAAAAACAACCAAAGCCAAATAAACAGGACTTGACCAAAACTAATTCTCCAATTTAAGGGGCCGCGAGGCATCATCCGGCCTTTTCGCGGCTCTAGGTGTAAGGTCTCTTTGCAAGCTCTTCAACTCGTTCATAATCCGGCGGACGCAGCCCATGATGGAAACAAGGAGGGTCTTCCGAGGTGTTCGCTCATATGCCAAGCATTTCATGTAGATGTAATGCCCTATTTCATCAATCCTTCCCCGGATGTTGTCCCTTTCTGTGAACAAATGCCTTATCTGTTGGTTCTTCAATCCCAGTGTTTGCGCATTGTTGGCAAGCTGATCCTGGAACATCTCCATTTGCCTTTCCATTCTGGTCATTGCATCGTAATATTGCCTTCTGTCGGCTTGGGCATTTCGTGTTTGCTTGAGGATCCTTTCTCGAAGAGAGGCATTCGTTTCCCTTAATGTCCCGATGCTCAGTTCATACTCCCTTATGACTTGTTGCAGGCGCTGCCTCCGAGCCATCGCACCCTTTGCCCACTTGGTTCGCAATTTTGCTGTGCTGGCCCTGGCTTTTTCCAAATCTTCCTGGCATTCCGCAACCTGATCTTTTAACCCTGCTATCAATCTTTTATCTGCCCGGCTTCCTAGCTGGCTATTAGCCTCTTTTTTCATTCTCCGGATCTGAGCTTTGAGGATCTCGCCTTCTCTGATTAACTTGTTCTTTTCTCCCTTGTGGGCAGCAGACTGTAATTGGCACTCAAACTTCATATCCTGAACTTGTTGCTTCAGTTTGCCTGCTTTGACAAGATATTCCTGCTCTTTGGCCAACCAGCCCCACTGTTCTTGTGAAGATTTGGCAAATTCTTGCAGGTGAGGTCTTTTGGTCGGTCTTCCAGATGATGTCTCCCCTTTGTACCAGGCCTGATACCCGGGCGAAACTTCCCCTTTTGCCCGATTCATTACACAAGTATTTGCTTCTAAGTATTGACATTGGCTCCAAATTTGACGAACCCTTGCTTCAGGAAACTGGCCGTCGGGACTGATCTCGATTACCTGGATGCTCAGATCCTCGTCTTTCGGCACTATCTGATACCTCCCAAGTTGCCTTAAAACCCGATGCGGCGCGTATGGTTGAATACTTTTAAGTCCCATTAAGAGAAAATGGGGCCTGGCTGCTGGCATGTATATGACTTCGTCGATCGGTAGCCACCCTAGCGCCCACTGTATTTGACTGGCGTTGAGGGTATGGAAATATGAGGTCCATGCTATAACTCCTTCTGGTAGGTAGGTTTCATCAACTCTGGTATAGAACTCCTCTATGCAGGTCTTTCCAGCGGATCCATGGCTCAGAAACTGGGCTCGGTGACATAGGTGTTCGATCATCCACATTTGCAACAACAAATTGCAACCCTCGAAAAAGCTTCCTCCGGCTTTGCAAGAAGTGAGTGCCCGGAATATATCAGATACTATCATGGGCGCCAACGTACTATCACTCTGTGTGAGCAACGTACTGACGACCCCTGCTATCTTTATGTCAATATTCCCATCTTTTCTTGGGAATACTAGTAGTCCTAAGAAAGTTATCATGAAAGCAATTCGTCTATGTTCTTCCCACTTTTGGCGATTACCTTTGCTGCACAACTGGTTTTCTGGCTTGTCGAATCCTCCTATGTGACCATATCTTTGATATATGAAACTCATGCTGCAAAAACCTTTTGCCAAGTCAGGGTTATGAATTGTTCTGACTATCTTTAAGGAGTCCAGGAACCGGTGTACTGCTACAGCTCTTGGAGCAATCAGATATTTGTGCCTCAAAGGAGTCTCAGTGCTGCCGATATACCCTGCTATTTCTTCTAAAGTTGGGGTAAGTTCAAAATCTGAGAAACGGAAGACATTGTGCGCAGGATCCCAGTGGGGGACTAGTGCCCTTATGATATCTCCTCGTGGCCTGATATCCAACAAACTCGTGAGGCCTTTCAGATACTTCTTGATTTCGTCATGCCCCTCTTTGCCCAAATCATTCCACCAGAGCCGCAATTGGAGGGGAATTTTATTCATGATTGAAAAGGGTTCATTCGGAATCGTGCTCATTCTGCACATTTATTAATAAGATTTTAACAAACGACACTTATCCTGATAAAAACAAAAATATATGCGATTTTTTGTGAATTTTGAATTTTCGTATATATATATAAAAACTTTCTAAAGAAGTCAATAACGGAAAATATTTTGGATTTTTGTTTCGAAAACTGGGAGCCTGAAAGGACTTTTCTAGACCTTTAGCAAGATAAATACTTTTGCCACAAATAAAGATATATATACATTTTGAAGTAAAGCAAAACTTTTGAATTTTTCATATATATATATATATATATACATATATTTGTAACAAATAATAAAAGTAAAGACAACACAAGACTCTTTTTTATTATTATTTTCATAAAAAAAAACCATTTTAAAAATAAGATCTTTTTTTTTGAAAGACAGAACAACGACTTTTCAAAATTTTGGCATAGTTTTGACAGTATTTGTTTTTTTTTTCTTTTTTTTTCAACAATAAACAATCAATTCCTAACCGTTATTTTCCTTTTTTTTTTCACAATATTCCAAATATTCAAACACCGGTCAGCATGCGGGTATGAGACAAATAAATGCACGGAAAATAATAGGATGCGTCAGAATGGCCTTTTCATATCAGGTTGCTAGTCCTAGACGGACCCAACCCCTGTGTTGAGTCCCCTAAGTCATATGCAACATGATGCAAATAAGCGTTCCTACTAGGGATCCGGCATGAAGTCACGTTATTCTATGTTCAAAACCTGGGTCGGTGTTCTAGACAGTGTACCCGAGCGGACAACTCGAGTTGAGGAAGGAGCTCCTTTCCGGGAACCAAAAGGCCAGCCGGCTTAGAAACTTTCCGAGCCTCTTTTATTTAGGGTATGACACTAACAGAATAGGGAGTCTCAACCAGTGAGCACATCCCCAGAGGTAAGAAGAGAAAGGTTTCGGCACAGTTTATATACAGTTCAAATAATATCAAAGCGGTAAAAGCAGCATTTAGCACATTAGGCTCAGGACATGTAATAATCGGATAATAAATAAAGCCAAATAATAACAATTATTCTAAGCTCGAATTCTTAACCCTGAACCAGTGGTTCTGGGTTATAATCCCCAGCATAGTCGCCAGAGCTGTCACACCTCCTTTTTCCGTACCCGCGAGGGGACAAGGGAGTTTTTTTTTCCAATTAAAGGACAATCGAAAGGGGATTTATTTGTTTATTTCAGAGTCGCCACTTGGGAGGTTTAGGGTGTCCCAAGTCACCAATTTTAATCCCGAATCGAGGAAAATAATGACTCTATATTACAGTCTGCATACCAGAAATCCGGATAAGGAATTCTGTTAACCCGGGAGAAGGTGTTAGGCATTCCCGAGTTCCGTGGTTCTAGCACGGTCGCTCAACTGTTATATTCGGCTTGATTATCTGATTTTATACAAGTGTGAACTTGCGTGCAAAATTTAACTTTTAACCGCTTTTATCATTTACTGTTTTTATCAAGAATTGCAACGTTGTGAAAATGTATCTCGAACCGCGTTACAATCAATGCACCCGTGGTCGTCGACACACTTTGACTCCGTTGAGATTTGGATTTGGGTCACATCAAATGTGCACCCGAGTTTAAGGAAATTAAATTATTAAAGGCGCGCCTAAAGCGACTAGCGTATTTATTTTGGGTAAGACCGTGGAATTTTACTAAACGGTCCATCCCGAAGTCCAAATAATTTTTTAAAGCAAATATTTACTGAAGGCCCCGCAATTTGTATTTTATTTGGCGAGGCTCATCTCATTCTTATTATTTTTTTTTTATTTTTTTATTTTTTAAAATGAAATTGCAACGTCATGGACACGCATCTCGAACCACGTCACAATCAATGTACCCGTAATTAGAAACACATTTCGAATCCGTCGAGATTTGGATTTGGGTCACATAAATGTGCACCCGAGTTTAAGACGGTAAGGTTTATTAAAGCGTGTCCTAAAGAGACTACGTGTTGTATTTTAGGAGGGTTGTGAGATTTGCTAAACAACCCGTCCTGGAAACTAAATGTTTCAATAATATACATTTAACAAGGGCCCCGCATATGCGCGTTTTGTTTATTTTCATCGAGGCTCATCTCGTTCTTATTTTAAAAGGATATCCTATAGCAACTGCGTTTCTTGTCGTGTTTGTCTCTATCAATTGAAAATAGTAGATAATCCTAATTAATTACATGCTTGCAAGTTGTTTGTAATGGGATTCGGAAATGCTTAACAAATCGGGACCGAAGCTGCGTGCACAGTCGGCCAAACAAATAATCATGGGCCCAAATCCAGCCCACGCGCGGTTGGCCAGACCTGGGCCACTGCTCGTTCGATGCGGGCCTGCCTGGTCTGTCTTCGACCTGGGCTCGACCTTCATGAGGTTGAGGCCCTGAATTTGTGTTCTTTATCTTGAAACATGATTTTAAGAGTCATATATGGCAATTTATTGGAAAGGAAAGAACTTAATTTACAGTGTACAAGTTTCATGCTTGGACTACATTACAGCATATATGGCAAAGTAAACTAAATCTGAGATGCAACCTAATTCATTGAGACCACTTTTATCTAACAGCATACATATATAATTATCATTCGATACCCTATATTGACCTCAACTAGGCTTGTTAGCTAACTTCAGTATCCCAAAATATGAGCTATTAGACATTACATGACGTTCAACACAACAGTACATGTATATAAACAACATCTGCAGATCTTCTCTTTTATACTCATTGCTCAAACTTTCGAGTTACATTGGTAGTGTAATTGTGTACCTGGTATGGAGGACAAAGAAGGAAGGAATGATCAGCTAGGCAGTATGCAGTAAACACAGCAACAACAGATACTCAGCAACAACACAGCAACAACCAACTAAACCAAATGTTTTCCATAGCCACAGACAACCAACAATGATCTCCCAGAATACAAGGACTAGCAAGTAGTCGAGTGCCAAGCCAGTAATCTCAGGAAAGAGTAAAGAAATAGCAGCAGTAACTGAGGGTTCAAATGCAGTAAAACCACCAGTTTAATCAACCACAAACAACTCAGTCAATGCAAGCAACAGAACTTGGCCAAGACAGATTGACCAAAATGCATTCTTATACCACTTTCAGGCAGTGTTTGGTTACAATGTCTTATTCGAGCCTCTCTTATGTTTTCAATATTTTCTTTTAACTCACCACTCTTTCTTAAGACTTAAAGATTCCAGCCTTAAGACTAAAAATTCCAACCTTTTGTTTTCTCTTTTCTGAAGACTAAAAGTCCAGCCCTTTTTCAGTTCTCAAATGGCCTATTTATAAGCCAAAGTGACCAAGTGCAGCTAAGCTGCCCCCATGCTGCAACTTGCAGCCTGCCCCTACCCTGTTAAACCCATGCTTGAGCATCTCTTGATGCCAGCCCCCCTTGTTCCCCACGCCTGGTTTATTCTTTAATCAAGGATTATGGGCTTATTTTAGTATTCCTTTTAAACCCATACTCTTGTGTTTTGTCCCCCCATTGGCATTAGTTTAATCCTAATTTAGTACCCCATTTGTCAGCTCACTTAAACTAATTACTTCTGTTCTTTTTAACACCCCAGAATACCCCTGTCAACCTTGATTATTACTGCCCCTGCCTATTGCAGCATCAGGGCATTTTTTGAACTGATGAAAGTTCGAACTCAAGACTGCCTGGGCTGAACCTTTTCAGTCAGTTTTATAGTGCAAACAAACCATTTCAAACAATGCTGGGGCATACAGTCAGTGACAAAGCTCAATTAGTCATGCGACATTATTAGCTCATTCGATTTATTAGTTATAGAAAGCTAATCGACGATATTTATCGAGTCGACTATACTAATTATAACAGGTAATAATCAATCGCTCACATAAACAATATGTTTAGGGACCTAAAGGGCATCAGACAATTTTTGTTCAATTACTGGGGCCTATATGAGTTAACTTATCTGACGATTAAACTAATCGACGATCATGTTTATCACAGAGTACATTCAGAATACACACATAGAAAATCAACCGACCAAAGAAAAAGGTCTTTAAAGAGATGAAAGAAATCCGAATGAAAAATAACAAAAATAACAAACAAACCCAACGAAACATGCTGACCACTTAATTAAAACTAACACAAAAGAAAGGAAAACGTACCGAAAAATGTTTAAATCACACAGACCCAAATCTGATTCATCTTCGAACTTTTGAGGCCGAACAAACTTTAATCAGGGTGTTCTCACATGAGAACACCTTGATTAAGGTCTATTAGACCTCAAACCCATGTCCAAACCGGCCGGATTCCCCAGGTGCGTGTGTTCTAAAGTCTGGATTTCTAGATCTGATTTTTAGGGAGTTGTGGGTAGATTCGGACCAAACCAAGCTTGGTTTGGTCACGAGGAAGGTCAGGGGAGTGTCTGGTATGAAGATGGGGTGGTTTGGCATAGATCCGGGTTCGACTCAAATCTTCAAATGAAGATTCGAGACGAACGAAAGTGATTCGAGGCTCGTGGTTAGTGGATTCGTGTTCAGGACAATGAGGTGGTCCTAGGGTGTTCAGGAGGCGGTCATCGGCGTTCATGCCGCCGGCTTTAATGGCGAGGGATACTGGGGCGGCTGCTAGGGTTCGAGGATGAGAAGGGGTTGTGTTTGGGATGAGGGTGTACAGTGGGGAAGGCGGGGTTTGGTTTGGGGGGCGTGGGGTGTAATGGAGAGCTTATATATGTATTGAGGATTTAGATCCTGGCCGTTGGATCAATGGGGATCTATGGCCAGGATCCATCCACTTAGGAAAGACGGTGTCGTTTGGGCGTGATGGTGGGTGAGACCGGGTAAAGGGCATGGATCGGGCCATGTTGACGGGTTTAGAGGAGGGCCTGGATCCGTTGGATCAATGGGGTTGGACGGCTTAGATCATCTTGCCTGAAACGACGTCGTTGAGGCGAGTTGAACAGCCTGATCTGGACCGTTCGTTTGAATCAGATCAACGGCTTTGGTAGGGATGCCGATACGGCGTCGTTTGAGTCCGTGTTTGGGCAGGCTTGTTTTGGACTGGATCAGAGTGCTGGTTTGGGCCTGTTTTATTTCATTTCTTTTGGGCCCAAACCGGTTTTCCCTCACTCTTTTACTTTTCTTTTTTCTCTTTTTTTTCTTTTAATAATAATAAATAAAATAGTGAAATTAAAATCAACAACACTGTAACATTTCCACATAGTTATCACAAAAATATTTAAGTAAGTTAAATCACAACCTAGAACGAACGACGCACATATATTCATATTTTTGAATTTTCTTTTAACGACACATATATTTTATATATATATATTTTTTTTGTATTTTCGTTTGATAATGACTAGATGCAAAATGGACAGACCCACAAACACATGTCACGGACAGATCGAAAAATTGTACAGCGAAACCATTTGTCACTATTTTTATTTTCTTTTGGAGCGATTGTCCGTAAAGCAAAAATCACGTGCTTACAGCTGCCCCTCTTTGCCCGAAGACACGAAGGGTTTTCGCGCAAAGATAAAGCGAGCGATTTTTGCCCGTCCGAATACTCCGTGTGAAGCATTTTTTGAAAAAGATTTGACCGAACCTTTGCTTCAGAGGTTTCCTACATATCCTGGGCTGAACAGGAATCAGGTCAATGTAGTTCGGGAAATTTTGGTAGCTGGGACTACCGTGTGACTGTAGTGTTTGCTGTTGTTGTGCGCTGTTGTATGCTGCTGTAGGATGCTACTGCTCAACCGATCTCCCTATTACATTGCTCTAAAAGGAAAACAAGAAGCTAAGTTAAACTGAGGATGCAGAAAACAAGTTTTGAATCTAAGAAGTATTTAGGAATTTGTTCCTATTGCAAAAAACCTGGACATAGCATACATAAGTGCTATAGAATTCATGGGTTTCCAGCTGATTTCAAGTTCACAAGGGAGAAGAGATTTCAAGGAAGTGCCCAGGCAAACAAAGCTTCTTTTTCAAATGAAGAAAATGAACAGGGAGCAGAAAATGCCTCAGGAGTTTAGAATCTCACCATGGAAAATGTGGCTGAGCTGCTGCAACTTCTTCAGCAAGTGAAAGTGGGACAAAACAGTGCAGGAACCTCTGATGTTGCAGCAAATGTGAGCTATGCTGGTATGACCAATTTATTTGAAGATTTAGCCTGTTTAATTCAAATCAATGATGAGTCTTGGATATTGGATAGTGGAGCAACAGAACATATGTCTTTCAACAAAGATTTTTTTACAGATTTAAAAACCTTGGCTAAACCTCTCATGGTAAAACTCCCAAACTCTTACAAAGTTCAGGTCACTCATTCAGGAACTGTTCCTCTTTTGCCTAATCTGATTCTTCAAAATGTTCTTTACATTCCATCCTTTAAATATAATCTGTTGTCTGTGCACAAGTTGTGCAGACAACTCAAGCAATATGTTTTATTCACACCTTTTTCATGTTTTCTTCTACAGGGCCCTTCAGTGAAGAGCCCACTGGAGATTGGTAAAGAGGAAGGGGGCCTCTACATTCTCAGATCCAAACATACAACACCAGTGTCTAAGAGTTCACCTAAGTTTAGAAGTGTTTTTATTCCAAGAAGGAATTCTGTTTCCAATCATAGTTTGTGTTCATGTTTTAGTTTTTCTTATTCAATTGTAAAATAAAAGCTGTGGCACTACAGATAGGTCATATGCCCTTTAGCAATATGAAAAATGTTTCATCAGTTTATATATCCAAGTGTTCCAAATTCTCCACTCCATGTGTTATTTGTCCTATGGCAAGGCAGTCTAAACATCCTTTTCCCTCTAGTTCTATTTCTACCAAGAAGGTGTTTGAATTAATTCATGTGGATACCTGGGGACTATACAATAGTGCTACATATGATGGCTTTAAGTATTTTCTTACAATTGTTGATGACTTCAGTAGAGGCACATGAACCTACCTACTAACCAACAAATCCAATGCATTCACTATTCTAAAAGGTTTTTTAGCTATGGTAGAAAGATAGTTTAACAGCAAGGTGAAAATTATAAGATCAGATAATGCTTTTGAATTAGGAAGTGGTAAAGTTCAATCAGAATTTTTTGAGTCACTAGGTATTATTCATCAGACCACTTGTGTGTCCACACCACAACAAAATGGAGTTGTGGAGAGAAAGCACACGCATCTTTTAGAGACATCCAGAGCCTTGTTATACCAATCACACCTGCCTATATCATACTGGGGTGACTGCCTTCTTACATCAACCTATTTGATCAACAGATTTCCTTCAAGTGTCTTAAAGCTTAAGACTCCTTATGAAGTTCTTTTTTCAAGCAAGCCAAAGTACTCTAACCTTAGATGTTTTGCTTCTACTGTCTCAAATCAAAGAACTAAGTTTGAACCAAGGGCTATGCCTTGTGTGTTCTTAGGTTATCCTCATGGAAAGAAGGGTTACAAAGTGTTGAACCTCGAGAATTTGAAGCCTTTCATTTCTAGAGATGTTGTATTTCATGAAGAGTTCTTTCCATTTGCTTCTATTAAGTCTAATTCTTCTTCTGAGATTTCTTTACCCACTGCTCCAGCTTCTGCAAGTCATCAGACTGCTGAACCTTTACCTTTTGCTATCAGACCTCACACTAAAGCTTCCAAAGAGGCTACTGAATCATCAAGTGACTTCTATTCTTCCCCCATTTCTTCAAATCATCCTAGTACACCTATTGCCTCTATCTCTCCTTCTAGTTTTTCTCCAGATTCTCCAGTAACATCTAGTCAACCACATACATATGCACCAGTTTTTCCTTCTTTAGATTCTGATTCTATGATGGATGTTCTTATTAGGAAGTCTACCAGACCACACACAACTCCATCTTATCTCAAGGATTTCATCTGTAATGCACTCCAACTCACAGATGTTAGCAACTCTTGCTTTCTCACACCAGTTACGCCTACTTGTATATCTTTCAGTGGACTATCTTCTACCAATCAACATATGCTAAACACATTGTCCAATATACAAGAACCTAAGGACTATTTACAGGCAACACATCACCCAGGGTGGCAAGAAGTAATGAATAAAGAGATTGAGGCACTTGAACTTAATAAGACTTGGGAAGTGGTTGAATTACCACCCGGGAGGAAAGCTTTACCATGAAAATGGGTGTATAAGGTTAAACACCATTCAGATGGGAGTGTGGAAAGACTAAAGGCAAGATTGGTCATTAGAAGAGACATACAAAAAGAGGGAATAGACTTCAATGAAACTTTTTCACCTGTGGTGAAGATGACCACAATTAGATGCATACTAGCCACTGCTGTAAAGAAAGGTTGGGGTCTATACCAGCTAGATGTGAATAACGCTTTCCTACATGGAGATCTAAATGAAGAAGTGTACATGAAATTCCCACCCGGGGTTGTACCTACTTCACCTACTCATGCATGCAAGTTAAAGAAATCAATTTATAGGCTACGACAAGCATCTCGTCAGTGGTATGCTAAACTTACAACTGCTTTGAATTTTAAGGGATTCACTCACTCATTCAACGACTATTCCCTGTTTTTTAAAAGGTCAGCTTCTTCCATTTCTATAATGGCTATCTACGTGGATGATATACTCTTGATAGGAAATGACAACACAGAACTACATGCTTTGAAAGAATTTCTCAATCAAGAATTCAAAATAAAAGATCTCGGGGACTTACATTTTTTTCTAGGCATGGAAGTTGCCCGAGAAACAGATGGACTCCTCCTTTCTCAGCGCAAATTCACTTTAGACCTTCTCCAAGAATTTGACTCTCTCCATTTGTCACATGTTTCTTCTCCACTCGATTCATCTACTCGTTTGTCTACTCACACAGGGGAACCAGTGCAGGATCCCACCTTGTATCGTCATCTTCTT
Organism: Nicotiana sylvestris; assembly: GCF_000393655.2. Lineage (NCBI taxonomy): Eukaryota > Viridiplantae > Streptophyta > Magnoliopsida > Solanales > Solanaceae > Nicotiana > Nicotiana sylvestris. The sequence goes on from NC_091063.1 coordinate 168,392,117, forward strand.
GGCAAACTTAACTATCTCACTCACACCCGACCAGACTTATCCTTCACTGTCCAGCACCTCAGTCAGTACATGCAGGACCCTCGACAACCACACCTAGATGCAGCACTCCGTGTGCTTCGCTATCTGCTCAAAGATCCTAGGCTTGGGCTTTTTATGTCTGCTTCCTCCTCCTTCAAGCTCCTAGCCTTTTGTGACTCTGATTGGGCCACCTGCCCGGACTCGAGGAGGTCGGTCAGTGGGTTTTACATTTCCCTTGGTACTTCTCTGATCTCTTGGAAATCCAAGAAGCAAACTTCCATCTCGCTCAGTTCAGCCGAAGCAGAATACAGATCTATGCGGCGAGTGGTTGCAGAGCTCACATGGTTGGTTCATCTTTTTGAGGATTTGTCAATTCCTATTTCTCTTCCAGTCCCTCTTCACTTCGATATCCAAGAAGCAATTCATATAGCAAAAAATCCTGTTTTTCACGAACGGACGAAGCACGTTGAAATCGATTGTCATTTTGTACGCGACCAATACCTTGCTGGGCTGATTTCGTTAACCTTTGTTCGATCTTCTGCCCAGTTGGCAGATCTCTTCACCAAACCACTCAACAGACCTCTTCATCGTCATCTTTTGGGCAAGTTGGGTGTGTTTTCTACCGCCTCCAACTTGGGGGGGGGGGTGTTGGAGTCGATGAAGATGATAGACACAATTGAGGCCATTCGGTTTTGGACGTGAGGGTTTGAGCCTTGAGGTGGTATTTTGGGCCTTGGGCCTAATTGGGACGTGAGGGTTTGAGATTGGGCCTTCTTCAGATTTGAAATCTGATAGTCACCCTTCTTCAGATTGGGCCTTCTTCAGCTATTGTAAGAACATAGTGTACAACACATGTCACCTTTGTATTTTTAATTATTTTCCCCATACTCCCCATACCTTTGTATTTTAATTATTTGCTCCATCCTTGTATTTCTTTTATGTGCAACTTTCCTAGCTAATAGGACATTGCCACTTGGCAATATAGTATGCTGGCCTAAAATATTCCTTCTGTATATAAAGTTGGGCTTGTACACTTAATACAACACAATAATTTGAATATACAAAAGCAGAAATCTTCAATTCATTCTCTCATTTTTTCAATATATGCCTTTAGAAAATTGTGATATATTAGTAATGAACATCTTATATACAAAATAGATTTTGGTTGAATTCAAAAGTATACCCCCGACCTTCAAATCCTTGATCCGCCTCTGGTACACAGACCTCACTCCTACGCTGTGCAGGTAGAAAGACTATTTCCGATAGACCCTCGGCTTCAAGCAAGCATGCATTATATACAATGATAGCAAAAAACCTAACAGATTTTGGTTGAATCCAAAAGTGCACATCCGACCTTCAAATCTCATGTCCGCCTCTGATTGAGGAGCTTGACACGCATGATAAAGAGTCGTAAAGTATTATAACTAATGACATTAATGTCAATACAACAAATAATAATACATACTACCTTACAATTACACTAATACTCATGACAAGAGTCTGGTCCTAATTAATCAAAACAACCACTTACTATTAAAGTACTAATCTTAATTATAACATCAAGTTATCAACTTAACTCTACTAAAGAACAAATACCAGCTCACTACCTATCTTCTACTAAAACTTAGTTAGTGCCTGGAAAAAGAAACACTAATTAATTATTAGTGCTAATTTAAACCCAATATGGTGGCATAACTGGATTAAACCCTTCAACATTATTAACGTTGAAAACATAACTGCATTCAGCCATATTATTATTCTGATGGTTACTTGTAGTAATTCCTCTTGTCTTGTTTGAACTTGGCATTGATGTGCTTTCCACTGTCTCTTCACCTGATATTTCAGTGTATACTGTGGAATTCACTTGTTTTTTTGTGGCTTGTTCCTTCAATATTGCTCTTAATGCCAACACCTATAAGAAAAACAAGAGTTTACTATCAAATCAATAATAACAACAACAATAATAACATACCTAGTGTGATCAGACAAATGGAGTCTAGACAGGGTGGGGTATATGCAGACCTTACCGGCCCCTACCTCATGTGAGATAGAAAAACTGTTTCCGATAGACCTTCGGCTCAAATGTTACACTATCAGGTCATCTAAAAAGATAATTATGACTATCCGGATTAATAAGTCATAAAAATAAGACAAATTATCTGCTATAACATATTACAAATCTTTATATTATTAGTGTGTATAAATTAGTGGGGGAAAAAGACATATGGAAAAAATTCTAGTTGCATGAAAGAGGATAATTAAATTCAAAAGAAAACTCAAAAAGAAAAGGAAAGGAAAGGAAAAAAAAGGGACAATGTTGTATGAAACGTCAATTTCAATTTTATTACAAGTTATAAGGTGACTCAATTTTTTTTTTAAATTTATTTATTTGCATTCAATTAAGCCGACCTTGCTTTATAATGATGGGGACAACTGAAGTTAAAGTTGTCTCCATAGTTATGGCTCCAAATAATGCGAGCCTAACTAACAATGACGCCATATTACTCTAAAATAGTTGTTTTTTCTCAAAATAGCAACTATTATTCTAAGTTTCATAAAAATAGGTTATTTTCTTAAAAAGACAAGGATTCGTTGAGGACTATCTTATCATTAGACATAGGTATCCTAAAACCCCAATCATTTTTTTTTTTTTACTATTTCTTTCTAGCTTTAAATTTGGGAACAATCTTACTGTCAAAACACTAAGTAGCTGCTCAATCAATCGCTTAAATTATATATAATTGACAAATATATAATATATGTATGATCTATGTATAATATATATATATATATATATATATATATATATATATATATATATATATATATATATATAAACATGTATGATAAGTGTATAGACATATCAGCTAAGAAAAATAAACAGTAGATTTAATCGGTAAATTATGTAAAGTTTGAATATTTTAAGCCACCGTTGTTTTCCATTACCATCTTCTGTTTTCCCATTAGCAGAGGAAAGTTAATTTAGGTGACTACATAAACTAGATATTGATTTGAAAAAACATTAACATCACGAAGAAACACCAAAGTATAGGTTTAGGGTGAATCACATAGGAAAATAATTTTCAAAGAATGAGATATAAGAAGTATTGAAGACATAATTAAGTACTTAATTAATATATGTTCTCTTTCCCAACTTAATCTTTCAGATGAGATAATCGTCCGTTCATCATAGTAAAAAAGTAGAAATTCTGAGTTCTAATCTCACTGTCACCCCATTATCAAAAAGAATTGGGGTATATCACTTTTATCCCGCGATAGAAACTATTTATATTTGGTAGCCAAAATAATGTATAAAATTTGTACAGTATAATTTTTATATATAACATATAGAATATATATAGATATATATATATATATATACACACACAAAAGAAAAAAAATATATATAAAAAATATATATTTTCGGCTATTATTTTGAAAGCGGTTATACAGTGTCATTTTCTCAAAAGAATCTTTATGTACTTGGTTCAAAGAAAAAGAGTCACGCTCCCCCCACAAGAGAACACGTACTTAATTTGTTCTTCATACTTTTAGATAAAACGGTCGCACAATTCATCAGATAGCATAAAAATATACAAAAGTTTTAAGTTTTGCATGAAGTGCATGGATGCAAGAAAGTGAAGAGAGAATTTCTCAAAACTGACCTCATTTTGAAGCTTCTGTTTTTCCCTAGAAACTAAATCATAGTCTTGTTTAAGAGAATCATAGAGTCGTTCGAGCTGCTTAGACTTCCATCTAGCTCTCCTATTTTGAAACCAAACAGCAATTTGACGAGGTTGCAACCCAAGTTCTTTAGCTAGTTTCATTTTCCTATCAGGATCAAGTTTTATCTCTTCTTGAAAACTGTTTTCAAGTGACTCTAACTGATCACTTGTCAATCTTTTCTTCTTATCCAACTGATTCATGGCAAAGTTGTTGTTCAGTTTGTCCATTGTTGGGAGCACTCCACCTTGTTGTGTTTGCATTGCATGCTTCATTTCCATACCTTTAAAAAAACAAAAAAAAAAAAAAATACCAAAGATTATATTAGCATGTAAAGATATGCAACAACAACATACCGAGTGTATTTCTACAAGTGGGTTTCGGGGAGCAGAGACGGACCTACGTTGTAAAGAGAGAGGGGGTCACCGCCGCCACCCGGAAAGTTTCGACAAAATTTTTCATGTATACAAGTATATATGTCTTTTCAAAAATAATACTAATATATTAGTTGTCATACCCTATATACAAGCAAATTTTAGTTGAATGCAAAAGTGCACCCGTAACCTTCAAATCATGGGTTTGCTGGAGAGTTTAGTATGTATCCAGACCTTACCTCTGCCTTGTGACGGTAGAGAAACGGTTTCCGATAGACCCTCGCTCAAGAAAGCATATAAATAAATGGTTGTGAGAAATGGGCAGTGTTCAGGCTGACAAAGTTTGTAACTAACACTTGGTTTTTACTTTCTTTAGGAAAATGAGAAAAATCAGCAATTATTAAAGGCATCAATGGAAAACGAAAACTTCATAATTCTGCCATTTTGAACTTAGTGTAAACTCAATTTTTTTTTAATTTTTTTTAGCTCACTCATCTATTCTTGGAATATAGTACTTCTTAATTATAGAGGAACTAGGCCAAAAACAAAATCCCTTAAAAGACCACAATAAAATGGCAATTATCTATACTAAGATAACATGCTTCAAGATCAAATCATGAAAAGAAAACCTATATATTAAGAAATGGGACTGAAAAATGATTAGAATAAATGTGAAAATAATGTGAAACGCGCGCAATAAACATATATAAATGAAGACTAACATGATAGCTTCTGAGAATAACAACAACAACAAACTCCATAAAATCCCACGGGTGGAGTCTGAGGAGGGTTATGTGTATGCAGACCTTATCTCTACCCGGTGAAGATAGATAGACTATTTCCGGTAGACCCTAGGCATAAGAAAAACGAAAAAAAGACGAGAAAAATAAATTACAAGACATTTTTTTCTTATATCTTTACCTGGATATTGATCATAATTGTAGCTGTAGAGGAGATTGAAAGAATTATCAGGAGGAGCAGGTCGAGAAACAAAGGGTCTAAGATTTCCATTCCAGTCCATATTTTTTTTTTCCTTCTAAACAAGGCAAAGATCCAAGAAAACACCCAAATTTTAACCCCTTAATATATTGACACTAATCTTTCTCTTTATCTAGTATTGGACCAGTACTACTCGATCAAGACTATGGACCACCTTAAAAAAAAGGGTTAATTAGGGTTTTGTCCTTTTGAAAAAGTATGAAAACTTTCTTGGTTTGTTTTGTAGAAACAAAAGTGAAAAATGAGAAGAAGATGTTGTAGGGAGAGTTTACTACATTTGTGGATAGAAGTAGTCAGTGCTTAGCATTGTGTCAATATGTGAAAGAGATGGATTGGGAGAGTAAGAATTAGTTGTTGTGTTTTATGCTTCACTTTTTGGGAGCAACTCATAAATAGGACTTCCTCTTTAGGTTTGGATGTTTTTGGGAGGTGGGGGTGGGGGTGGGGGTGGGGGTGGGGGTGGGGGTGGGGTAGATGGTACTAGTGTGCACTAATTAATTGTGGTTTTTATTAGAGTTAAATTTCAACAAGGACACTCCAATGATATATTTAAAGAACCATATGTAAAATATGTGTTCATAATTAACTATAGGTGTAATTTGAGATCACTTAATCCTTATGTAGTACTAATAAAGTTCACTTCACTTCATTTAGTGAAGTGGTAAAAGAAGTTTTTTATTTATTTACTCTATTCTATCTCTTTTACTTGTCATGTTTGATTTTTGCATGCGAGTTAAACAAGTTAATTAAAATGTATATTAATCTATCTTAATTTTTATCAGAGAAAAGGTAAAGATGCAAAAAATTAATTAGTTTTTTTTTAAATTTATAAATAACAAGTATTTCGGATCAATTTTTTTTGGAACCATGACAACTAGAAAGAATATAAAGAGTATTGTTATACATTGAGGGTAATAGAAGGAAAAATGAGGAGAAAATTATAAGGTGGAAAAATAGAACTGCCAACAAGGTAAGAATTTAGGTAGTCAACCAACCAGATTGCTCAGATTTTCAAGTGGTAAAAGAAGCGGGATTTAAATTGTACATTAACAACGTAAATAAACTTATACTATTAATGTAATATAATCTGTTATACCATATTGTTTGCCTAGATTAATGTATAATCTATTAATTTTAGGCAATTATGTCAAGGGCGGAGCTAGATGCTTCGACCGAACGCATTAACTTTATTGTAAATATTATATTTGTCTTAAAAGATTCATTGAATATGTATAAATTCTTACTTTAGAACTCAGTAACATAAAAATACTAGAATTCCGAACTCAATAACTTCAAATCCTGGTTCCGCCTCTAAAATTATAATGTGTAATTACTCTTAATGATTCAATTGTATAAAATTCTTTTATATTGTCTCTGTATAGAAGTTAAGATAATCAAAGAAATTTTGTTTTCACTTCTCTAATTATTCACCTTAAGTAAAATTTAAACATGGATGATTAATTATATGTTAATTAGGAGTGTAAGAAAATTATGATTTTTATCAAAGGTCACAATCTAAGAGAAGAGTATGGTCCCCTAAAGGCCAAAAAATCAGACAAGCTGCCTTGAGCTACTCTCACGCCTCTCTTCTCATTTTCTGACAAATTAACTACTTTCTTCCCCCTAGTACTACTACTACTTCTTAGTATGCAGTACTTAGTTTCTTCTACAGCCTTTAATTTGAGTCTCTCTCTATTTATTACTATCTAAGATCAAGATGTAACTCTAGAAAAAATCATAAGAAACGACAATATGTCGGTAAATTCATGTCGTCGAAAAATTATACTGTGCTAATCAAATAGAAATGATCCTTTTTCTGATTATATACTCCCTTCATTTTAATTTATGTTACAGGATTTGACTGAGTATGTTGTTTAACAAAAATAAAAAGAATTGAAATTTGTGATCTAGCTAAAACAAGTCATAAATATTTGTGAGATTATATATCATCTCATTAAGAGTAAAATGACAATCTTTTTTATGCAGACTAAAAAAGAAAGCATGCTAAAAATTTTGTAATGGAGGGAGTATTATAAAATGTTGAATTCCCTTTAACATGAGAGTATATTTTAGTGTAGTGCAAAGGAATTTTGAAAAAATACTTTTGATCACACGTTCAAATTAATCCTATAGTGACATGCATTTAGTATTACGATTTTTTAAATCCTTCTAATGAATTTCTGACTTGACCGCAGAGGCGGATCCAGAATTTCAAGATGATGGATGCACTAGTTAATCTAGAATTTACATTTAACTAGCTTAACTTTAGTCTGTTACCATGAACCCACTACAAATTTTGAAATAGTAGGTTTAAAATTATACTTTTTTTGAAATTATATTGATTTTCACATACATATCTATACTCCGTGACGAAAATAAGACCGTCCGAATTGAAGTAGGATTTGAACCAACAATTTCACTTGTAGAGCTACACCTAATAATTATTGCACCATATGAGTCTTTAAGAATAAGTGCACGCATATATATTTTAGTAATTTAAAGAAATATAACATTGCGATACACATGATTTAAGGAGAGGAACATGAGTTCACGTGAACCTATACCCCTTAACCTAGATATGTCCTTGCGGCCTCTGCAATATAATGTGCCATGCCTTAGCAAAGAAGATGACAAATTAACTATGTTGCGCGAACTATCCAAAATGGCTGCCACACTCGTGCCGAATCTTCCAAATATTCACTACTTTTGGAGGATTCGACACGTACCCACTGACATTTTTAGAGAGGGTGAGCAGCATAGCAAATATATAAAGAACGAGGTAGTAGTGGGCTAATGACGAGTAATGAATCAAGCTGCTGCTGCTGCAACTGCTGCTTAATGACCTATGGGTAGTTCTCTTATAATAAATGGACTTACAGTACAAATTGGGTTTATAGAATCAGAGCAGCATTAGTAAAAGAACCCCTGAATTAGGTCCATTTGAAACTTCTTTTTCACTTTACATACACACACAAAAGCACACAGAGAGAAACAGTCTTTTTTCTTTGGTTAAAATCAGTGGACCTGCATATTAACTCATTCAGTATTCAATGTAATATATGCCAGAGAAGAGGAAGAAGAAATTAAATTAAAGGGGTTAGCATCCCTAAAAACGTGAGGATCAGGCTTTGACAGGCATACAACCTTGACATGTACGGCATAAACCTTCTTAATTACAGAGTTTTTAACTACTATATACTAACATCATAAATAAGTTTTTACGGTATCAGATCACCTAAAAGATAAATAAAAGTTTAACTGTTTGTTTGGATTGTAGTTACATGTCGTTTCATAATGTATCATATTGTATTATATTGCATTGTTGTGATGACCCAAAAGGTCACCACTTGTTTTACAAGTTGATTCTGTGATCCGAGGACTTAAAAACCTCTTTTTGTCTCACCTCGATTTGCATGCACAGTTCGGACGTGTATCCGGAAAGCCATTATGTAAAAATCTGTGAAAAAGAATAAATTTTGCTTTTAAAAATGAATTTAAGTTGACTTTGGTAAATATTCTTGGTAAACGGACCCGTGATCCGACGGTCTCGTAGGGTCCGTAGAAAAATTTGGGATTTGGACATTTGCCCGGAATCGAATTCCGAGATCTCAAGTCCGAGAAATGAATTTTTAAAGAAAATTATTTTCTAAAATATATAAGAGTTTTTTTTTAAAATGAAAAATGTTTGAAATTGATGGTATCAGGACCGTATTTTGCTTCCGGAACCCGGTACAAGTTTGAAATAATAATTAAGTTAAATCTGAAAAATTTGGTAAAGATCGAAATTGATTTGTGTCACGACCCGGATTTCCCACCCTCGGGAATCGTGATGGCGTCTACTAATGTGAGGTAGGCAAGCCAATTATTGAACAGATTACCTTTATCCATTTTTTATACCCTTTTAACATTTATAAAGCAATAATGTGAAAAACATCGGATATTTAGAATAAGCAAAAGAAATGTAGTAAAATATCTGAAATATAAATCTAATACAACTCTTTAAGCCTTAATCACCCAGAACTGGTGTCACAGTACCACAGACGATCTAAGAGTGCTAAACACAAAGTCTGAAAATAAAGATATACGGTTTCTGAATCAAAGAAGTGAAACAGGAAATAAAGGATAGATATGAGGTGGTCAAAGCCCGCGGACGCCTGCAGGACTACCTCAGGTCGCCTGTTGGACTGAAGGCAGCAACCTCACTGCGGTCCGAATTCTACGACACTGGGATCCGCACAAAAGAGTGCAGAGTGTGGTATCAGCACAACCGACCCCATATGCTGATAAGTGTCTAGCCTAACCTCGGCGAAATAGTGACGAGGCTAGGACCAGACTACTAAATAAACCTGTGCAGTTAAGTCATTTACAACAGAAATAGAAGAAGATAATTGCAATTAAAATTGGGCAAGGGAAACATGATTTGGGGGAATAACAGATAACAACAGAATATCAAGAGAATATAAAGGAACCAAAAGTCCAATTACTAACACGGATAGGGAAAAGAAATGCAGAGTTCACTTTCATTTCACATCTCGTTGCAGGCGTGCAACCCGATCCCATTTCATGTATCTCATTGCAGTGTGCAACCCGATCCCATTTCATATATCTCGTTGCAGGCGTGCAACCAGCTCCTATTTACATATCTCGTTGCAGGCGTACAACCCGCTCCCATTTCACATATCTCGTTGCAGGCGTGCAACCTGCTCTCATTTCACATATCTCGTAGCAGGCGTGCAACCTGCTCCCATTTCACATATCTTGTGCAGGTGTGCAACCCGCTCCCATTTCTTTTATCAATACCAATCACAAAAGGATCCCGACAAGGGAACAATAATATCAAAACAAACATCCCGACAAGGAAATAATAATGACAATAACATCCCATCAATGGAACAATAATGATAATAGCATGTGAAGCGCAATAAACCTCGATGGAGTCATAACAATACAGTACAAGACCCACGGGCATGCTTGACACCAACGTATAGATACTCATCACCATGCCTATACGTCGTACTCCACAATTAATACGTAGCAAATAAGACACAACTCTTAATCCCTCAAGCTAAGGTTAGACCAAACACTTACCTTGGTTCCACGAACACAATTCACGTCTCAACTATCGCTTTACCTCTTGATTCCACCACCAATTCGCTCATATCTAGCCACAAGTTACTTAATTACATCAATAAACGCTAAATGAATCGACTCCGATGCATGAAAATAAGTTTTTCAAAAACTTACCCAAAAAGTAAAAAATTACCCCGGGCCCACATGGTCAAAACCTGAGGTTCGAACCAAAACCCGATTACCCATTCCCCCACGAACCTAGATATATAATTTATTTTAAAATCGGACCTTAAATCGAGGTCCAAATCCCCAATTTTTGAAAAACCTAGGTTCTACCCAAAACACTCAATTTTCCCATGAAAATCATTGATTTTGAGTTGAAATCATGTTAAAAGATGTTAATGATTGAAGGAAACGAGTTAAAATTGACTTACAATCGATTTGAAAAAGAGTTGTTCTTGAAAAATCGCCCTAGGGAGTTTTGGTTTTGAAAGAGTATGAAAATGGTTGATTTTCAGCTAAGTATAAAAATTGCAGGTCGTAGGTATGGGAAATGCGAACCCCGACCTCTGCTAGCTTGGGAATTGCGAACAGCCTCTCGCATTTGCGAGATGAGAATTGCGAAGGTTGGGTCGCATTTGCGACTACTGGCTGGGAGGGGAGGCATAGCATTTGCGATAGATTTCCTCACAATTGCGAGGTAGCTGGCCTGGGCCATTATTCGCATTTGCGAGCCAGGCTTCGCAAATGCGAAGCATGCAGGCCTGCAATGCACAACTGAAAGTCTGCAATTTCCTAAGATCAAAAATCCACCCCGTGGCCTATCCAAAACTCACCCGAGCCCTCGGGGCTCCGAACCAAACATGCACATCAATCTAATAACATCATACGGACTTGCTCGTGTATTCAATCACTAAAATGACATCAACAACTATGAATTTAGCATCAAAATCATGAAATTTTCTCAAGAACTTCAAAATTTCAATTTTCTCAAAAACAATCTGATTCACGTCGTTTCAAGTCCGTTTTTTTATCAAATTTCACATACTTATCTTAATCGCATATAAGATATGTACCGGACACCGGAACCAAAATACGGGCACCATCAAGTTCTAATCACAATTCATTTGCAAATCTCTTAAATAATTTTAGAAACCAATCTTCTTTAAAAATTCATTCCTCGGGCTTGGGACCTCGGAATTCGATTCCGGGCATACGCCCAAGTCCTATATTTTCCTACGGACCCTCTGGGACCATCAAATCACGGGTCCGGGTCCTTTTATAAATGTTGACCGAAGTCAAATTAATTCATTTTACAATCAAAATTCATCATTTTCACAAATTTTCACATAATGTCTATCCGGCTACGCGCCCGGACTGTGCATGCAAATTGAAGTGATGTTAAAAGTGGTTTCTAAGACCTCGGAATGCATAATTTATTTCTAAAACAAGTGATTATCTTTTGGGTTATCACAGTTTGGTATAAAACGGACTTAAATTTGAGAAATTGGAAATTTCCCATGAAAATCATTGATTTTGAGTTGAAATCATGTTAAAAGATGTTAATGATTGAAGGAAACGAGTTAAAATTGACTTACAATCGATTTGAAAAAAGAGTTGTTCTTGAAAAATCGCCCTAGGAAGTTTTGGTTTTGAAAGAGTATGAAAAATGGTTGATTTTCAGCTAAGTATAAAAATTGCAGGTCGTAGGTATGGGAAATGCGAACAGGGTTCGCAATTGCGAACCCCGACCTCTGCTAGCTTGGGAATTGCGAACAGCCTCTCTCATTTGTGAGATGAGAATTGCGAAGGTTGGGTCGCATTTGCGACTACTGGCTGGGAGGGGAGGCATCACATTTGCGATAGATTTCCTCACAATTGCGAGGTAGCTGGACTGGGCCATTATTCGCATTTGCGAGCCAGGCTTCGCAAATGTGAAGCCTGCAGGCCTGCAATGCACAACTGAAAGTCTGCAATTTCCTAAGTTCAAAAATCTACCCCGTGTCCTATCCAAAACTCACCCAGCCCTCGGGGCTCCAAACCAAACATGCACACCAACCTAAAAACATCATACGGACTTGCTCGTGCATTCAATCACTACAATGACATCAACAACTATGAATTTAGCATCAAAATCATGAAGTTTTCTCAAGAACTTCAAATTTTCAATTTTCTCAAAAACAATCCGATTCACGTCGTTTCAAGTCCGTTTTTTTTATCAAATTTCACATACTTATCTTAATCACATATAAGACCTGTACCGGACGCCGGAACCAAAATACGGGCCCGATACCATCAAGTTCTAATCACAATTCATTTGCAAATCTCTTAAATAATTTTAGAAACCAATCTTCTTTAAAAATTCATTCCTCGGGCTTGAGACCTCGGAATTCGATTCCGGGCATATGCCCAAGTCCCATATTTTCCTACGGACCCTCTGGGACCGTCAAATCACGGGTCTGTGTCCTTTTATAAATGTTGACCGAAGTCAAATTAATTCATTTTACAATCAAAATTCATCATTTTCACAAATTTTCACATAATGTCTATCCGGCTACGCGCCCGGACTGTGCATGCAAATTGAGGTGATGTTAAAAGTGGTTTCTAAGACCTCGGAACGCATAATTTATTTCTAAAACAAGTGATTATCTTTTGGGTTATCACAGTTTGGTATAAAACGGACTTAAAGTTGAGAAATTGGAAATTTTGGTGTTCTTGAATGATTTCATGAATTTGGGGTTTAATTCATAGTTATTGATGTTATTTTGATGATTTGATTGCACGAGCAAGTCCGTATGATGTTTTTAGGTTAGTGTGCATGTTTGGTTTGGAACCCCGAGGGCTCGGGTGAGTTTTGGATAGACCACAGAGTGAAATTGGACTTAGGAGAATTGCTGGTGTGTTGTCAATTGCGATGCAAGCAGGGTTCGCAAATGTGAGGTTTTTGTCGCAAATGCGAAGAACCCTAGTCCAGACTTATCTCGCATTTGCGAGGACACTTCGCAAATGTGAAGTCTTCAGTTAATGCCAGAAGTTGCAAATGCGACCTATGTATCACAAATGCGATGTCGCACATGCGACATATCCTTCGCATTTGCGAAGTCAACAGGTTCCTTAAGGGTTTGCAATTGCGAACCCTGGTCGCAATTGCGACATCTGCAACCTGCTAAATCATAACTTAGTCGAAAATTTCTCATTTTTCAAACCCTCTCAAACGTAAAACACCTTTGGGCGATTTTTCAAAGACAAGTACTCTTCCAAATCGATTGTAAGTCATTTCTAACTCGTTTTCATTAATCTTTAACATCTTTTCACATGATTTCAACTCAAAATCAAGAGTTTTCATGGAGAAATTGGGTGTTTTCGGTAGAACTTGGTTTTTTTAAATTTTAAGGATTCGGACCTCGATTTGAGGTCCGATTTCAAAATAAATTATATACTTGAGTTCATGGGTGAATGGGTAATCGGGTTTTGGTTCGAACCTCGGGTTTTGATCATGTGAGCCCTGGGACGATTTTTGACTTTTTAGGAAAAATGTTAGAAAACCTATTTTCATGCATTAGAATTGATTCATTTAGCCTTTATTTATATGGTTAAGTAACTTGCGGCTATCTACAAGTGAATTGGTGGTGGAATCAAGAGATAAAGCGGTAGTTGAGACTTGAATTGTATTCGGGGCATCGAGGTAAGTGTTTTGTCTAACCTTAGCTTGGGGGATTAGGAGTCGTGTCTTATTTGCTACATGTTAATTGTTAAGTATGACGTATAGGCATGGTGACAAGTATCTATAAGTTGGTGTCAAGCATGCCCGTGAGTCTTATACTATGACTAATGTGACTCTGTTTCGTATTGTTCATGCTTTATATGATGACTTCTATTGTTGAACAAGGCTTGTGGAAGTATTATTGGTAATTGATCATTGTAGAGCGTTGGCTCAAGTTGAGAAATGAGTTGTGAAGAAATTGTAGTAAAGAGAAAAGGTTTATTTTATCGTCTCTCTTGCCAGGATGTTATTGCTTTTGATATTATCTCCCTTGCCGGGACGTTATTTTCATGATATTGTTTCCCTTACCGGGATATTTTTGTTATGCCATTGTTCTCTTTCCGGGATTTTATTGAAATGTTATTGATTTCCCTTTCCCAAATTGCTTTGTGATTGTTTCTTGGGTGAGGAAAAGTGTAAAGCACGAAGGGTGATGCCGTGTATGTTTTCTTTGAGAGTGTTAATGCATGAAGGGTGATGCCATGCTGCACGATGTACAATTCCGTGCCATGATATGAGTGATAATGCACGAAGGATCATTCCGTGCCATGATTATGTGAGGTAAAAGCACGAAGGGTGATGCCGTTCTGATTTTATTGATTTTATGGTGAGGACGAGAGTAAAAGCACGAAGGGTGATGCCGTGCACTTGTCTTCTATTTTTGATTCTTGTTGATAATTGGACTTTGGTATTCCTTATATTTATTTGCTGTCCTTCTATTATTACTTGATGTTCCCCTCAACATGTTCCCCCTCCTATCCTTAACTGTACATTTCTGCCTTTATTTTCCGCTGTATATGATTTAACTGCACAAGTTTATGTGGTAGTCATGTCCTAGCCTCATCACTACTTCGCGGAGTTTAGGCTAGGCACTTACCAGCACATGGGGTTGGTTGTGCTGATACTACACTCTGCACTGTGTGCAGATCCCGATGCTGCAGCTTTTAGACAGCAGTGAGTGTGTTGTCTTCAGTCCATTCAGGCGACCCGAGGTAGTCCTGCAGGCGTCCACAGGCCCTGGCGTCTCCTTCTATCTTTCTATACTATTTCTTCTATGTATTTCTGAAACAGCTTGTATTTACTTTTCAGACCCTTATTTGTAGTATTCTTAGACCGTCTGTGAAATTGTGATATCAGATCTGGGTAGCTTTCTAGTTTATGGAATTGTGTTGGTATTAAAATTTAACGGATACATTTCGTTTCTTCCGCTTATTTAATTTCGTTGTTTTTATGATGTTTGTTCACCATTGTTAAAGGATTAAAATATATGAAAACGGTTAAGTAATTGGCATAATTGGCTCGCCTAGCTTTCACTAGAAGGCGTCATCACGACTTCCGATGGTGAAAAATCCGGGTCGTGACAATTGTATTGTATTGTATTGTTTCATGAACACAACATTTGGATAGATTGTATCATTTGCCGTCGTTTCATGAAGTCACACACCAAAAATATGAAGAATAAACTTAAAATATTATTAAAATAATAAGATACTGAGTAGAATTATTATATTAGAAAGGTAGGTTAAAGTATAAAATATGAATATTTAATACTAATAAGGAAGGGCGAGGTGAGAGAAAAAAGCAAGGTAACGCCACCGCCATACCAAATCCGTCGTTTTATAAAGTGGCATTTTTCATCGTTACCTAGCAATAAATTTAGCGATACGAAATAATAAAATTTAAGTAACAATCTAAACAAATATTGTATCTAAAGTAACAGTACGATACAATACATATAGGTAAATCTCTTGATAAATATTAGTTTATAGTTTGATAACTACGGTAACTAACATGATATCATATATTCAAATTCACTAGTAGTTTTAAGAAAACTTAATATTTTCAATGTATATACACTTAAATCCAAAATATAGTGAGTTTAACTAAAAATAACCAATCACATTATTTTTACCTGCTGTAACAGGTTATTTTTTTATTTTTCCGTCACCAATCCATGTTTGTTACCGAAAGTTATTTTTTGAATGACCTAATAATACAATATTTCTTTATTACTATCGGTGTGTATATTAGTTAAACTCAAAGATAATTACAGTAGTGATTATCCATGAAAACGAGATTAATAATATATAAATAAGACAAATTACTTTGTACAATAGGTTTAAAGGACTTACACTGGCAGTACATATAAATCAAAATTTATTTTTTAATTTTGTCTGATGCAATGGCAGCAACTTAATTAACGAAGAAGATGACAAGTCTACACAATGAGAAAAAATGGTACAGAAAAAAAAATAAAGGTGAATGCAAGAAGACAAAAAGTGGAAGGAGAACTCGTGAACACTCCTAGGTAATTTTCACTAATTTTATGAATACATATAATATGTGTCCTCAATATATTTATCACTAAATTGAAGTTAATCAATATGCATTCATATATTAATTTTTATTTAATCATAATAAAATCAATATGATATTTATAAACATCCAACACGAGTGGGAGATGACAACAATATACGAGAAGAAGGGAGTTTATGGACTTTTTTCACTTTTAACCCGCGCCATAAATTATTTATATTTGGTAGCCGAAAAAATATATATAAAATACAGAATGTATATGTATGTATATATATATATATATTCAGCTATTATTTTGAGAGCGCGATTATACAATGTCATTTTTCCTTTTTTTTTTATAAGACCGTTATGAGTTTTTGAAATAGTGAGAGTTTTTTATTCAACATTTTTTCCTTTTTATTAATTTTAAAAAAAGAATTTAATGTCTAGATCTATGTTCGCACAATGATTTCCAAAGTACAAAACATGTAGCATATGTAATTGTAGAGTTTATATATAATAGTAACGGCCGAGAGAGGTCTCTAATTTTTAATAGATTGTAATTTCCATTCAGTAAAATTCTTGCAAGGCTCTGTGTTAAATGCATGTCAACTACCAAGTTATAGACCCTTTCCTTTGTATAGGATCTTTGTGTCAAATTATCAATTTTCTACTCCATTTGTCTCAATTTATCAGTCATATTATTTTCGTCTATCCAAAAAAGTACAATATTTCTTTATTTAGAAATAGTTTGACTTTAAACTATTCATTTATTTTTAATGAGATGATTTATAGTCACACAAATATATCTAACTCGTTTTAGATCACAAATTTCAAAAGTTTTTCTTTTTTCTTAAATTCTGTGTCCAAAAATACCACCATGTAGTTTGGGACGGAGGAAGTATCTGTTATGCCAATGTTATCATAGGCACTAAAAGGCCAACCCGATACACTAAGCTCCTGGGTTGCACACGGTCGGAAGGGCCCGACCACAAGAGTCTATTCTATGCAGTCTTCCTCTACATTTCTGCAAAAGGATATTTCCACGACTCGAACCAGTGGCGGACGCTGAATTTTTCATAAACGGGGACAAATATTATTGTGAAGCCATGGTACAACCATAGTAAAGTCGACACTGTACATCATTTTTAAGCATTTGGAAAAAGGAATATCAATGTTGATGTCATTATTTAAGAAAAGAGAATTGTACATCAGCAAATTTAAATTTTAACAAAACAAGTACTTTTTTTATAAATTTTACTTTCAAATATATACTCTTAAATTTTTTTCTTTAAATTTGTTAAACTCTAACATACTTCAAAAAAATCTAATAATTTCTTAAAGAAATAACAAAAGGAAATTCTATACATATAAATTATAAACTAATAAAGTAACCAAAAAGAAAAGAGAACTATATCGTAAACAAAACTAACAAAGTGTAATAAAAGGAAGAAAGTTGTATGATAATCAAATGATTAAATATAGCATACGTGGTTATTTTTTGTATTTGCTCAAATAGAAAGAAATCAAACATTCACATGGACTCGATCTCGGAACTTTTTGAACTAGAACCCGCTCGACCATTGCTCCACGGCCTTCGTGTTCGTCAAATGGGTTCATTTGCAATAATATAACAGAAATTTGTCTTTTTCCAATAGAATGTGCATATATATATATATATATATATATATATATATATATAAGCAGTATTTTTTTCGCGAAGCGGATTCAGTTGAACCCGCTTGTTTCAACGTGGGTCCGCCCTTGACTCGAACCCGTAATCTCCTGATCACATGACAACAACTTTACCAGTTACGTCACTCGAACCAATTATTTTATCATAGGCATACTATGATATAATCAACCCAATTTTTACTTAGGATAGAAACGTAATTATAATTAAAAGATGATCAAAATTTTATTTGGACCTGATGTGGAGACATCAGTTGACTTGCCTAGCAGTACATTTTAGATTTGAAAAAGGTGGCCGTGGTGCTTAAATGTCATTTATTTCCTCAATTATAAATGCATTTTCGTAGTTTTTTGTGCAATAAATTATGGCACATTACCTATTCCAGCCAGTCATTATAACACGTTGGAAAAAGCTTGAACGCTTATATACTGAATCAAGAAGCTGATCTGAGGCAAATTAATTAAGTAAAATATAAGAACAAATTTTGACGAAAATAGTGGCATTTAAACTTCGTTCACATGTCTGCATGCAGATCGGTTTAAAAACATTTAAATATTCATTATTCAAGGTAATGTAATTATCAAAAGTGTGTTAAATCTAAAAAGTTTCATATTCCTATATTTTTAATAATATACAATTAAATGTCAAACTTCTTACTTACTAATAACACATATTCAACTTATAATCTTCTAATATACTTTTTTATTCTAAATTAGTATTTTAACCATCTTTTTCTTAAAACTAAATTTGCCACATCATTAAATTTTATCAAAAAATATAAAATCCGACAAAGATAACCATTGAAGTAATCAGGTAAAGTAAAATAATTTTTGAAAGACAAACAAAAGATAGATGACTTTGATGGCCAATTATCACAATTTCACTGATCATCCAAGCAATCAACTCCAGAAAAAGGCATCATTCTTACTCCTTTTGATGTAAAAAAAAAAGAAAGTAAAATACATTTTAGAAAAGATTTATGGTTCAATAGAAATAAAGATATTGACAAATTAGTAAAGGGAGAAACAAAAAGTTTAGAGAGAAAATTAATCTATTCATTTTTGTTTTTGAAATTTTCATTCCTATTATAATGTTCTTTTACCATAAAGGTTCCCTCTTTACACAGTATCTCAAAATTGTTGTTGAAAAGAATAATTTACAAAAGTAGGCTGACCCTTTCTAATCTGTCACAAAATTACAGGATTTAGTGAAGTACTTCAAATGATTAAGGAAGTATTTAAGGAAAGCAAATGAGTATTAACTCATGCATATATACTGAAGAAAAAACTTACATACACATATAGAATTTAGAGACGGATTCTGAATTTAAATTTAATTGGTTCAACTTTTAAAATTTGCAGCATTAAACCCATTATACTATTAAAATTATGGGTTCAGATATATTACTTGTTGAGATTTTAGTAAGTCTTTACTAAATGGATATTTCTATAATCCGTGATGAAGTTACGGGTTCAGTTGAACCCATAGTCATAAGGCTATATCAGCTCATGCTATAGGCTATAGTTTATATATATTAATTCAACAAATACATGACACTATCTTTATATAAACTATTATCAATAAACATAGTTAATTAATACATATTCTTATATTATTATAACAATTAATCGTGATAAACTAATATAATCTGGTACTGTAAACACCGATAGCAACAAAGCCAAGAATTCCAAAAGAATTCAACAATTTAAATTTTTATATATAAAAAGAGTCGTATATACACAATATAATTTTTCTATTCATTAAACCTTAAATACCTGTTAATTGTGGGTTAAGAAAAAAATGATTGGCATTTTCCTTGAGATAAAAAAGGGCTTTCAGCTCTAGTATGTAGTCAGTAGATAATAGTGTTTCTTCCATTTATTTCAGTGAAATATACTTTGTGGGCTAAGAAACTATAGGTTATACGATTCTATTTTTAGAGTCTAACACTCGAAATAGTACTTACAGGTACAAAACTAGTGCTATAAAATCAGCTATAAATGGGCAGTAGTAATTAGGTAGTGGTTGGATCCTTTATATAAATGACCAGCGGAAAGAAGTACAAATCAATTTGGTTCAGAATTTTAGAGTTATTGAATTCTAAACTAATAATTTATATATATTAAATGAATTTTCTAAGATAAATAAAGAGTTGGACGAAAATTACTAGGTTTAATCGAACCCGTAACTTGGTCTCTGGCTTCGGCCTGGTCACTTTGGTTCACATACTACATATGTGACGTTTATAATGCACAAATTATTTATGCGATGATTAATAATGAAAATATTCTTGTACGTGATTAATAATGAAAAGATTAATACGCAATGGTTACATAAACTATCCAACAATTAAAGAAATTTTTATTTTTAAATAGTTTAATCCTTCTATTGATAATGCAGGTACTCTTGTTCCACACTTAATCCCTCGATAAAATAATACATAGATTCCCGAATGAAGGTATTATTTAAAGTCGATGATGAAAGAATTAATACATATTATTTTATGCGAGATTTATGTTGAGAATTTGAGATTAACTATTCCAAGCCATTAAAGAATTAATTTCTATCAGAGAGTAATTTTAAATGTGATATTATTTTATAACACTGTTAATTATCCTAGCTAGTAGGCGATAATATATTACTTAAAATAATATAATTAGGAAATCGTTGCATATGTCATGATAGTCTTACTTTAAAAGGAAACCGATTGGAATTATAGAAAGTACGAGTATGATTTTATATAGTGATAATAATTTTTCCAAAATAAAGAGGTATAAGTATGATTAATAAAGTCCAAAGGTAAGGATATATAACTAACATAAATATTAAAGTTCTCTCTGCAATTTTAACAATTATGTTTGGTCCCCTATGTTTTACGTTGATTTTTCAAATTTGGCCAAACAACCGACACAAGGCAGTCCAAGGCTAAGATACAACAAATTTAATACGTAGTTCAAACAAATTATGAGTGAAGTAATATATTTTTATTTTAGAACCATTACATATAGTTGGAATATTTTGGATGATGTTGTATTAAAATACTAATAGGTATAAATAATATATTTTAATTAATTTATTGACTCTCTTAAAGATTAATTATCAGATTATTGATACATATAATATAGTATGCCGAACTATCATACTCATCAATATAATATATATACTCATAAAAGCATTTATTCATGTCTTCATTAATTGTAGGCACTTACCAAAAATAGCTTAATTGACTTTTATAAAAGAGAAAAAGGTCAAAATTGTACCTATACTTTGAATAATTTGGACTGATAATTGCCCAGTTGGCAGTTTAAGTGGTGGATCCCATTGCCACGTTGGAAATCCGCTGGGTTAGGGATGATTTTATCTACTTTGTTAACGGTAGAGATAATTTTAGACGGAAAGTAAAAACAAGTATAAACGTAACAAATTATCCAAAGTATAGGTACAATTTTGGCCTTTTTCCCTTTATAAAAGTAGGTCCCAAGTCAAGGGTTTCAAACTATTACTCACCTTGTCATTCAATCCAAAACGAAGTCAATAGAAAACGTAATACAATCGGACCTCAATATAACAACATTCCTATATAACAACCATTTATTAAAAAAGTCAAGTTTTATTCGGAACCGGTTTTTATACTATATTATAATATATGTTTTCTATAACAATACTTTACTATAACAACCAAAAAATATTAGAACAATTGAAGCTGTAATAGAGAGGTTTGACTGTACCCCATACTCGAAACATGTCGCAAAATATTATTTCAGACATGGTTGCTTAAAGCTATAAATTGTGAATTCTAATGTTAGTTTAATCTTTTCCGTAGTTTTCTGAAGTTAAAATTAGATTTTCATTTTCACTAACTTTAGAACCGTCAATATGGGCTTGGCCCGTTGGACCAGCCCAGCCCGTGATTTAGCAGGGCTGAGCTAGAATTTTTGGAGCCCGTTTAAAAACGAGGCTCTTAAGCCCGGCCCGAGTAAGCCCGCGGTCCGTGAGGCTTGACTGAGGCCGGCCCGTGGGCCTAATAAAATATTTATTTAAAATATATAAAAAATAAAAAGTATACTGCCTTTAGAGATGGAAAGTCAGAATTGGATCTTTACTAAGAGGAACCAAAACTTGATCTTGAGAAGTTTCAAGAGATGATGTTGTAATGTATTGGAAGGACCATTCTAGAAAATATCCCGATTTTTTAATGACGGTGCGTGATGTACTTAGCATTCTTATTACCATTTGTACCATCAGAATCAACATTTAGCATTTGTGGCGTGTTCTTACAAAGTACAAAAGTTACATTTATTATGAAAATGTCCAAACACTTGTTACTACTTGAAATTGGCTGCACAGGTTTTCCCGAACTCAAACTGGTAATATTTTTTATGTGAATAAATATTATTAATTTTTAAAATTTAATTATTTTTAATATTTAACTAATTAATATTGCATATGAATTGTATATGAAAGTGAAGATGTTAAGACAACCTTGTCATAAGCGGATTCAAATGTGTTTGATGAAGATGATGCGTTGGATATCTCATAAGTATCATGAACGTTCTCTTGAATAGTTTGTTTTAAGTTTTGACTTTTAGTGAATGAAATATAGTCTTGTCTTTTACTTTTTTAGTATTTATTGTGATATATTGTAACAATTTAAAAGGTTATTAAGTTTTGCGAATTTTTTAACTTTTAAATAATTATCTTTTTTTAGGTCAGAACTTAAAGAAAAAATATAAAATTATATTTTTAAAAATGATGTGCTGACCCGCGGGGTTCGCGGCCCACATAAGACTGGGGTGGGCTGACCATTATAAGACCAATCAAAATGGTGGGCTAGCCCAGCCCGTCAATTGCTAAAGTCCACATGGGCCGGGTTGGGCGGCCCATATTGACAGCTCTAACTACATATCTACAACTCCTTTTCAACTATAGTTTATTTCACTAGCATTTAGCCAATTCAGATTTAACCATCTTCTAATTTAATTGAATTTTTTAACATGATTAAGAATTTTGTAAGTAACACGGGAATTTGTTTCTCTTTTGGCTGCATAATTAATTTTCATCTACTTTTCATTGCATATTTATGGAAATTGACGGGAGTAATTTTTTTTTATTTGCACAAGGTGAACAATAGAATCAAAATTTTAACTATGATTTGTACTTTTCCCTCTTTTAGCTTATTGTTTTCTATTTTCTAATGCCCTAGCAAACCAATTAATATAAAATATTTGGGACCATATAATAATTCAAATTCATCCAGCTAAGGAACCAAATGACAGAGGATAAAAATCTAACACGTTTCCCTAACTTAGGTTTCAAAGCCTAAAACAAGAAATGGTCCATGCAAATTAATTTAACAACCACCAAAATTAAGCATTTAACAAAGTACATTTTCTGCTATTTATTAAAAAGGTTCAAAAGCTTCTGATTATCAACTTTAATTTTAACTGTCTGTTTTATAAGTGAGATATTATGATGCGCCTCAAACCTGCAGCTTTGATCAGAACAGCCACAAATTATAGTTATATATCATGAGTTCATAAATCCATCTCCGACATATAACGTGTTTTCAAACAGTATAGCAATATGTTGAATATGTGGTTGATATATGCGATAGTAGTAGTTATTAATACTACCCATAGATTTATCTAGAGTTTAAGTTTTATGTAATGATCGTATAAAATATTTACAATCAGGTAATTAATAAGGGAGTTACAAGCAGTGGTGGAGCCGCAAGTACTCCCTTCGTCAGAAAATTATATTGTATAGTTAGGTTAAAAAAATTATATGAATATACACTATATGTTGCTACCCTTTAACTTTTTCATGGGTTGACTTTTTTATATTTTGACCTTCCTTAATGAAAACTCTCGCTCCATTACTGATAACAAATAAATCTCTATGTTTAGCATTAAATGTAACTTGATGATAAGGCCGACGCGGATCTAGGGTTTGAACTTCATGTGTTCAAATTAGTAATTCTACCACATTCCATCTAACTTAGTGGGTGTAAAATTTATTATTTGTATATATTTAATATTTTTTTTGGACGAAAATACAGTATATGAGTGAAAGCTATGGGTGAACCTATAGCCTCTACACTAGATACGTCCCTGAATAACGGTAACTATCCTTCTATCACTATTAAAGTACACTAATGATGTAAAAAAAAATTATTATATTATCAGTTTGTTTAACTTGAATTCATTTATCATAATCACCTTACAAGCGATCTGATTGTGTAAATATTTTTATTTTTTTTAAATATCGAGTGAATGTAATAGCTATCAAGAAACTTTAGTTGCACAATATAGTGCAAGTTGTCCTGACCTTAGCTTCTCGCATTTAGGTAATTCTTAAAGTTTTAACATGTGCAAAGATGCCTTACAATCCAAGGACAGACGGCGCCTAATGATGAACACTTCACGTATAAATTTAATACAATATTTGTTTTTTTTTTCCTTCTATTTCTCTTAAATTCTATGGTTCTTTAAGAATATTTATCAAGTCGTAAATGATGAGAATGCATATCTCTTCAGCACATACAATACTTCCACATTTAATAATATAGGCCTGCTACATATGTGGTAGTATAGCTTGGTCCTTCGTCCAACCACAGATGCATTCTCTTAATAATAGATGGTGTCGAACCAGCTTATTTGTACCTCGACTATTTAATTGATTACCTACTTCTCACACCAACATATCTGCCAAAAAACTCAGCACACCAAGGTGATGGCGTTCGAATCAGCTTGCTTATACCTCGACCTCGACTATTCAATTGGATACCTACTTCTCACACCGATATACATACCAGATAACTCTGCACATCAAGGTGATGGTGTTCGAATTGGCTTACTTATACCTCGACTATCTGATTGGATACCTGTTTCTCACACAACTTACCGTACAAGATAACTCTTCACGCCAAGATCTCGAGCAACGTTCATTTTATATAATTTTCACCTACTTCATTAATCACTAGGCTTGCAACAACATACCCAGTATAGTCTCACATATGGGTCTGAGGGGGTAGTATGTACGCAAACTTTATCCCAACCTTGTATAGGTAGAGAAGCTATTTTCGAATAGACTGTCGGCTCAAGAAATCGTTGACCACTAGGCTTTATGGAAAAAAATTGACCTAAACCACAACTTGGATGAAGGAGCAGATACTTTTAAGTTGAACAGCAAAGTTCCAGCAGCCACACTAAAAAGACAGCTACTTAACAATCAGTACTGTTTTAGGTCACACTATACATTTTCTGAAATTTATATCACATGTGGAAAGGGTTGTTAGAGATTGAATGTAAAGATAAAAAAGGAGACTCTTTTTTTGTCCGGATGAAAGTATCAATACCTTGTTATGTAGATGCAGTGGACCTATGTCAATCTCAAAGTTCCACATTTGAGTGATAGATCAATGATAGACAACTCTATTTTTAGCAAGGAGAAGGATCTAGTCATAGTTGTCATATGGAAAGTATTTATCTGCACCTGCACCTGCACCTAAGTGTTTATGACAAACTAAAATTTGATCTTAACAGTCAAAAATTCAAGTGAGAATACATAGCACAATATCATAGTTAAACGATAAATGTGTGTACGAAAGACACATATCTTCTATTTATTAGTTTGACATAAATACCGGTGAATCAGATGGCCGCGGATGGAATCTGAGATGGAGGACCTGTCGTACCTCTCTAGATCTGGAAAAAGCGAAAGATCCCCTAACATATTTCGAACGAATGCTGATCGCTGAACCCACTCTGGCCTTGCGAGGCGGGCCCTTGTGGTTGCGAGCTTCCGCTGGTGGAAATGACACCAGGTAGCCACTTTTAAGTATATTGTTTAAAATATATCCACAGTTTATAATGAATTTAAGGATAAGACAATTTCGCTCAAATTTCAGGACTCGGTGTCCTAGAGTTTAAACCTCAAAATTCAAACTTTAGAATATCGTGCCCTAAAGTTCGAAACTTGTGTCCAGAAATTCGACTCTTATATCCTGAAAGGATAACGATAGCAGGCTGCAAGTAGATCGGTACCAATATTGCACACACCAGAGTATGTCAGCAGAATGTGACCAACTAGTTTTGGGCAGAGTAAGGAAACTTAAGGTTAAATGATTTATGATTCGGCAGACAAATAAACTATTAAGTCATCGTAAATTTTATAGTTTCACTTTGCTATCAAGTATGCAAGTTTACTGGTACGAGTAAATAAATATATTTGTTGGAAGAGAATAAACTATGTTAACAGCTTGTTTGGATGGTTGTTACACATTGTTTCATAATGTATCGTATTGTATTGTACTGTGTCGTTTGATGAATACAATGTTTGGATAGATTGTATCGTTTGATGTTGTTTCATGATATCACGCATCAGCAATATGAAAAATTAACTGGCAATATTATAAAGAAAAACTATGATACGGGATAAATTTATTATATAAAAAGGTAGGGTAAATGATAAAATACAATTATTTAATAATAATGAAGAGTGAGATGAGAGAAAAAGACAAGATAACGACGCAACCACACCAAATAAGTCGTTACATAAAGTGACACATTTCGTCGTTACGTAACGACAAACTTAACGGTACGATACAATAAAATTTAATTAACAACCAATACAAACATCGTATTTAAAGTAACAATACGATACAATACAATATGTAACAACCATCCAAACAAGCTGTAAGGGAAACATGGAAAGACAAAAGGGCGAAACCTAATTCCAATTTTCACATACTTCCATTTGGGAAGTGGGAACCCAACGGAATGTATGTTGAGATCACTTCATAGAACCCACTCCTCTATAAAATTTATAGCTTTTCGTGTTCTATGATTTATCTCCGAATAATGAGAAGGTAGTTCGAGTCCTTTCTATTTTTATCTTTTCAGTAAACTGATAGAGAGATGCGGAACAACATGTCAAATTACTATATAAAGAAAAAGACCGTAAACTATAGGACTTCTTGTTCGAATAAGAATTTTTATATTGACATGAAATCCTGGACCATGTCAGCCCTTACAACACTAAGTTTTAAATTTACCCTACAGGGACGATAAATTTTTTTTTTTTTTTGGTGGGACGATAAAATAATTAAAATTACTCTTGCGCATCCAGAATTAGGCATTTCATATTAGCCCAAATTATCCTTTTAAACTTTTCATGCCATTAGACTATAAATCTATTTGAGTTAAATTAGGTAGTTTAAATCTAGCCATATTCTCTCCCAAAAATTGCCCTAGTAAGAAGCTTTGTGAATTGCCTAACTTTTGTGTTAGAACACAAGCCTACCTTTGCTTTGGCAGAAGTCAGAACTGAAACCTTATAGTGTAGCCTTTTTTACTGTGAAAGAGGGAGGTCATTCAACAAGAATGACATGAATACTATCTTTTAACACTCTGTAATTAGGTATTATTTACTTAATCCTAAAGAAAATAGGAATTTTTACCTCCTATGGCAAAGGTTAACACCGTATTTATTTTAAATAAATACCATTTAAAAAAATTATATTCTATAGATACCTTTTACGGTTTATAGCAAAATATTTAATTTTGGTTACCTCATAGCCCTAAGCCACTAAATACGTAGTTGCAACAAAAATGGCTAATGTAGTTAAGCCTCTAATGAATTGGTCAAAATGGCATCACTATTTATACGTTCGAGCCTCATTCATTCACCTGGTTCAATCACCAATTCCACTCTTCTCGAACAGCAACGTACGTCAACAGCCGTTATCCACGGCATCACATTCCGCTTTCCGACAAGCTCATTTTCGTGCTGGCACCGCCATTAAATCGCGTGAAAATTCACTTCCTTTGGATCCATCGGAGAGCGACAGTGATTCCGATGGCATAACGAGGAAGATTCGCCGGAAATTAGGGTTTGTTCTTGAACAAAGACGACGGAGTTTGGGGCTGAGCAACTTAATTTTTTGTTAATATATTTAAATGTATTTTCATGTATTTCATTGTATTCATTGTCTTTTTTTTCATTGTAATTCAATGTATCTCGTTGTATTCCATGTATTTCATTATATTCACTGTTTTTTTCCATTGTATTTCAATGTATCCCGTTGTATTCTATGTATTTCATTGTATTCACTGTCTCACTATATGCCATGAATGTATTCATATATTTTTTTAATTAATATAATTTATGTATTCAGATGTATTATATAATTTTTCTGAAGATTGCTATGTTTTTGGGGTATTTTTCGGTAGAGAATCTTTTTTATAACTGAAAATACAAAATTTGTATTATAATTGAGTTTGTTGAGTTATATTAGGAGTCTATTATGTTAATTGATTCACTTTCCCTTTTAAAAACAATGTAATCCCCTATTTCACGCCGTGAATACAGTCGAATACAGTAGAATACAATAATTTGTCCAGCTGTAATCTCATGTTTCACTCCATGAATACAGTCGAATACAACAACTAATTAGCTGGACTTCCCTAATTCACGCCTATTTTTGCTATTGTATTCATGAATACAATAGCTTAAAGACATCAAATACATCTTATAACCACATAAAAGGTATTTATAATCCGTAATATAGCAAATGGTATCTATAGATGGCTAATTACTACTAAAAGATAATGCTTTATGAAAATTTCTCGAGAAAATATCGAAGGCAAGACTATTGGTCTAAGTTGGGGCTGACCCCTAATGTTCAGCACCAGAAAGTGATGAAGCAAAAGGAAAAAGAAGGCCTTCTTATGTCAAAATCAGGCGCAACTTTGTTGCAATAGACATGCAGTCAAATACTAGTGACCATGACCCTGGCCCAGAATATAAAGAAGGTTGTTTAGTTATGAAAATACCATTAACATATTTGCCTTCAGAAGTACAATAAATGTACAAGCGCATCAAGAAAGCAATTAAAGGAATAGAAACTCAGCAGGGTGCGCTTTACAAGGAGGGCGGATTCTAGCAAAGCAGACTTCAAGCACTGAAGGCAAACAGGAAAACACAAGTGGCAGTAAAGACATTTGAAAAGAATTTGTAAGAGTATTTATATGTACATAAAGAAAGTTAAAGAAGTCGAACCTTTTCTCATGACAGACGAGCAAAGTATATTTTCTTAATCTTCCACAGATGAGACTCTATGAAACAAAACTGGACCAAATACAACATAGTACATTTACACGTACAGAGGAAAATACCTAAGAATTTTTACGATGACTATCCTCCACGATACCAATGTTTTTAGGTAGTATAAGCCGTATAATGGAACCCCAACCAAAACTTTCTGGGAGCAGTGGTAAAACTAGCAAGAGATGACTTACTGAAACTTCAAGACCTCTTTTCGTCGACGCCCTTTCAGATTACTTGGGGCAATTGATACAGAATCTACACAAAGCCCACCTTTGGAATGTGTGCAATCGATCTGTTTCATTGAAAATCTAACTTCAGTTGCAGGATCTGATTTACTGACTATAAATTCACCCACCTTGTATTCTATCCAGTTGCCACGTTTTATATTTCCATTTGCATCATCTTGCTCGATATCATGTATGAAGTACTCACTCACTGCATGCTGTCCATCAGATGTAGTCAGTTCATATCGCATTGGCCCTAAATCCCATCCATGAGTGTGCTCCAAGTTGCAAACACGTCGACCAAGTCTCTTGTAAAATTTCCCAAGGTGGACCCTGAATGTTAGCATGTATACATCCGGCGGAAATGGAAACTTCACTGAACCGCTTACTTCAAACCACCATACCTGCTGGCAATATGCCACAACATGGAACCTGTGGCAGCAGAAATATTAGAATGTCAATGTTTTAGGCATCCTTAACAATTTGGGTTTTTCCGAACGAAAAATGAGGATACAAAATAAAAAAGTGAATCACAAAAGAATGAGGAGGAAAAAACACAGGTGTTTTCTAGTCAGTATAATCCAATGACTGAGAAGAAGAAAAAATGGCCGTGCACAACTGCAAACGGACCTTGTCCACCTCCCATAAGCCATGGATGGTTAACCAACAGAATAAAGCCCGAGGCTCATGAATGATCAGATATTGCAATGAAAAGGTTTAATCTAACCATCGCCTTTGTGAACTAGGGAATTAGTGACTGGTGATAACATTGTCTAAAACAGCATGTTAGTCGTCTTTTAAAGGTCTCATATAATATTAATCTTTAGTTGCTGATAGGCAGGATTCTAAGTTTTAACATCCGTAATTTCTCAAACTTTCTTTACAGATATGGAAAATTACTGCAGAACTGTTAAATTAATTCGCAAGATATGTCAAGGAAATATGTGTTCTTAATTCTGGAACAAATGATTTGGTCTTATAAACTCTATAAAGTAAGTTTAATGGTCCAAGTGGCTGAGTCAGAGAAAATGAAAATTTGCCCGCTTCCAACACTCAACCCATTAAAAATACCAATCATAATTAGCCAATAGTAACTTCTGTATTGATCCCAAAAGAATAACATTTATACTTCTGACCAAAATCCTAATTACAATTCACAAATTGGCTATGACTAATAAGTTGTCCGTGTATCTTCTTCCTCGTTCCACAAATTTATCCAAATCTTACTGCCCTAATATTATACACTGCAAAAACAATCCAAGTACATGCTCTAATAATAAAGGGTTCAAGTCTTCAAGACCTCTCAAAGAGGGAGGAAGAAAAGCACAGTTTCCTTGTCTTCTATTCTACCCTCAGGCACACAAAAATAAGAAAAGCAAAAGAACATGAAAACGAAAAGGAACACTTCCACATATCCAGGAGATTTCTGCTTTGACAGTTTTGCGAATGGCCAAAAAAGTAGCCTATAGAGGTTCAAATCCTACTTTACTGACAGTGGAAGCTATTCTCTTGATCAGCACCTAACTTTGTTTTTTTGGACAGTGTCAGCACCGTATCACTGAAAATAAGTCAAACAGATACTCAACTTAAATATTCTCCTTCCTTGAAACTCAGCACAAGGTAGATTTCATTGGACAGAAAAAGATGCAAAGAATGCATTGATAACCCTCAATGGTAAAGAAACTAGAGGCTATTAATCTCAAACATTGTCTTCACCATTTACCAGCCATAAGATCAGAGAAGTTCCATTTGAAAGTGGAACCAACTTGCTCCAAACAGTCTGTGGTTCGCAGGAGGAAAAGAAGATAAACTGAAAGCTAATGCCAAATAAACAACTACTCTAAACTAGCGATCCTTTTTATTATGGGTATTCTAATCGAGTGATCTAAATAATCAGTTAAGACATTTATTGCATATAGTTTGAACATACTAATCTAACCTTGACTCTTCTGTGGGAAACCAGTTCCAATGTCTCCTGTCTTCAACACCAGTTATCAGCATTGCTTTCGTTGAGATAGACATGCAAATCCTTCCACTAATTCTATCCAACCATACTTCCTGCAATTTCTCCCACATCAAAAGAAAAGTACATGTTAGCAAAACAAAGTGTCAATTATACTTTATCCAAACAATTTTCATCCAAAAAGAAAAACCAAACCACAAATGAAATTCAATGACACAAGAAGCTCTACAAATTACTCAAACTTCCTCTTCCTGCCAATCAGGTGCCCAGGAAGTAGAATCTTCAGAATACTTCTTCTTTCCCAATTATTTGACACTACTACTATTTGGAAAGTGTAGCCGTTTATTCTAACACTACGATTTCTTCAAAAACTTTTTAAATATTCTCAACTATAACAATTTGTAATTCATAAAACTTTTTTTCGATAAGGTAAATAATTTTATTATGTGGGAAAAACTCTTATAGAGAACCTACACAATTTTATGGTTCTATACCAATATCATCCAATCTTCTCTACAAATAGTAACTTCATGGTGCCGCACACGTGTCGACACGACACTAACACTAGTATAGGTGTGGGATACATACCGAATCCGGTTAATCAATATTGGGTACTTTGACCACAAACTACGGAGAATTTGACATAAGATTTGGCATTTTGATTTCTCAAGACAAAAGCTAGTGCAGATTTGCAGTCATGGGAAAAGTGAGTGCACTCTACAAGCTACATGTAAATCTTCCACATAATGTCTCATAATTAGGTATATTTTTATAGCTCTATTTTAGATGTTTGAATTATTTTCAGTCGAATCCCCACCCGTATCCATACCCCCGAATCTTAAAATTTAGATCACGAAGGATCCGACCTCTAGATCCGCACCCGTACACGATACTGCACCCAGGTCAGAGCAACTTAGCCAAAAACTAACAAAGAATGGGAGCCTATTCCTCAGATGTATTCGCTATGATAAAAGCGTCCCATGTAGTTTCTAAATATACACCTTATTGTAAAAAAGAACAGAATATAGTACTTGTGTTCACACAGATAATTGGATAAGTCGATCCTCATACTCCAAACACCATTCTTTTTTGGAATGGAGAGACTTCTAATATAATAAAATAAAACACTTTAAAAAAACCCAACTCAATATGAAGCTCTACTTGGTAACACAACATAATAATCAATGTCAAACAGCTGAATTCAGATTCCCACTTCAATTCTACTATCAGTTGATTTGAAATTTTCACACTTCTTTATTAGAACATAAAGAAACATTATCTCAAACACCACCAAACTAAATTTCCCAAAATCAATTCTGACCTAGAAACCCAATTAACAATTGGATTTAAGTAATATACACTCAACGTGTAGATCCGTGTATATTAACATGTTATATCATGTTGCTTAGTAACTCTTTATTCTAGGTTACCAATCAATTATATTAAACAAAATTTTATTGCAATTATCTTTTAAGCAACCCTATTTTGTAAATATTTTTTAAACCGTTAGTGCTTAAAACTTAAATTCTTAACCATTTACAATCAAAACAACAAAAATAGCACTAAGAACCTCAAACAGAATGTACATCTTAGATCTTAGAACCTTATTGCCATCATCAAATGGAACTTTTAAACCGTCAAAGTAATTTAACCAGTTATAACTTGTTACTTACCATTAATTCTAGGTTACCAATCAATGATATTAAACAAAGTTAACTGCAGTTACTTTTTAAGTGACCTGTGTAAATACCATCAATGCATAAAAACTTAAATTCTTAATCATTTACAATCAGAGAATGAAAATAACAGTAACACCCCAAAAGTTCTATATATTACCTTATTGCCATCATCAAATGGAACAGGACGAGATAGGAGAGCAAATATATCTTTCTTGGAAAGACCCTCGTTTATTTTTTCCCTCAGAGGCAAAAGGTCGAGCAGCTGGTGGTAATTGGACGGAAGTTTAGAATTCCAAACGGTGTCAGAAGATGCGGCGCCACGAAATGCGCGGTTAAGCCTAGCTAAATTACAAATTTCCGGTGGGGTAAGGTACATAAAAACGCATGCCACGCAATTTTCCGGTATGTCACCGAGTCCTGGTCCCGTCGATTCGTTCTCCGTTAAGCTCGACAATGATGCGCCCATACGAAATTACCAACTAGTCCTTCGATTTTGCCGGTTTGTTGTTGTAGCAGAAGAGGGGTAATTTGGTCATTTCATATTTGTCGCCGGTGGCGGTGAATTGATAGTTGGAGGGAGCAGATATTTATAAAGGAAAGGGGGGAAGAAATTTCTAAGGACACGTTTTTGTTATTTCAGCTTTGCCACATTTGCTTTTCCTCTTTTTCCTTAGTTTTTTATTTGTTTATTTACTTATTTATATTTTTTGATTTGACAATTTGTAAAGTAGACTTTTGTAATAATGTACTATTACTAAATTTTCAAAGGAAAGAAAAACTTTTTATGTTCTTCTATGTTAATTGAATATATCTTAATTGACTTATTACTTTTTATTTGTTTTTCTGTTTTACTTTTTTTGGAGTGGACAAATGTAAAGAGAAGGAACATAAACCTTACAACTTGATACCTAACTCAACCCTTAATTCATATTTGTTGTACATTATTTGTCAGATTGTAATATCGTTTTCCATTTCAAATTTATAGACATATATAGTTAAAATTACAAATTTAAAAAAATTTCGTTTCTTTCTTAATCTCTATATTGATTCATGAATAACAGTAACTCTGCCAATCAAAACTCAAATAAGAAGAATCTACTTATTACTTTTTATATAGAATTTGAAATATGATCTCCAAAATATATATGTATTTTAACTATTAGGTCACACCCTTGAACGAAGAATTGTCCTAAGATTATGGTACTGCAAGAAGTAGGTGTCTAGAAGTTTAGTGATCATAAATGTTGGCGGTTAAATCGCAGTGGAGATGAAAATACTATGTAATTTCTTCTCATTTGTCCAAGTCTTGATAGATAGAGTTATCTGATACATATTGCTGGTGGCAAGGGCGTATGTACCTTGTTGCATGCGGTATCACTTGTCACGGGACACTGCTTCGTCGAAAGTTTTTACTAGATATGTATATAAAAAATAAAATATTAAGGATAAGTATAAAAAATGACATCGCTTATCATTATAGTGATTTGTTCATTAGTCCACTTCTTCAAATTGTGATGTCCTGCATACGCCACTAGCTGATGAAAGATAATAGGTCTGTGAAATTAATCGAGATACGTGTAAGCTAACCCGAACATCACAACTATAAAAAAAATCTTGGACGGTCACCAAGATTTCTTTTATTCCATGGTATAAAAGGACAAGTTGGATGTCAACAAATTAAAAGGTGGATATATCCTTCTGTCTTCCAGCTAAATATATGAGTTTAATTTGCCAAACTATGGGCGGATTACGTACTATTCAGTCTTAGTGGACGTGAGGCCACATTCCATCTAGACAAAGAAATTTCTAAGGAGACACTGTAAAAGATAAATATTTTAAAAAAAAAAACTACACTATTTTTGGTCAACAAACGAACAAATCATTTAGATATATATTCACGAGATAAGTTACAATGAAATGAATGGAAACTAATATATAATCATAAGATGTTATTTCCAATCACCAGTTCAGTATCTATACCACAAGCTTTTTTCAAAGAGATTCATTAAATTTAGGTAGAATGGCTTTCTGGCCACTTATATTTGACGGGGTTTTAAAAGTCAATACATAAACTTTCAATTTTTTCATTGGAATACTAGAGCTCATTGGAATAAAAGAGGGGACCTCGATCTGTTGGGTTAGGGTTTTTATGCCCTTGACGTTCAAGACATCCATTGGTCATTTGCTGACTGGATGAACACATATGTGTATGTGCAATACACACGTGCATGGTCTCTTATCAGATGTGTTTATTAGTTACGGGAAAAATGAGTTCGAGTGTTCAAATGAAAAAGTAGCAAATTTATATATCAGCTTTTAAAAACCCGACAAATTTAAGTGACCAAAAAGCCATTATGTCATTTTGTAATTCATTGATAATAGACACGCTTCTTCTTTCTTTCTTTTTTTTTTTCACGTCAGAACAAATTTGTGATTTGATAGATAATGTTGCACGATGTGATTTGTTGTTTCTTGATATAAAAAGTATATGCAAGGTGGACCTATGTTAGTAGAAGAGAGGTTACTGACTCCACTAAATTTGGAATTATATATATACATATATATATATATATATATATATAAGTATGTTATAAATAGAATTTTATTATGATGAATGTTTATATTTAAAGAAATTCTAGGGATTATTACTTGGTGGCTAAGTCACTATTTTCCTATAAATAGAGGGTTCTATTCCATTGTAATTCATCTAAAAGCAATAAGAATTCTCTCTCTCTTTCTTTGCAATATTCTTCTTCACTGTTTTATTTCACGTTATCAGCACGAGACTCTACCGTCTCAAGAAGCTCTTTGAGAATACTAAGCAAATATGGATATTCCACAAAGCAAACTTGGATCAAAGTTCAATTGTAAAAATATTTGTTTAGTTGATTCATGTACGACACATACAATATTCAAAGAGACGAAATATTTCTCTCATTTAAGTATGTGTAAAACATATGTGTTTAACCAAAAATCTGAGTCTTTGGTCAAAGCTAGAAAGAAATTCGGGTTACTGATAATCAGGAGACGAAAATAAAATATTTTTGAGAATGACGATAAAGCAGTAAATAGTTTTGTATTTTAGTAAGATCTCAATAGTATTTCGTGTCCTTACAGATGTTGAGTCTTTCCCCTTTTATAGTTGATTCTAGGAGAAGATATAATGCTTGTCACACCTCCTTTTTCCGCCCCCGCGAGGGGTTGAATTTTTTGGGAGTAATTCTTTCATAGGGCAAAAATCATGTGCTTACAATGCTGTATTTAGACTCTTTTACGTCATCAGATTCGTGTCTTCAACTTCTTCTGATCTTTGATCTTTAAACGACTCGAATAGGTCCGAGACTCGTACCTATTGTCACACCTCCTTTTTCTGTCCCCGCGAGGGGTGAAGGAGTTTTTCCAATTAAAGGACAATCGAAACGGGATTTGTTTGTTTATTTCAGAGTCGCCACTTGGGAGATTTAGGGTGTCTCAAGTCACCAATTTAATCCCGAATCGAGGACAAGAATGACTCTGTTTACAGTCCGCGAACCAGAAATCCGGATAAGAAATTCTGTTAACCCGGGAGAAGGTGTTAGGCATTCCCGAGTTCCGCGGTTCTAGCACGGTCGCTCAACTATTATATTTGGCTTATTTATCTGATTTTTTAAAAAAAAAACAATTAAGAACTTATATGCAAATTTAACTTTGACCCGCTTTTATCATTATTGTTATTATTATTATTTTATACAAGAATTGCAACATCGTGAAAACGCATCTCGAATCACGTCACAACCAGTGTACACGTGATTTGTTGACGCATTTTGACTCCGCCAAGATTGGGATTTGGGTTACATAAATGCACACTCATGTTTAAGAAAATACCCTTATTAAATACGCGCCTAAAGACTACGCGTTGTTATACTTTTTGGTAGGACCGTGAAATTTACTAAACGATCCATCCCAGAATCTAAGTATTTTTTTAAAAAAAATAAATAAGATTGGAGGACCTGGCAAATTTTTTTGTATTGTTTATATTTTTTTTTTAGCGAAATCCTCTCTTATTTTATGAATATCCTAAAATGACAACATTTTTTTTGTCTATAAATATAAAATCAAACTTTACATACTTAAAAATAACATATTAAATACTAGTTTAAAACAAATATTAGTGGAAAGAAATATTACTAAAATTGTAATTATAAATACAATGTGGAATTGTCAAATAATATTTTAAAAGAAACTAATTATCCCATAACCGGATTAAAATCATATTGTTAGATGACTTGAGCTATTGAAATTAATTATTTACATCTACTGAAAATTAGAAACAATCTTGATTACTAATGCGTATTTCTAAAATTTAATTAATTTAACCTTAACTAACCTTGTTTTAATTCAAATCATGTCCTAATACTTGATTCGCAAAATTAATTTAAATTCATGTTTTAACTAAGTTTAGCTACATGATTTCGATTAACTTAATGTTGGCGATACTAAAACCCTTATAAATAGTGAACTTAGTCAATTTTGCCAAAACTGATTTAATAAAGTAATTTTTTCGTTATTTTTCTTCTTATTCTAATTATTATACAGTTTAATCAGTAATGAACATGCTTAAATATATACTACCTAATAATCAGGTTAAAGCAAAGCATTATTTAATACATCGCTATAATATGCCTAATTATGCAAAACGACGGCGATTTACAGAATAATAATACATGAAATAACCTAAATACAATTAATAAAAAAAGAAAAAGCTAAATTAAAAATTTAAAATTCCATTCTTCATTTCAGCTTACAAAATGCCAAAATTACAGTTGTGTACCTGGTATTGCCAATATAAGAAGAAGAAAGTCAGCAACGTAGTACGTAACACAACAACAACAATAATAACCAGCAATCCAGTCAACAGAAAATCCCAGTGACAGATTTGAAAATCAAAATAAAATCCAGAAACACCGACAACAAACAACGGACAGAAGCCAAGGGAATCTTTTCAGATTCGAAAGACTAATTAATATTTAACCCTTAATTTCTCAACCCGTATATCAGAATATTTATCAGGTGTATACTACTCTCTCTTTTAATTTCCAGCTTTTTTTTATTTTTGTATTTTTTTTCTTTTTTGAAAGTCTTAATATTTTTCGGAATTTTTCTTTCTCTCTCTTTAATCTTCAGCCCTCTTTTTTCTCTCTGTCTCTTTTTTCTAAAATCTGATCAAGTCCCCCCATTTATCCCCATCTTTCAGCATTTTTTAACCATAAAACTCACTATCTTCCCACTCATCCTCTTTTAATCCCACTACCTAATGTTTTGTCCTCCACTACATTAAACAAATACCTCATTATATCTTGTCCCTCATGCTTATATTAAACAATTGCATTATTCCCCACCATTATATCTTGTCCCCTCATTATTGATTATTTTAATATTATCTTAATCTTAATGGACAAAACACTCAAAATAAATATTTATTCAGAATTTTAATTCCAAAAATACCCCTATGACCTTACTGAAATTACCATTTTGACCCTGAAAATATTATAATTTACCAATCTACCCCGTCAGCTATAACAAGTTCAACTAATCAATTCTAACCAAAATATAGCAGCTATAACCAATTCCTAATTAGATTTTATGAACAAACTCAAACTATATGATGAACAACAAGAAACAACTGGAATTATTTTGATTGAACAATCTTTTTAAACAACAAATCTATTTTCAGATTCAACAATAATAACAAACAAATATATTCAAAGCATGAGCTCAAATTCAAATCAAACTTAAACAAAAATAAATAAACAGATTCAAATCACTAAACTCAAATAATCAATTGATCTTCAAATTAAATAAAGATACATGATTCAAACTAAATCAAAAAATTAAAAACCAAAACATAAACTCACATTAAATCACTGAATTAAAAACGAATTTCAAACAAAAATGAACATGAATTAAATCTATATTAAACAACAAACATGGATGATTCAAGCGATTAAACTGACATATTTCTATATTAAAACTAAATTCTTTTAAACGAATAAAAACAACCTAAGAAGAAATAATTAATTGAATTTCAACTTGAATCTAACAACATTAAAAATTTCTAAAAAATACATGAAACAAACTGAAGAAATAATTAATTAAATTTCAATTTGAATCTAATAACATTAAAATTAAACTAACGATTTCTTTTAATAAAAACACATGAACAAACTGAAAAACTAATTAATTTAACGATAAACACGAACAAAACAAGAATCAAACATTCACCGATTTTAGATCCGAGAAAATCAAAACAAAATACGGACAAAATAAAACTCAAACCCACTAACCGAATCGGAACAACGACGAACTCGAAGGAAAACAAAACTCGAACCAAGACTGCCAACGATCTAGCGGATCTTGACTTCAAAGACAAACTCACCTTCCTTTTTAAACTTGACGAACTCAAAACGACAAGCAACGAACAACAATGGACTCCAACTGAAGATCGATGGGCAGCAGCGGCAGAAAGTAGAAGAAGCAACGAACTTTGAGCAGCGGCAGCCATGACGACTCCTCCTGAGCTCGACGTGAGGTGAAGAAGAAGCAGCAGCGGTGAAGGCAGTAGCAGTTGCTACTGCTGAGCATGAAGGAGAGCAGTCATGGGCAGCAACGACGGAGATGAAGAAGCAACGCAGCAGTGCGACGAGGCTCTCGTGGTTGTTTGGACGAGCTCGAAGACGCATCCATGGCAGCGAGGAGCGACGAAGCTCTCTTCCATGGGTGGACGTAGCAGGAACAGCAGTGGCGAAGCTCGTCCATGGGCGGGACAGAAAGAACAGGAAAAGAGACGATACTAGGGTCTTTGAGAGGGTGAAGCCATGGCTGCTTGAGCTCAAGCTTGACGCAGCTGAAACGAGGAAGAAGACACAGCTGTCAAGGTCGTTTGGGACGAAGGCGAAGAAGAAGCAGCAGCCATGAACGGCTGCTGCGTGCACTGTGTGTGTGAGTGTTTTGTCGTGTGTGTGTGTGTGGGTGTTTGCTGTGTGTGTGAGTGTGTTTGTTGTGTGATGGGTCTGACGAGGAAGATGAACTCGAGGGGGTGGGTTTAGGAGAAGAAAAGAAAGAGAGGGGGCGGGTTTTCAACAGTAAAAAAAAATTTTAGGTTTTTTTTTTTGAAAGATAGGGAAATAGGGGTGTTGGGTTATGGACTGGGTCGACCCGATTTGAAATGGACCGGGTCGTAGGGAAAGGTTGGGTATATTTGGGCCTGTGGTTCAAAATTGAAGAAGAGGCCTAATTCCGATTTTCTTTTATATTCTTGCTCTCTTTTCTTTTACTTCCTAATTAATAAAACTAAAAATTCTAAATTAAGTTAATAAACTAAATTAACTTATCGAAAAATAATAATTAGCTCCAAATATAAATTATCGCACATAAGGATATCAATTAACAATAAAATCACACAATTAAACGTTAAATGCCAAAATGCGACGTACATTATTTTTAGGATTTTTCATTCTTGTAGAACAAACTTAAATAAATATTAAATGCAAAAATGTGACATATTTTATAAAACAATTTTAAATAATTTAACAAATAAACATTCACAGAAAAATACAAATAAGTATACAAAAAAAAAATACTACAAAATACAAAAATTGCACACAAAGGAAAATTATTTTATTTTGAATTTTTTGGGAGTGATTCTCATATAGGGCAAAAATCATGTGCTCACAGTTGCCCCTATTTGTCTGAAAACACGAAGGATTTTCGTGCAAAGATAAAGTGAGCGGATACGAGCGATTTTTGCTCGTTCGAGTACTTCGTGTGAAGCATTTTTTTTTGAAAGATTTGACCGAACCTTTGCTTCAGAGGTTTCCTATATATCCTGGGCTGAACAGGAATCAGGTCAATGAAATCGGGAAGTTTTGGTAGCTGGGACTACCATGGGACTGCAATGTTACTACTGTTGCATGCTGTTATTACTGCTTGCCGACCTCCTTATTATACCATGCTAAAAGAAAACAAGAAGCTAGACTTAAACTAGGAATAAAAAAAATCTTATTTATCTACGACTTGTTCTTGTTGCTTTGCTTTCTTGTTGGCTTGTGTTTCCTCTGGTGCATTTCTTTTGAAAACTGCTGGGGAAGACACTGTCCTTTTGCTTTTCTAAACACAAGTTTTATTATTCCGTTCTGTTTGCTATGGACACTGCCTCCTACATTAAAGCTTGCTATGCTGGGTATTTTTTGTTGTAACCCTCTTCATTACTGACTTCTGTTTGATCTTGAATCGTATTCCTCTGTCTGCAGGCGGGCTCCTGACATCATCATCAACTTCGAAAAATAACATCTCCATTCTCCAGGCGGGCTCCTGACTTCAACAATTTTCTAAAAATAATTTAGCCTCCATTCTCCAGGCGGGCTCCTGACTTCAACAATAACTTAAATGTAATACCTCCATTCTCCAGGCGGGCTCCAGACTTCTCCGACTTAAAGATATAACAACCTACGTTCTACAGGCGGGCTCCTGACTTCTCCAACTTAAAATTTAACAACCTCTGTTCTCCAGGCGGGCTCCTGACTTCAACAAAAACTTAAATGTAACACCTCCATTCTCCAGGCAGGCTCCTGACTTTAGCAACTTTCTTAAAATAATTTCAGCCTCCATTCTCCAGGCGGGCTCCTGACTTCAGCAACTTTCTTAAAATAATTCAGCCTCCATTCTTCAGGCGGGCTCCTGACTTCAACAACTTAAAATTTAACAACCTCCGTTCTCCAGGCGGGCTCCTGACTTCAACAACAACTTAAATGTAACACCTCCATTCTCCAGGCGGGCTCCTGACTTCAGCAACTTTCTTAAAATAATTTCAGCCTCCATTCTCCAGGCGGGCTCCTGACTTCAGCAACTTTCTTAAAATAATTCAGCCTTCATTCTTCAGGCGGGCTCCTAACTTCAACAACTTAAAAATATAACGACCTCCGTTCTACAGGCGGGCTCCTGACTTCAATAACTTCTTAAATTTTAACACCTCCATTCTCCAGGCGGGCTCCTGACTTCTTCAACGACTTAAAATAATTTAGCCTCCATTCTCCAGGAGGGCTCCTGACTTCAACAACTTCTTAAATTCTAACACCTCCATTCTGCAGGCGGGCTCCTAACTTCAACAACTTTCTCAAATTCTAACACCTCCATTCTCCAGGCGGGCTCCTGACTTCAACAACTTTCTCAAAATTGGTGTTTTATTCCTCTGAAAATTGCTGGGGATAACACCGATTTTTTATTTCATCAATGTGTCATTTTCCTTCTTCAAAGACTATTTCCTTTAAAGCTGGTGCTTTCACTTCCCTGAAACCTGCCGGAAATAACACTACTGGGGAATTATCTTTCTCCTTTTAACAATGGTGGGGGATGATACTGATTATCTTGCTTCTTCCAAGATTGCTTTTGTCTTAAAACTTGTATCTCCCTTCTCGTATACTGCTGGGGATTTTTCTTCCTTCAACACTTGTGTTATCTTCTCTTTTTCCCAAATGACTATCTGATTTTAAGAGAATTTTCGTAATGAGAGAAAAATTTTTGCCCCAGTTTGATAATCTTCTTTGTGACCCTGTCTTCCTGCGGTTAATAATATTTCCTTTCCCTGTTTCAAATCAAAGAAAAATTTATTAGTTTAAAACGGGGCGAGTGGTCGTGCCACTTCTGCTGAGGATGGTTTTTCCCTTTTCTTTTCCTTGCATTGCTATAAAACTTGCTGGGGAGAATATTGATTGTTGGGGCTGGTATTCCTGCTGGGGATGGTTTTCGTTTCTCTTCCTTCCCCGCTCCGTGTTGTCCGACCATTGTGGAGCTTGGTATAGAATCTATCGGAGTTGTTCCTGTATCTCGCAAATCTGCTGGAGATCCTCTTGGAATTTGATCCATAACTTCCCTTGGAATTTTGGGTCTCTTAGGATCTAGACCCATTCATTATTTGGTCTTGCGACAAACTTCTTTTCGCTTTGTCGCCTTATCTTTGGCTTGTCCTTTTCGCATTTTGCCTTGCACCATTTTGGCAACTGGTAGTAAGCTCTGAAAATCCTTTTCAAAAATAAACTGTTGGGGAAATAAAATCTTTTAAACCAAGAAATAAAAGAGTGATAATTTTAAAGATAGAAAAAGAAGTCTTTCTGAACAAACATTGGGGAAAAAGAAAAGAAAAGAACTTATCTGAATGATATAACCAATCCCAACGATCATGTCGTGCATTCCGGATTGATCAACCAAGTCTATTTGTATCAATCAATCTTTCGGATGGCCTCATCTCGTTGGGGATAAATAAATACTCAACCTTTGCCAAATGTGGACCTTTTCCGCCAATCTCGCCTTGTCGCCTCATAGTGCCCTTCGAGGGGTTTTCACTAATAAGACTCTCATTTCTCTCAACTCCCGTCGCCTCATGGTGCCTGTGAAGGTTTTCA
Organism: Nicotiana sylvestris; assembly: GCF_000393655.2. Classification (NCBI taxonomy): domain Eukaryota; kingdom Viridiplantae; phylum Streptophyta; class Magnoliopsida; order Solanales; family Solanaceae; genus Nicotiana; species Nicotiana sylvestris. Next base: position 168,435,463 of record NC_091063.1, read on the forward strand.
CCGATAAGACTCTCTCATTTCATTTTATTTTTCAGTTAGGGATTGGAGCATTGTCGATATGACGCTCTTTGTTGGGGATTCTTTCGGCTATCAATTCATTTCCAGTTTATGATCCTCTTCTCTGCTGGGGATCAGAGTGTTGTTCCCGACTTCCACGTGCATGAACTTGGCACTTCTCGAATACTGATCGGGAGGTCTTTTTTGGACATCAATATGGTTTTTTTGTGTATGGCTAAAAATAAAAGGAGTATCCAAAGTTTAAAATAATTTGGAGGGTGAAACAGTACAACTCTTGGAATCAAACTTTCTTTTCACAACTTCTGCCCCAGTTCTTCTTGCTTGGGGATTTTTATTTTTTGGTTACACTATAACCGAGCCGTGAGCCGCCTACGTATCCTTCTTTGAGGAATCAGGTCAAACGTAGTTCCCACTTTCTTTGTTTTTCTTGTGACTTTTCTTTTGTCTTTATTATTGTTTTTCTCTCTTTTTATCTTTTATTTTAATTACTGACTCCAAAAGAGGGATATGAAAGAATAAATAAGGCTCAAAAGGGTAAGCAAAGGTTAAAGTGTTTTGATAGAAGAAAGAATTGCCTCCGTCATTTCATTCTCCGATAAATGCCAACCACAAACAAATGTCAATTACAATCAAAAGAGATCATACATAATATCTCTTAACTGCGTCGTAATTGATAGCCATGTCGACGCATTTTCCTTCGATATTTGTTAAACATAAAGCGCCATTGGACAATACTCTGGTTACAATGAATGGTCCTTGCCAATTCGGGGCGAACTTGCCCTTTGCTTCTGCTTGGTGTGGCAGGATTCGTTTCAACACTTGTTGCCCCACTTCAAATTTTCTGGGGCGCACCCTCTTGTTGTAGGCTCTTGCCATTCTCCTTTGATATAACTGGTCATGACACACAGTTGTCAATCTCTTTTTATCAATCAAGCTCAACTGTTCCAAACGGGTTTTGACCCACTCATCATCATCAATCTCAGTCTCGGCGACAATCCGAAGGGATGGAATTTCCACTTCCGCCGATATTACTACTTCAGTTCCATATACCAACAAATAAGGGGTTGCACATACTGAAGTCTGGACGGTAGTACGATAACCCAACAATGCAAATGGTAATTTTTCATGCCATTGCCTGGATCCTTCTACCATCTTCCTAAGTATCTTCTTGATGTTCTTGTTGGCTGCTTTAACAACTCCATTTGCCTTGGGACGATATGGTGTGGAATTACGGTGTGTAATCTTAAACTGTTCACATACTTCTCTCATCAAATTGCTGTTAAGATTAGCACCATTGTCCGTGATTATCACTTTCGGGATCCCAAATCTACAGATGATATGGGAATGGACAAAATCCACTACTGCCTTCTTGGTTACTGACTTGAAAGTTTTGGCTTCAACCCACTTAGTAAAATAATCGATGGCCACCAAAATGAACCTGTGACCGTTCGAAGCTGCCGGCTCAATAGGCCCAATGACATCCATCCCCCATGCCACAAATGGCCACGGTGCTGACATTGTGTGCAATTCCGTTGGTGGAGAATGAATCAGATCACCGTGTATCTGACACTGATGGCATTTCCGCACAAAATTGATACAATCATGCTCCATAGTGAGCCAATAATACCCTGCTCGAAGAATCTTCTACGCAATATATATCCGCTCATATGTTTCCCACAAGCTCCAGCATGTACCTCTGTCATAACTGTCGTGGATTAACTGGCATCTATACATCTCAGCAATCCCAAATCTGGGGTTCTTTTGTATAATACTCCCCCACTGAGGAAGAAACCATTTGACAATCGCCGAATGGCTCTTTTTTGATCTCCGGGGGCCTGCTCCGGGTGTATCCCCATCCTGAGGTACTCTTTGACGTCATAAAACCATGGCTCGCCATCCACTTCTTCCTCTATCATGTTGCAATAGACATGCTGATCACGAACCTGGATGTGCAACGGGTCAACATGAATTTTGTCTGGGTGGTGCAACATTGATGCTAAAGTGGCCAATGCATCGACAACCTCATTGTGAACTCTTGGGATGTGTCTGAACTCCACTGATCTAAATCGCTTGCACAGATCGTGCAAACATTTTCAATATGGTATGAGCTTCAAATCCCGTGTTTCCCATTCACCCTGAATTTGATGCACCAGGAGGTCTGAGTCCCCCAAAACCAAGACGTCCTGGACATCCATGTCTGCCGCTAATCGCAAACCCAAAATGCATGCCTCATACTCAGCCATGTTGTTGGTACAATAGAAATGCAGTTGAGCTGTAATAGGATAATGATGTCCTGTTTCAGAAATAAGCACTGCTCTTATTCCAACTCCCTTCGCATTTGCGGCTCCATCAAAGAAAAGCTTCCAACCTGGTTCCTCAGGTAAGTCCAATTCATCTATATGCATTACTTCCTCATCAAGAAAATACGTCCTCAACGGCTCGTATTCTTCATCAACAGGATTCTCAGCCAAGTGATCTGCCAACACTTGGGCCGTCATGGCTGTCCTCGTCACATAGACAATATCAAACTCCGTGAGTAATATTTGCCATTTTGCTAACCTTCCTGTGGGCATAGGTTTTTGGAAAATATACTTTAACGGATCCAAACGGGAAATGAGATAAGTAGTATATGAGGATAAATAATGTTTCAACTTCTAGGCCACCCAAGTTAGGGCGCAACATGTCTTCTCGAGTTGAGTGTACTTAACCTCACATACTGTAAACTTCTTGCTGAGATAATAGATGGCTTGCTCTTTTCTTCCTGTAATGTCGTGTTGCCCCAACACGCAACCAAACGAATTCTCCAAGACCGTTAGATAAAGAATTAATGGTCTTCCCGGCTCAGGGGAACCAATACAGGTGGATTTGATAAATATTCTTTGATCTGGTCGAATGGCTCCTGGCATTCCGTCGTCCATCCTATTGCAGCATCTTTCTTCAACAGCCGAAAAATGTGTTCACATGTTGCTGTGAGTTGAGCAATAAATCTGCTGATGTAATTCAACCTTCCCAACAGACTCATTACTTCTGTCTTGTTCTTCAGCGGTGGCAACTCTTGGATAGATTTGATTTTTGATGGATCCAGTTCAATACCTCGCCGACTGACAATGAATCCCAAAAGCTTCCCAGATGGAACACCAAATGCGCATTTGGCCGGGTTGAGCTTAATATCATACCTTCGAAGTCTTTGAAAGAACTTCCTTAGGTCTGCTACGTGGTCTTCCTGATGCTTGGACTTTATGATTACATCGTCTACGTACACTTCAATTTCTTTGTGGATCATGTCATGAAACACAATGGTCATTGTAAGCACGTGATTTTTGCCCTATATAAGAAATACTCCCAAAAAATGCAAAAGAAAATGATTTTCCTCGGTGTGCAATTTTTGAGTATTTTTGTGATATTTTTGGATAATTATTTGTATTTGCTTATTTGTTAAATTAATAAAAAAATATAAAAATATGTCTCATTTTGCATGTAGGATTTAATTCTACAATTGTTAATAATTAAATTAGTTTTACAAAAATTAAAAATTACAAAAACAGGCACCTTTTGCATTTTTAGCATTTAATGTCCAAATGAACAATTTTATGCTTAATTATTACTTAATTGTGCGTTAATTGTTATTGGTAGTTAATTTGCGCTTTTATAACTTAATTTAGTTCTTAATAATAATTTAAGTATTTTTATAATTTAGTTTTAGAAAATAAAAGAAGAAAAGATAACAAAAATACAAATAAAAATCGGATTGGGCCGCTTCTTCAATTTTCAACCCCAGGCCCAAACAATTGTCCACGACCCAGTCCACTTCACACGGGTCGACCCGGTCCGCCCCATTAACCCATTAACCCAACACCCCTCTTCATTCAAAAAACAAAACAAAAAAAAACAAAAAAAAAAACAAAAACCCTAAAAACCTAAAACTAACCCATCCGCCCCTTCCCTATCTTCTTCTTCCCCAAACTCAAAAAACTCCTCCAAAGCTCCAACCAAGCATCCATGGCTGCCCAGCTTCCCCTCCCTAGCTACACCAAACGACCCCTCCTTAGCTACACCAAACGACCCCCCACGCCTTCATCTTCTTCCTCACCTCCAAATGACCTCTCCAGTCGCCGGAAAAACCAACTTCCCCCTCGCGTCTGCCATTGACGAGCAACCTGCCACTGCTGCGTCGTCGTCAACCACCATCACGTCCAAACAACCCTCCGACCTCCAGCTATTACTGACCGTCAACCTCCAGTCCCCCACGCGTGCACAGTTTCTGTGTCACCTCCGAGCAGCTACTCGACGTCCTTAAGCCAAGCAGACCCATCGAGCTGCTGCTACTGTCGCCTGCTCGTGTTCGTTAGTTTGTCTGCTTCATCTCTCAGTTGCTGCTGCTTCGTCTTCCCGTTCCAAACGTGTTGCGGGCTGCTGCTGTGGAGTTCTTCGTCGTTGGTTGTTGCCGCGTTGCTGTTTGCACTTCATCTTATTCAAAGCTTGAGCTCGCCATGTCCGAGTTGCCCCGTAGCTGTTTCTTCTGCTTTCAGCTTGAGTCCAAACCAAACCCCCATAGATACTGCTTCGTCGACCAGCCAAAGCATCGCCATGGACGACCCCCAGACCACGTTTTTTTGCTTCTGTTTTGTCGACCCCGTTGCCTTCTTCACCAATGAAAAAAAGAAGAAGAAAAGGGCTGCACAGAACAGCCTTCTCGTTTGTCGTCCGTTCGTGGTCGGCGTGAAGTTATCTTGGTGCGATACTCGTTTCCGGACAGATTGTTTTTCATCCAAGTTCATCGTCATTTGTTCTAAGCTTTGGTCATCGAAACAGTCCATACAATCGAGTTCGTCGTTGTTCATCTCTGGTTAGTAGTTCTTGAGTTTTATTTTTGTCCGTATTTTGTTTTGATATTTTCGAATCTAAAATCGGCAAATGTTTGTTTTGTTCATGTCTATGGTTAGGTATTTGATTTTTTGTTTTGTTCATGTTCATGTGTTTTTGTTGAATTAATTTTCAGATTTCAAATGGAAGTTAATTAGTTATTTTTTCATGTTTATTTCATGTTTGTATTGTTGTTTAAGTGAATATTTGTTAGTTTAATGCTTGTTAGATTCAAATTGAAATTTAATTAATCATTTCTTCAATTTGTTTCATGTTGTTATGAATTTTCCAGAAAATGTTAATGTTGTTTGAATCGTTAGAATCCGTCATGTTTGTTGCTTAAAAAACAGATTTAATTCATGCTCATCTTTGTTTGAAGTTCATGTTTAAATCCAGTGATTTAATGTGAGTTTATGTTTGTTTGTGATTTGTTGATTTAATTTGAATCATGCATATTGTTGTTGGTATTATTGTCTCTTTGTTCATCCATTAATGGTCTAAATTAACCAGGATTGGTTCCCGATATGGTTGATTTATTTCCATTAATTTGGAGTTTGTGTTGTTCATCATGTTCATGTAAATTGTTGTTGAAGATTGTTGAGAAATTGGTCATCTTGACTATATTTTGGTTGAGTTATGATTAATTGATTGTTTAGAGCAGAGGGGTAATTTGGTAAATTGTATTGCATTCGGGGGTAGATTTGTAATTGCAATAAGGTCGGAAGGGTAGTTTGGTAATTGAACATTATTTTGATTCTTTATGTTAAGCATGGGGGACAAATATAATGGGGTGGGGTTTTTGATGTACTTGTTTAATATAATGGGGGACAAGACAAAACATAATGGGGAGGAATCTTGTACTTATTTAATATAAGCATGAGAGACAAATTATAATGGGATTGTGTGGATGTACTTATTTAATGTAGGCATGGGGAACAAGGTTTAAAATAAAGAAAATATTAAGTAGTGGGATAAAGCATGCCATTGGGGAATAATTTTGGGGTAGGGAATGGAAGACTTGTCTTGCTATATATAGAGTCATTCTTGACATTAAAAAAGGAGGAGAACTAGAACATTTGGAGAATTTTTTGAGAGAGTTTTGAGAACTTGAATATTATTGAGAGGATTTTTGGGGAGAGAGTTTTAATACGTGAGGTAGAACATAAAACATTTTTCTACATTTTGAGAGCGGACATACTTGAAATATTTTGAGAGTAAAAGAGAAATGCAATTTGAATTTTCACTCGAATAATTTCCGTTTGCTTTTCTCGAGGGTTATTCAAAATCCGAAACTACTGCCTCTTGCATCTGTTCTCTCTTCTGCTTTGATTGTGATTGTACTTTTGCACTGCTGAGTTTTCAATCTGTTACTGGGTCATTCTACTGGTTGTTACTGGTTTTGCGGTGTTGCTGAACCTGCTGTTGCCGCGTTATTACTGTTGCTGACTCCTACTTCTTTTGTTCTTGTACTGCTGTTTCCAGGTACACATTTGTACACTCTTGGCTTGAAGCGAAAAATGAAATATTAATCAGGCTCCTGTTCCTGTTGAATTCTTTTGTTTGGATCTGTGTTTGAATATTAATTTTCCTCTCTTTGTATAAAAATGTAGTCGATTAATTAATGAGTAATGAGGCTGCATATGTATGATTTCTTCATCTAATAATGCTAGTTTAAATTATTTGAAGAATAGTTAATCGGCTTTGATATTATTGTGTATCCCTCTCATGTTCTAGCATTAGTAAATAATAGAATATAAAAATGAAAGCAGTTTTTCTTTGTACAAACTCGATCGCAATTTTCCAATCGCATTAGCCGTAAACTAATAACTAATAAGTTACGTTTTCAGCATGTAAATAATTAAGAGATTTTCTTTTATTTTAGAGACGAACTTAATAGAAAATATAGTCACTATAGGTTTATCCTTTAAAATAAAAATGAGACGAGCCTCGCCAAATAAATCACAAACCGCCGGGGCCCTCAATAAAATACATAACCATTGACTAGACTTTGGATTTGGCCGTTTAATGAACCTTCACGGCCTCTTCCTAAAATAACAATACGTTAGACTCTTTAGGACGCGCCTTAATAAATCTTACCTTCTTAAACTCGGGTGCACATTTATGTGACCCAAATCCAATTCTCAACGGAGTCGAAATGTGTTTCTAATCACGGGTACATTGATTGTGACGTGGTTCGAGATGCGTGTCCATGACGTTGCAAATTCATTTTAAAAAAATAAGAATGAGATGAGCCTCGCCAAATAAAATACAAATTGCGGGGCCCTCAGTAAATATTTGCTTTAAAAATTGTTTAGACTTCGGGATGGACCGTTTAGTAAAATTCCACGGTCCTACCCAAAATAAATACGCTAGTCGCTTTAGGCGCGCCTTTAATAATTTAATTTCCTTAAACTCGGGTGCACATTGATGTGACCCAAATCCAAATCTCAACGGAGTCAAAGTGTGTCGACGACCACGGGTACATTGATTGTAACGCGGTTCGAGATACATTTTCACAACGTTGCAATTCTTGATAAAAACAGTAAATGATAAAAGCGGTTAAAAGTTAAATTTTGCACATAAGTTCACACTTGTATAAAATCAGATAATCAAGCCGAATATAACAGTTGAGCGACCGTGCTAGAACCACGGAACTCGGGAATGCCTAACACCTTCTCCCGGGTTAACAGAGTTCCTTATCCGGATTTCTGGTACGCAGACTGTAATATGGAGTCATTCTTTTCCTCGATTCGGGATTAAAATTGGTGACTTGGGACACCCTAAATCTCCCAAGTGGCGACTCTGAAATAATTAAACCAATCCCGTTTCGATTGTCCTTTAATTGGAAAAACTCCCTTGCACCTCGCGGGTGCGGAAAAAGGAGGTGTGACAGCTCTGGCGACTCTGCTGGGGATAAAACCCAGAACCACTGGTTCAGGGTTAAGAATTCGAGCTTAGATAAATTGTTATATTTGGCTTTATCTGATTTTTACATGTTTTGAGCCTAATGTGCTAAATGCTGCTTTTACCGCTTTGATATTATCTGAACTGTATATAAATTGTGCCGAAACCTTTCTCTTCTTACCTCCGGGGATGTGCTCACTGGTTGAGACTCCCTATTCTGTTAGTGTCATACCCTAAATAAAAGAGGCTCGGAAAGTTTCTAAGCCGGCTGGCCTTTTGGTTCCCGGAAAGGAGCTCCTTCCTCAACTCGAGTTGTCCGCTCGGGTACACTGTCTAGAACACCGACCCAGGTTTTGAACATAGAATAACGTGACTTCATGCCGGATCCCTAGTAGGAACGCTTATTTGCATCACGTTGCATTTGACTTAGGGGACTCAACACAGGGGTTGGGTCCGTCTAGGACTAGCAACCTGATATGAAAAGACCATCCTGATGCATCCTATTTGTTTTCCGTGCATTTATTTTGTCTCGCTGACCGGTGTTTGAATATTATGAATATTGTGAAATCGAAAAATAGCGGTTAGGGAATTGATTGTTTATTTTTGAAAAAAACCAATACCCCAATACTGTCAAAACTCTGCCGAAATTTTGAGAAAATAAGAATGTCTTATTAGTTTGTTTTATTAAAAGCAAAGGAAAAATAGAAAAAAAGAGTCGTTGTTCTGTCTTGTTTTTCAAAAAAATAGAAAAGGAAAATAATTTGTCTTGCCATGAAAATGAAAATGAAAAAGAGTCTTTCATTATTTGTCGCATATATATATATATATATATATATATATAAATCCGAAAAGTTTTTTTTATTTCCGAAAGATATATATATCTTTATTTGCTGCAAAGGGTATTTGTCTTGCCAAGAAAATTCAAAGTAAAATTCCAAAAAGATATGTCTTGCAAAAATAATATAAATATCTTTATTTTCCATTGTTGATAAAACAAAAATAATAAAAATGCTTTCTTTTTTAAAAAAAAAAAAAAATCCGAAAATATTTTGATTCTTCTTTCAAATTGAAAAGAAAATTCAAAATTCAAAAAATACTTTTTAGAAGCATTTCTTTTATTAAAAGTAAAATTCCAAAAATATTTTCTTTTTTCTTTAGAATAAAAACAAATGAAAATTCAGAAAAACAAATATCTTCCTTTTACTTTTGAAATTCTCAAAGTTCAAATCAAAAGAAAAGGAATTTTTACAAGTCTTTCTTTCAAAAGAAAATCAATCAAAAAAAAATACTTCCTTTCTTCTTTTGAAGCAGTTCTTTCACAAATTTCAATTAAAAAAAAATGTTAGTTCATTTACTTATTCATGATCAGCCCGAACTACGCGGGTTTGATTCTCACCGGATGTGAGATACGTAGGCAACCCTCATCGGGTCCAACCCCATCTTTTGCTAAAAAGCCAAAAACAATTAATTAATAATAATAATAAAAAACAAATAATATGTCAAATATTGATTTTTGTCGTAAATAAGTCGGGTGATGTTGTTTTGCCATAAATAGCCGAATGTTCCCGAAAGGGACGCCGGAAGGCTGACTTTGCGTAAACAGCCACCTTCGGGTCATTTTTTAAGATTTGGTCCAGTTGACCCACACATCCTTAAAAATCTTCGTCCCCGAGACGTTGAAAGGCCGTGCTTGCAATATTGAGTTTTCTAATTTAAAAAAATGATAAAAAGAGTCATAAATAAGTCAGGTGATGCTGTTTTGTCATAAATAGCCGAATGTTCCCGAAAGGGACGCCGGAAGGCTGACTTTGCATAAATAGCCACCTTTGGGTCATGTTTAGGATTTTTGGTCTAGTCGACCCACACAGCCTTATAAATCTTCGTCCCCGAGGCGCTGAAGGGCCGTGTTTGCAACACCACGTTTTTATTGTAGTTTGGAAAAAAAGTCAGCGGTCAGGTGAATACCTTTGGGTTTTGTCAAAAATAAGCCAAGCCAGCTTCAGCCGCGTCTTAAACCGTTCTTGCCGAAATAGCCTTAGAGTATCTTTCAGTTGTCGAAAGGCTATTTTCGTAAAAGAACGGACAAGTTTGTAAAGTGTCATAAAATAATCCTCCTCGGCCTCAAAATTCATGTGAAATTTGGAAGGGGCCACATTTGCAAAAATAGCCGTTTGGTTGCATTTGACAAACGGGGAAAGGAAGCTAGCGTTTGTTTTTGAGTTTGTAAATCTTTTGATTAGAATATGCGGGTTGTTTGATTTTCAAGTTTGTAGGTCATCTTTAAACCTTTGAAACCCAGTTTGTTTTAATATGAAAATAAAAAAAATGTTGAGTATTGTTTATCTTTATTGGGCCGAACTACGCAAGGTCTGATTCATGCGGGGTCATGATACGTAGGCAATCTCCATAAGATTCGACCACAAAAAAAAATTTGAGAAAAAAAGAGAAAAAAAATGAAAAATCGAAAGAAAAAGAAAATACAAAATAGAATAAAATACAGAGGTTCCCAAAGTACTTCAAAGGGGCAAATAAGCAAGCCAGGATGACGCATGTTGTTTGAAGCAAAGCATGTTAGAAACGGTTAACTGCCTAGGAGCATTGCATCCTCAATGTGTTGTTATCAAATCTGTTAAACTCTAAACGCTAACAAGTTTGTTTTCCGAATCTCAAACAGTTAGTTGTTAAAGAATTCTGGCAACACACCCTTACCAAACTAGATCCAAAGGACCGATAACAACAAGCATGACTACTTCAGAGAATAGTACCAAGGAAGAAAGGCCGGTGAGCCAGTTGTTAAAGGAAGCGATGGAAAAGATAGAAAGGATGGGACTAGAGATGAATGCAATGCAGCTAGCTCTAGCCAAAGCACAAAGGAGCCCTGAGCCACTAGGGCACGTGCCCGAATACCCCCACTCCGGCCCTTCAACAAGCCTCCCAAATCATCGTTGTCTTCAGGAGAGAAGCCCCCATGATTCCCAAGCTCCACCATCCCATCAACCTCTCCCGACACCAAATGTTCCCACTTTTGTGGGACCCACATCAGTCACCCTGCAAAGAACGACCATCGAGCCATTGTTTCAGGATCCTAATACGCACTACTATCCCCCTGAGCCCACATTTCATGCACCAGAACCCCATACCTACAACCTGCACTTAGAGGTACCGGCAGAGATTGAAAAGCTGGTTAAAATCCCCGAACAAGATGAGGTGACGAGGAAGTTCAAAAGCCTGGAGCAGTCCTTCAGGAACCTGCACGGATTGGGCAACCAGGTCAGCGTGGCCTACAAGGATCTATGCCCTTTCCCGGATGTCCAACTCCCAGCTGGGTTCAAGATGCCTAAGTTTGATTTATATGAAGGGCACGGTGATCCCATGGCGCATTTGCGGGGATTCTGTAGCAAAATGAGAGGGGAAGGTGGCAAAGATGAGCTGCTGATAGCTTATTTCGACCAAAGTCTGAGTGGATCGGCACTAGAATGGTATACCAGGCAGGATTCCAGCAGATGGTACACTTGGGATGATCTGGCGCAGGCTTTCACAGGTCATTTTCAATACAATCTCGAGATAGTCCCTGACCGTCTCACATTGCTGAGGACTGGAAAGAAGCCTGGGGAAAGTTTTCGTGAGTTCGGTTTCCGCTGGAGAGAACAAGTGGCCAGAGTTGATCCTCCCATGAAAGAGGGAGAAATGGTGGACTACTTCTTGCAAACACTTGATCCAACTTACTTTGGTCACTTGGTGACAACGGTTGGGAAATCCTTCAATGAAGTGGTAAAGATAGGGGTCATGATAGAGGAGGGCCTAAGGTCTGACAAAATCCTAAATTACTCAGCGCTCAAGGCAACGACCCAGGCTATTCAGAGCGGCGCGGGAGGTGCGCTCGAGGTCGCATCAGTCGAAGCAGGTACTGGGTCCAAATTCAGAGGTCCTTCCCCTCACTACCAGCCCAGGCCCAGTCATCCAAATTATCCACACACTCCATACAACCTTTCACAACCCTACTACCCACCATCAGAGCCACTCTTTTCGGACCATCATGCCCAAGCCTGCCCCCGAGCTCCATATAATCCGCCTCAGTATTATCCTCCGAACAAGGTCCGGTCGTAGGGTCAACCATCAGGTCACCCCCGCTGGCGAGAGCCAGCACCACGTGATGCATTCTTGCCTTCACAACGTTTTCAAGCACCCAACGACCCTAGAAAACAGGGGCATGGGGGAAAACAAAGGCAAGGAAACAATTTCACGCCAATTGGGGAGTCCTACGCGAGTTTGTTTGAAAAGCTAAAGCTTTCAGGACTGATTGAGCCGCTCCTTGGCTATACTCCAGACCCATATGCAAAAGGATTCGATCCTGCTGTTCGATGCGTGTATCACTCTAATGTCCAAGGACATAGCATTGAAGACTGTCGTTCTTTGAAAAAGGAAATAGAAAGAATGATTCAGGAAGGGGCAATTGTGATCGATGACAGTGACAGGGAGCACGCGAATCCTCTTGAGAACTTGTTGACCGATGTTGATGATATTGAAGCTGGTAATGGTCTTGGCAAGTATCGATGCGAAGCTCAGTGGCTAAGATGCCAGTCTTGATAAAGTGGAAGGACGCTCTGTTACTTGGTTAACAGGAGAGAAGCTTGTGGTGGCTTATTTTGTTTTCATTTCTGTTGTTCGGATCATTAGGATTGTAATTCGGATTGTTTTGTGTCAATATCATGCCGCTTATCTTTCCGTTTTTGTCATAGCGGTCTGTTTAAGTTTTGTCAGGTTCATGTTCATGTGTTTTTGTTGAATTAATTTTCAGATTTCAAATGGAAGTTAATTAGTTATTTTTCATGTTTATTTCATGTTTGTATTGTTGTTTAAGTGAATATTTGTTAGTTTAATGCTTGTTAGATTCAAATTGAAATTTAATTAATCATTTCTTCAATTTGTTTCATGTTGTTATGAATTTTCCAGAAAATGTTAATGTTGTTTGAATCGTTAGAATCCGTCATGTTTGTTGCTTAAAAAACAGATTTAATTCATGCTCATCTTTGTTTGAAGTTCATGTTTAAATCCAGTGATTTAATGTGAGTTTATGTTTGTTTGTGATTTGTTGATTTAATTTGAATCATGCATATTGTTGTTGGTATTATTGTCTCTTTGTTCATCCATTAATGGTCTAAATTAACCAGGATTGGTTCCCGATATGGTTGATTTATTTCCATTAATTTGGAGTTTGTGTTGTTCATCATGTTCATGTAAATTGTTGTTGAAGATTGTTGAGAAATTGGTCATCTTGACTATATTTTGGTTGAGTTATGATTAATTGATTGTTTAGAGCAGAGGGGTAATTTGGTAAATTGCATTGCATTCGGGGGTAGATTTGTAATTGCAATAAGGTCAGAGGGGTAGTTTGGTAATTGAACATTATTTTGATTCTTTATGTTAAGCATGGGGGACAAATATAATGGGGTGGGGTTTTTGATGTACTTGTTTAATATAATGGGGGACAAGACAAAACATAATGGGGAGGAATCTTGTACTTGTTTAATGTAGGCATGGGGGACATATTGTAATGGGTTGGTAATGTGGCATTTATTTAATGTAGGCATGGGGGACAAAGTTTTAAAATAAAGAAGACATTTGATAGTGGGACAAAGCATGCCATTGGGGGAATAATTTTGGGGTTGGGAATGGAAGACTTGTCTTGCTATATATAGAGTCATTCTTGACTTGAAATAGGGAGGATTTTTTGAGAGAGTTTTGAGAACTTGAATATTATTGAGAGGATTTTTGGGGAGAGAGTTTTAATACGTGAGGTAGAACATAAAACATTTTTCTACATTTTGAGAGCGGACATACTTGAAATATTTTGAGAGTAAAAGAGAAATGCAATTTGAATTTTCACTCGAATAATTTCCGTTTGCTTTTCTCGAGGGTTATTCAAAATCCGAAACTACTGCCTCTTGCATCTGTTCTCTCTTCTGCTTTGATTGTGATTGTACTTTTGCACTGCTGAGTTTTCAATCTGTTACTGGGTCATTCTACTGGTTGTTACTGGTTTTGCGGTGTTGCTGAACCTGCTGTTGCCGCGTTATTACTGTTGCTGACTCCTACTTCTTTTGTTCTTGTACTGCTGTTTCCAGGTACACATTTGTACACTCTTGGCTTGAAGCGAAAAATGAAATATTAATCAGGCTCCTGTTCCTGTTGAATTCTTTTGTTTGGATCTGTGTTTGAATATTAATTTTCCTCTCTTTGTATAAAAATGTAGTCGATTAATTAATGAGTAATGAGGCTGCATATGTATGATTTCTTCATCTAATAATGCTAGTTTAAATTATTTGAAGAATAGTTAATCGGCTTTGATATTATTGTGTATCCCTCTCATGTTCTAGCATTAGTAAATAATAGAATATAAAAATGAAAGCAGTTTTTCTTTGTACAAACTCGATCGCAATTTTCCAATCGCATTAGCCGTAAACTAATAACTAATAAGTTACGTTTTCAGCATGTAAATAATTAAGAGATTTTCTTTTATTTTAGAGACGAACTTAATAGAAAATATAGTCACTATAGGTTTATCCTTTAAAATAAAAATGAGACGAGCCTCGCCAAATAAATCACAAACCGCCGGGGCCCTCAATAAAATACATAACCATTGACTAGACTTTGGATTTGGCCGTTTAATGAACCTTCACGGCCTCTTCCTAAAATAACAATACGTTAGACTCTTTAGGACGCGCCTTAATAAATCTTACCTTCTTAAACTCGGGTGCACATTTATGTGACCCAAATCCAATTCTCAACGGAGTCGAAATGTGTTTCTAATCACGGGTACATTGATTGTGACGTGGTTCGAGATGCGTGTCCATGACGTTGCAAATTCATTTTAAAAAAATAAGAATGAGATGAGCCTCGCCAAATAAAATACAAATTGCGGGGCCCTCAGTAAATATTTGCTTTAAAAATTGTTTAGACTTCGGGATGGACCGTTTAGTAAAATTCCACGGTCCTACCCAAAATAAATACGCTAGTCGCTTTAGGCGCGCCTTTAATAATTTAATTTCCTTAAACTCGGGTGCACATTGATGTGACCCAAATCCAAATCTCAACGGAGTCAAAGTGTGTCGACGACCACGGGTACATTGATTGTAACGCGGTTCGAGATACATTTTCACAACGTTGCAATTCTTGATAAAAACAGTAAATGATAAAAGCGGTTAAAAGTTAAATTTTGCACATAAGTTCACACTTGTATAAAATCAGATAATCAAGCCGAATATAACAGTTGAGCGACCGTGCTAGAACCACGGAACTCGGGAATGCCTAACACCTTCTCCCGGGTTAACAGAGTTCCTTATCCGGATTTCTGGTACGCAGACTGTAATATGGAGTCATTCTTTTCCTCGATTCGGGATTAAAATTGGTGACTTGGGACACCCTAAATCTCCCAAGTGGCGACTCTGAAATAATTAAACCAATCCCGTTTCGATTGTCCTTTAATTGGAAAAAACTCCCTTGCACCTCGCGGGTGCGGAAAAAGGAGGTGTGACAGTCATTGCTCTCATGTACGTTGCCCCAGCATTTTTCAAACCAAATGGCATTACCCAGTAGCAATAAGTTCCCCACGGCGTAATGAAGGCTGGCTTTTCCGCATCTTCCTCATCCATCAGAATCTGATGATACCCAGCATAGCAATCCACAAAAGATCTGATCTCACGCCCGGCACAATTGTCGATCAAGATATGGATGTTGGGTAAAGGAAAGTTGTCTTTAGGGCTTGCCCTATTCAGATTGCAGTAATCGACACACACCCTGATCTTTCCATCTTTCTTTGGTACCAGCACCACATTAGCCAACCAATCAGGATATCGAGTGACACGAATAACCTTTGCTTGCAGCTGCTTGGTTACTTCTTCTTTAATCTTCACACTCATATCCATTTTGAACTTCCTCAATTTTTTCTTGACGGGAGGGCATGCCGGGTCAGTGGGCAATTTATGAACCACTAAATCTGTGCTTAACCCCGGCATGTCATCATACGACCATGCAAAAACATCTTTGAACTCAATAAGTGTTTTGATCAATTCCTCCCTGATATTTGGTGCAATGTGGATGCTTATTTTAGTTTCTCTGATATCGCCGGCATCCCCTAAATTGATGGCTTCTGTGTCATTTAAGTTGGGTTTGTATTTTTCTTCAAACTGGCTTAACTCCCTGTTTATCTCCTCAAATGCTTCATCCTCATCGTATTCCGATTCATTATCATAATCGACCTCTTGTATGGTTAGCTCGAAATCGGATTGATCTTTTAGACTAGGTTGAAGATCCGTTGTGCATGCCATGTCATTAGAACCAGTATGAAAAGAACTGTTCAAAAAAAGAAACGAAAGAAACAAAATTAAAATAATAAAAAATAAGATAATAAATAAAGAAGAAACTTTTCGTTTTATTGAATTATGGGATAACAAGGTTTCACACTGTATTCGATATAATAAAAAGAAATCTGGATTACAACCCTGGAATAATCCAGAAAACAGAAAAGGAAAATCAGAGTCAACTACCAAGACTCCCTCCAAGTAGGAAGAGGAGTAGCTATCCAATTGTTGACCTTGACCTTAGGACCCACAAATTGTATGTCTGCCTTACTGGAACCCTCTCCAGCTTCTATCATGTTGACGTCGGCAAACACTCTTCCAAAGCTCTCATTCAAATCTCCGTTTGGTCCCATCAGAGGTCAGTAACAGGTAGTTCCTGCCCCTTTTGGGCTCTGGCTAAGGCTATCTGCATTTCATTCATTTCCAGCCTCATCTTTTCCATTTTTTCCATGGCTTCCTTCAGCATCTGATTTGCCGTCTTTTCCGACTCAGCACTGTTGTCTGATCCAGTCATGCTTTCTGGTATAGGACCTTTCGATCTTGTTTGATAATGGTACGGTGCTAGTACGCTCTAACAACTAGTATTGATTGGAAAAGCAACAAATTTGTCAGTGTTAGAGTCTTAACAGATATTGTAATTGCACGTTGGGCGATGCAATGTTCTTAGGCAGTTAACCATTTCTAACATATTTTTGCTCTGACCGTATGCATCATCCCGACTTATTTTATTTCTGCCTCTTTCGAGCGTTTCAAGGACCTATCTTTTATTCTTTTTTTTTAATTACGGTCGAATCCTATAGAGATTGCCTACGTATCGTGACCCCGCACGAATCAGACCAAGCGTAGTTCGTGCCATAAGTAAAATAAAGACCCAATTTTACCTTTTATTACTCAAATATGCTATTACAAGCCATCATTTGAAAAAAAACGAACGAAAATACAGACTCCATATTTTTTTTAAGAATGTTTGAAGAGAACATAAGGGTAGACAATAGACTCTGAAAAATAAACAAGTGCAAGATTGAACTAGGGATATATTAAAGCCTTGAATTTTGGCGCCCGCGAGGCATCGTTCGGCCTTTTCGCGGGCTTTGGTGCCAGGCCTCTTTGCAAGCTTTTTAGTTCCTCCATGATCTGGTGGACATAACCCATGACTGAGGCAAAAAGGATATCACGGGGCATCTCTTCACATGTTAGGCATTCCGTGGTGATGTAGCGCCCTATCTCATTGATCCTACCCCTGATTCTATCCCTCTCTATGCACAACTGTTCTATCCGTTGATTCTTTAGTCCCAATATTCAAGTATTGTCAATGAGCTGATCTTGGAACCTCTCCATTTGTTCTTCCATTCGGGCTATTGACTCATAGCAGCGTTCCCTATCTGTTCTAGCATCCCGGGCTTGTTTAAGGACCCAATTATTGAGAATGGAATTTATTTCTCTCAATGTTGTAACACTCATTTCGTAATCCCTTTTCACTTGCCATAGGTGCTCTTTCCGTGCTGCTGTAACTTTTGCCCACCTGACCCGCATTCTTGCTATACAAGCCTCAGATATCTCCAAGTCTTCTCGGCTTTTGCTGACTTGATTTCTCAATTCTGCTATCAACCTTTCATCAGAGCGACGTTTCTGTCGGTCGCTATCACTCTTACTGACTTGGTGAATTCGGGCTTTCAGTGCCCGGTTTTCTTTGGCTAATTTGTTCTTTTCACCCTGCTCCGAGGCTACTTGCACGTTGTTTTCAAACATAAGCCTTTCAATTTGTCGCTTCAGCTTTCCGATTTCAGCCCGGTAGCCTTCCTCTCTCACTAACCAGCCCCACTGTTCCTGCGAATCATCCGTAAATTGTTAGACTTGAGCTCTTTTAGAAGGTCTCTGACGAATCTGGAACTTTTTCCCGAACCAAACATCGTACTTTGGGTCTACCTCACCCTTAGCCAGTTCTCGAACCATAGTCTTGGGCTCAAGGAATCTACATTCGTGCCACAGCTTTCTAATTTTTCCTTCGGGGAACACGACTCCTGGACTCAACTCAATGGCGTGCTTGCTTAGATCCTCATCAGTGGGAATTACCTGAAATCTTCCTAGTTGGCGCAGTACCCGATGTGGAGCATATGGTTGGATACAGCGAACTCCCATAAAAAAAATATGACATTCCTCGGTCGCCATGTATATTACCTCAGTATCAGGCAACCACCCAAATGCCCATTCAATTTGATCTGCTGTTGTTGTCCTTAATCGTGCAAACCACGCTTCGACACCTTCAGGGAATACAACGTCTGTCATCCGTTTCTCAAAACCACTGATACAATTTTGTTCGGTCAACCCGTGATTCATGTATCCTACTCGGTGACAAAGGTGTTCTTGCATCCATAGCTGGAGTAAGAGATTGCATCCTTGGAAGAAATTGCCTCCTTCTCGGCATATAGTTAAGGCTCGGTAGATTTTGGATAAAACCAAAGGGACCACAGTACTGTTAGTTTTCTTGATTACAACATCAGCCATCCCTACAAGGCCTATCTCTATTTTCTTATCTTTGCGTGGACAAACCACGACCCCCAGAAATGCTGTTATAAATGCCAAAGTACGTCTCGCCTCCCACTTGTTCCTGTTTCCAACATGAGTTAACCCGAGATTCGACTCTTCAAAACCTCGAGGAACACCATACCGTTGATATAAGAATTGGAGAGCACAACACCCTTTCGACAAGTCATCATTTTGCACCTTCCGACTAATATTTAGCAAATCCAAAAACCCATGCGGAGATACCGGTCTTGGTGAAAGCAAATATTGCCCCCTTAATTTTCCATTCATTCCCGCATATCCTACGATTTCTTCTAGAGTAGGTGAAAGTTCAAAGTCGAAAAAATGGAATACATTGCGGGTTGGGTCCCAGAACGGTATTAGAGCCTCGATGATATCTGTCCTTGGCTTGATATTCAACAGATCGACAAAACCTCCCAAAATTCTTTCCACTATCTTTTTACTATCATTTTCCATATCATTCCACCACATGTGGAGTTGCAAAGGGACTCCGCTACAGACTGAGAACGGTTCAGTTTGACTTGTGCTCATCCTGCACATTTATTATGGTGATTAAAGAAGGAAAAACTTTTATTTGACTCAAAAACTATCTATATTCCAAATGACTCGGCTTTCAAATACGGCCTTTGAGGACGAAGATTTTTTTTTTTTGAAAAGTAAGACGTTTAAAGAAATATTTTTGGATTTTAACTTCTTTTTCTTTTTTTTTGAAATTTCGAAAAAAACTTTTAAAGAAGAAAGGAAATATTTTTGGACTATTATTCTGAATTATGAAAGAAATACTACAAAAGAAAAAAAATATTTTTGAATTTTCTTTTGAATTTTTTAAACAAATAATTTGGATTTTGAGAGAGATTAAAAGGAAATATTTTTTTAAAAAAAATTGAGGTCTAAAAGAAAGACTTTCTAAAGAAGCGAGTAATGTTAAATATTTTTGGATTTGTTTTTTTTGAATACGGTGGGCCGAAACCAAAGAGGTTTGCCTACGTATCACACATCCGGTGAGAATCAGACCCGCGTAGTTCGGGCTATAAACTAACTAATTTTTGAAAACAAACATATTTTTTCCCTTTTCTTTTATAGCAAAAAAACTATTTTTCTTTTTCATTTTTTTTTGAAAACAAAGAAAATTAAAATAAAAGACTCATTCCTACACACTTTCTGCTTTTTAGGCAAACAAACAATTTTAAAAGTAAAAATATATATTTTTTTTCAAAATTTCGGCAGTGTTCCGATAGTACTTGGACACTGGTTTTTTTCTAAATTAATCATCTAACTCTCCACTTGCTATTTTTCTCCTTTTATTTTATTTTATTATTACTTCTTTTTTTTTTAATTTTTTTTAACATTCCTGAGATTCAGAAGCCGGTCAACATGCAAGACCGAGCAAATAAATGCACATAAAACAAATAAAATGCATCATGATGGTCTTTATTTCAGGTTGCTAGCCCTAGACGGACCAAACCCCTGCGTTGAGTCCCCTAAGTCAAAATGCACATGATGCAAATAATCGTTCCTACTAGGGATCCGGCATGAAGTCATGTTATTCTATGTTCAAAACCTGAGTTTGTGTTCTAGACTGTGTACCCGAGCGGACAACTCGAATCGAGGAGGGGGCAGCGTACCGGGAATACAGAAGTTTCACCGGCTTTGCAACTTATCCAACCTCGTTCTAAATTGGGAATTAGACACTATACAGAAAAGAAGTCACACGAAGTGCACCCTTCTTCATGATTCAGAAGACTCAGAGAGGATATGGGTTTCGGCACAATTTATATACAGTTCACATAATATCAAAGCGGTAAAAGCAGTCAATTAGCACATTAAGCACAGATCATGTAACAAAATCAAACAAAGCTAAATACAACAATTATTCCAAGCTCGAACTCTGAACCCTGAACCAGAGATTCTGGACTCTAATTCCCCAGCAGAGTCGCCAGAGCTGTCACACCTCCTTTTTCCGTCCCCGCGAGGGGTGAAAGAGTTTTTCCAATTAAAGGACAATCGAAACGAGATTTGTTTGTTTATTTCAGAGTCGCCACTTGGGAGATTTAGGGTGTCCCAAGTCACCAATTTAATCCCGAATCGAGGACAAGAATGACTCTGTTTACAGTCCGCGAACCAGAAATCCGGATAAGGAATTCTGTTAACCCGGGAGAAGGTGTTAGGCATTCCCGAGTTCCGCGGTTCTAGCACGGTCGCTCAACTATTATATTTGGCTTATTTATCTGATTTTTTTTTAAAAAAACAATTAAGAACTTATATGCAAATTTTACTTTGACCCGCTTTTATCATTATTGTTATTATTATTATTTTATACAAGAATTGCAACATCGTGAAAACGCATCTCGAATCATGTCACAACCAGTGTACACGTGATTTGTTGACGCATTTTGACTCCGCCAAGATTGGGATTTGGGTTACATAAATATACACCCATGTTTAAGAAAATACCCTTAGTAAATACGCGCCTAAAGACTATGCGTTGTTATACTTTTTGGTAGGACCGTGAAATTTACTAAACGATCCATCCCAGAATCTAAGTATTTTTTTTTAAAAAAAATAATAAGATTGGAGGACCCGACAAATATTTTTGTATTGTTTATATTATTATTATTTTTAGCGAAATCCTCTCTTATTTTATGAATATCCTAAAATGACTACATTTTTTTTTGTCTATAAATATAAAATCAATCTTTACATACTTAAAAATAACATATTAAATACTAGTTTAAAACAAATATTAGTGGAAAGAAATATTACTAATATTGTAATTATAAATACAATGTGGAATTGTCAAATAATGTTTTAAAAAAAACTAATTATCCCATAACCGGATTAAAATCATATTGTTAGATGACTTGAGCTATTGAAATTAATTATTTACATCTACTGAAAATTAGAAACAACCTTGATTACTAATGCGTATTTCTAAAATTTAATTAATTTAACCTTAACTAACCTTGTTTTAATACAAATCATGTCCTAATACTTGATTCGCAAAATTAATTTAAATTCATGTTTTAACTAAGTTTAGCTACATGATTTCGATTAACTTAATGTTGGCGATACTAAAACCCTTATAAATAGTGAACTTAGTCAATTTTGCCAAAACTGATTTAATAAAGTCATTTTTTCGATATTTTTCTTCTTATTCTAATTATTATACAGTTTAATCAGTAATGAACATGCTTAAATATATACTACCTAATAATCAGGTTAAAGCAAAGCATTATTTAATACATCGCTACAATATGCCTAATTATGCAAAACGACGACGATTTACAGAATAATAATAAATGAAATAACCTAAATACAATTAATAAAAAAAAAAGCTAAATTAAAAATTTAAAATTCCATTCTTCATTTCAGCTTACAAAATGTCAAAATTACAGTTGTGTAGCTGGTATTGCCAATATAAGAAGAAGAAAGTCAGCAACGTAGTACGTAACACAACAACAACAACAATAATAACCAGCAATCCAGTCAACAGAAAATCCCAGTGACAGATTTTGAAAATCAAGATAAAATCCAGAAACACCGACAACAAACAACGAACAGAAGCCAAGGGAATCTTTTCAGATTCGAAAGACTAATTAATATTTAACCCTTAATTTCCCAACCCGTATATCAGAATATTTATCAGGTGTATACTACTCTCTCTTTTAATTTCCAGTTTTTTTTATCTTTGTATTTTTTTTCTTTTTTGAAAGTCTTAATATTTTTCGGAATTTTTCTTTCTCTCCTTTTAGTCTTCAGCCCTCTTTTTTCTCTCTGTCTCTTTTTTCTAAAATATGATCAAGTCCCCCTATTTATCCCCATCTTTCAGCATTTTTTAAACATAAAACCCACTATCTTCTCACTCATCCTCTTTTAATCCTACTACCTAAGGTTTTGTCCCCCACTACATTAAACAAATACCCCATTATATCTTGTTCCCCATGCTTATATTAAACAATTGCATTATTCTCCACCATTATATCTTGTCCCCCCATTATTGATTATTTTACTATTAT
Organism: Nicotiana sylvestris; assembly: GCF_000393655.2. Classification (NCBI taxonomy): domain Eukaryota; kingdom Viridiplantae; phylum Streptophyta; class Magnoliopsida; order Solanales; family Solanaceae; genus Nicotiana; species Nicotiana sylvestris. The sequence goes on from NC_091063.1 coordinate 168,458,168, forward strand.
CTTAATCTTAATGGACAAAACACTCAAAATAAATATTTATTCAGAATTTTAATTTCAAAAATACCCCTATGACATTACTGAAATTATCATTTTGACCCTGAAAATATTGTAATTTACCAATCTACCCCGTCAGCTATAACAAGTTCAACTAATCAATTCTAACCAAAATATAGCAGCTATAACCAATTCCTAATCAGATTTTATGAACAAACTCAAACTATATGATGAACAACAAGAAACAACTGGAATTATTTTGATTGAACAATCTTTTTAAACAACAAATCTATTTTCAGATTCAACAATAATAACAAACAAATATATTCAAAGCATGAGCTCAAATTCTAATCAAACTTAAACAAAAATAAATAAACAGATTCAAATCACTAAACTCAAATAATCAATTGATCTTCAAATTAAATAAAGATACATGATTCAAACTAAATCAAAAAATTAAAAACCAAAACATAAACTCACATTAAATCACTGAATTAAAAACGAATTTCAAACAAAAATGAACATGAATTAAATCTATATTAAACAACAAACATGGATGATTCAAGCGATTAAACTGACATATTTCTATATTACAACTAAATTCTTTTAAACGAATAAAAACAACCGAAGAAGAAATAATTAATTGAATTTCAACTTGAATCTAACAACATTAAAAATTTCTAAAAAATACATGAAACAAACTGAAAAAATAATTAATTAAATTTCAATTTGAATCTAATAACATTAAAATTAAACTAACGATTTCTTTTAATAAAAACACATGAACAAACTGAAAAACTAATTAATTTAACGATGAACACGAACAAAACAAGAATCAAACATTCACCGATTTTAGATCCGAGAAAATCAAAATAAAATACGGACAAAATAAAACTCAAACCCACTAACCGGATCGGAACAACGACGAACTCGAAGGAAAACAAAACTCGAACCAAGACTGCCAATGATCTAGCGGATCTTGACTTCAAAGACAAACCCACCTTCCTTTTTAAACTTGACGAACCCGAAACGACAAGCGACGAACAATAACAGACTCCAACTGAAGATCGATGGGCAGCAGCGGCAGAAAGTAGAAGAAGCAACGAACTTTGAGCAGCGGCAGCCATGACGACTCCTCTTGAGCTCGACGTGAGGTGAAGAAGAAGCAGCAGCGGTGAAGGCAGTAGCAGTTGCTACTGCTGAGCATGAAGGAGAGCAGTCATGGGCAGCAGCGACGGAGATGAAGAAGTAACGCAGTAGTGCGACGAGGCTCTCGTGGTTGTTTGGATGAGCTCGAAGACGCAGCCATGGCAGCGAGGAGCGATGAAGCTCTCTTCCATGGCTGGACGTAGCAGGAATAGCAGTGGCGAAGCTCGTCCATGGCGCGAGACAGAAAGATCAGGAAAGGCGACGATACTAGGGTCTTTGAGAGGGTGAAGTCATGGCTGCTTGAGCTCAAGCTTGACGCAGCTGAAACGAGGAAGAAGACGCAGCAGTCAAGGTCGTTTGGGACGAAGGCGAAGAAGAAGCAGCAGCCATGAACGGCTGCTGCGTGCACTGTGTGTGTGAGTGTTTTGTCATGTGTGTGTGTGAGTGTTTGCTGTGTGTGTGAGTGTGTTTGTTGTGTGCTGGGTCTGACGAGGAAGATGAACTCGAGGGGGTGGGTTTGGTAGAAGAAAAGAAAGAGAGGGGGCGGGTTTTCAACAGTAAAAAAAAAATTTAGGTTTTTTTTTTGGAAGATAGGGAAATAGGGGTGTTGGGTTATGGACTGGGTCGACCCGGTTTGAAATGGACCGGGTCGTAGGGAAAGGTTGGGTATATTTGGGCCTGTGGTTCAAAATTGAAGAAGAGGCCTAATTCCGATTTTCTTTTATATTCTTGCTCTCTTTTCTTTTACTTCCTAATTAATAAAACTAAAAATTCTAAATTAAGTTAATAAACTAAATTAACTTATCGAAAAATAATAATTAGCTCCAAATATAAATTATCGCACATAAGGATATCAATTAACAATAAAATCACACAATTAAACGTTAAATGCCAAAATGCGACGTACATTATTTTTAGGATTTTTCATTATTGTAGAACAAACTTAAATAAATATTAAATGCAAAAATGTGACATATTTTATAATTTTTTTTTAAATAATTTAACAAATAAACATTCATAGAAAAATACAAATAAGTATACAAAAAAAAAATACTACAAAATACAAAAATTGCACACAAAGGAAAATTATTTTATTTTGAATTTTTTGGGAGTGATTCTCATATAGGGCAACAATCACGTGCTCACACCTATTTTAGTAACGGTCCACACATATGTTGCTTTCTTTTCCCCCTATCTGTTGTCGCCCGTGCCTCTTGGCTATTTATTGCGTTTTGACCTTTTGACCAGTCCACGTGTCATGACACGTCATCTTCAATATTCAGACTCAGTTTTTTCCCAATACAAGATGTTACTACAATTTCTGGGTAGGAAAATTAATTGAAGGCTCTGGAAGAGCTACTATAACTCTGCCCAAGGGAACAATACTTATCATAGAGAATGCAATGTTCTCCTCCAAGTCCAAGAGTAACTTGTTGAATTTTAAAGATATCCGCCGAAATGGATATCATATTGAGACAATAGATCCGAATAATCTTGAATATCTCATCATTACCAAAAATGTCTCTGGACAGAAAAGGGTTATTGAGAAATTCTCATCTTTATCTTGCGGCCTGTATTGGACAAGAATTAGTGCAATTGAGGCACATTCTATTATAAACCAAAATGTTACTGATTCCAGTACTTTTGTACTTTGGCATAATCGATTGGGACACCCTGGATCAATTATGATGAGACGGATTATAGAAAACTCAAATGGGCGTCCATTATAGAATTTAAAGATTCTTTTAAATAATGAATTTTCGTGCACTTCTTGTTATCAAAGCAAGTTAATTATTAGGCCACCACTAACAAAGGTTGGGATTAAGTCCCCAGTATTTTTGGAACGTATACAAGGGGACATTTGTGGATCTATTCACCCACCTAGTGGGTTGTTTAGATATTTTATGGTCTTAATAGATGCATCTTCTAGATGGTCTCATGTGTGCCTATTTTCATCTCGCAACCTCGCGTTTGCAAAATTAATGGCACAAATAATTCGATTACGGGCACAATTCCCCGATAATCCAATTAAGTCTATTAGACTTGATAATGTTGCTGAATTTTCATCCCAAGTATTTAATGATTATTGCTTATCAATTGGGATAAAAGTGAAACATCCTGTAGCTCATGTTCACACTCAAAATGGCCTTGTGGAGTATTTAATTAAACGTCTGCAATTGATAGCAAGACCATTACTCTTGAAAATGAGGTTGCCCACTTCTATTTGGGGTCATACCATTTTGCATGCAGTAATGCTAGTTCGTATCAGACCGATAAATTATCATAAATATTCCTGGTTGCAATTAGTTTTGGGTCATGAACCAAATATATCCCATTTAAGAAATTTTGAATGCGCAGTATATGTGCCTGTAGCACCGCTATATCGCACCAAAATGGGCCTCCAAAGAAGGTTAGGAATATATATTGGGTTTGAATCGCCCTCCATTATTCGCTACCTCGAAACATTAACGGGGGATTTGTTCACTGCACGATTTGCAGATTGTCGATTCGATGTGACACTTTTTTCAAAATTAGGGGGAGAAATTGGTGAAACCAAACGGAAAATTTTGTGGGAAAATTCATCATTATCTCATCTTGACTCACGTGCCTCTATTTGTGAAAAAGAGGTGCAAAAGATTATTCATTTGCAAAAAATAATAAATCAAATGCCAGATGCATTTATGGATCTGAAAAAGATAACAAAATCACATATCCCTATAGAGAATGTTCCAAACCGTATTAATATCCCTGTTGGACAATTTTTAGTGTCATAGTTAATGAGTCAAAAGCACGCCTAAAACGTGGCAGACCATTAGGTTCTAAGGATCGAAATCCTAGAAAAAGGAAAATAAATGATCAAGATGACACTACAAAAGAGTCTTATGAAGAAATCCACGATTTAACCAATCCTGAGATTCATGAGGAAATTACTAAGCCTGAGACTCAAGAAAATAAGGAACTATCAATAAATCTAATCGATATTGAGACAAATTTGAATCGATTGGATATAGTGGTGGATTATGTCTTTGCATATAATGTTGCATCTAACACTATGCAAGAAAGTGAGGAACTTGAACCTCAATCTGTTGGAGAATGTCGACAAAGACTTGATTGACCAAAATGACAAGAAGCAATTCAATTACAGTTAAATTCACTTGCAAAACGTGAAGTTTTTGGGTTTATAGTCCAAACACCTAATGGTGTTAAGCCTATTGGCTATAAATGGGTTTTTGTACGCAAGAGGATTGAAAAAAATGAGGTACAAAGATATAAGGCACACCTTATTGCACAAGGATTTTCACAAAAGCCTGGTATCGATTATAAAGAGACATATTCACCCGTTATGGACGCTATAACATTCTGTTATCTCATTAGTTTCATTGTCCATGAAAAACTTGACATGCGTTTAATGGATGTGATTACCGCCTACCTTTATGGCTCACTTGATAATGAAATATACATGAAAATTTTCGAGGGATTTAAAATGCTTAACACACATAATTCAAAGTCCCGAGAAATGTTTTCAATCAAATTGCAAAGATCTTTGTATGGTCTAAAGCAATCATGACGAATGTGGTATAATCGTCTTAGTGAGTATTTATTAAAAGAAGGTTATACAAATGATGCCATTTGTCCATGTGTTTTTATAAAGAAAAAAACATCGGAATATGTTGTACTTGCCCTATATGTTGATGACATAAACCTTATTGGAACTCCTACAGAACTCCAAAAGGCAATTGATTATTTAAAGAAGAAATTCGAGATGAAAGATCTCGGAAAGACAAAATTCTGTCTTGGTTTGCAGATTGAACATTTGGCAAACGGTATTTTTGCTCATCAATCTGCCTACACAGAAAAGGTATTTAAACGGTTTTACATGGATGGAGCACATCCATTAAGTACTCCGATGGTTGTTCGATCATTTGATGTGAATAAGGATCCATTACGACCTCAAGAAAAGAATGAAGAGCTACTTGGTCCTGAAGTACCATATCTTAGTGCAATTTGTGCACTAATGTATCTTGCTAACACTACAAGGCCTGTCGTAACGTTTTCAGTTAAGTCTTAGCAAGATATAGCTCTGCTCCTATAAGGAGATATTGGAATGGAATCAAACACATATTGCAGTATCTAAAAGGAACTACCGATATGGGCTTATTTTATGGCAATAATTGCATTCCCGATCTTGTTGGTTATGCCGATGCTGGGTATTTATCTTACCCACACAACGCTCGATCTCAAACAGGTTATTTGTTTACCTATGGAGACACTATTATATCTTGGCGATCGACTAAGCAATCAATTGTGGCTACTTTATCTAATCATGCTGAGATAATTGTTATTCATGAAGCAAGTCGAGAGTGTGTGTGGTTGAGGTCTATAATACATCTTATTCGAGACAAATGTGGTATGAAATGTGACAAACTACCTATGATTTTGTATGAAGACAATGTAGCATGCATAGCCCAATTGAAGGGAGGATTCATAAAAGGAGATAGGACAAAACACATTTCACCAAAGTTATTTTTTACTCATGATCTTCAAAAGAATGGTGATATCAATGTGCAACAAATTCGTTCAAGTGATAATCACCAAGTCTCTACCGACGTCAACCTTCAAGAAGCTAGTGTGCAAGATTGGGATGCGAAGGCTCAAGGATGTGAATTGATGCTCTCATCAGGGGGAGTTAATGTGCGTTGCTCTCTTTTTTCCTTACAAGGTTTTGTCCCACTGGATTTTCCTTGCAAGGTTTTTAACGAGGCAACCAAAAGGCGTATTGTAGATATGTGTACTTACTATTTTTTCTTCTCAAGAATTTTTTTCCCACTGGATTTTATTTTAATTAAGGTTTTAACGAGGCACATTATCTGTTGAATAGACATTCAAGGGGGAGTGTTATAAATAAAATTTTATTTATGGTGAATGTCTATATTTAAGAGATTCTAGGAATTATTACTTGGTGGCTAAATCACTCTTTCCCTATAAATAGAGGTATTCCATTGTAATTCATCTAAAAACAATAAGAATTCTCTCTCTTTTTTTTGCAATATTCTTCTTCATTATTTTATTTCAAAGTATATATATATTAAAACAGTCGTATATTTTGCTTGGAATCCTTAAGATCTCAAAAGTTCGATAAATGCACTGCTAGTAATAATAATGCTTCATGATCAACTCTCCGAAAAAAATCTAAAGACATGACATTCTATATATGTAAACATGAAACCTGCTATCATATGACAAAACTGATTATAGGACAAATTGTTACTTTACCTGCTCCAATTATATTTTGCCAAATCTGTAAAATCACTTTCATTAAACTCGTTTTCTTATAGTCATACAATTACATTTACATCACCTACCAGTACGTTACGCTAGCTTATGAGAAATCAAAAAAGAAAAAAGAAAAAAGAAAAAGAACTAAAAAATTTATCAAGTATATATGCACCTTTACTCTTATTTCACAAAAACAATTTTGTATGTGCACGCAATATCATAAGACTCATGGTACATGTTTCTTCGATAATTCAACAACTACAACAAATTCAGTGTAATTTCACAAGTGAGGGTTGGAGAGAGTAGTGTGTACGCAGATCTTATCTCTATCTTATAAAGGAAGAGAAGTTCTTTTCGATAGACCATCGGTTGTTCTTCGATGATACAACTGTAAGTTATTTTTCCTACATGTATGTGGCCCAATAAGATCATGCCCATAATTAATATTTAATTAATGAGCAAATCTCATCCATCCGATCGGTTACTTGATGGACGTACCGGATTAAGTGAGAATCTCTATAAATTGGTCTTCTCCCCACTTATTAGGGTTACCGTATCTTATTTCTTTCTTCCATCTCTAAAGGCGGCGTTAACGTAAAGTTAGGGCAAGGGGCGAGAAACCAATTTTGAATTAACACTTCCACTTCACGATGATGGCTTACGATTCAGATATGTTTTCTGTAACGATTTCGTGTAAGATTATCATGTTCAAGATCCTGGTATACAATTAAAATTTATGCGTACGTATGGTATCATGAGCCTGGGATTTGAATTGATAATCTTCGTGAAAAATGTATTATTAAGCAGATATATGACTATGCCGCCTTACGAACTGCTATATTAGTTATGAAAAGAACTTTAAAATTTTGGATATCGTAGTTACGAACTGCATTAGAGTTCACTTTATTTACTTTATGCAATTATTGTTTCAACCCATTAGTAATAGCTATTTAGTTCTTATTTTGAATGAATAAAATAAGTAGTGGCTATATTTTGGTGCTTAAACTGTCCAGATATGTCTAATTATATCTTTTAACTTTCTCAAACATGATTAGCCTTGAATATTGTAAGATTATTCTGTTTGGGAAAAGCTTATGACGATAACTATTTAAGCAATTGAGGGTCATGGTTTCTATTCTTAAACAAATAGATTAAGTAAAAGGATTTGGATGTTGAAGCAATGGAGACGCCGACCTGTAGAATGTAATGTTGAAGGCGCAGTGTGTTATCTCTTTTAGGATTGTCTTTTCTTTAAATATTATATTTTAAAAAAAAATTATGATAGCTAAAGTGTGCCAAAATCTTCAGTATCCTAATGTAATAAATTGGTCTAAGCCCATGCAAATTTGCTCATTAAATTTGCTGACCGTAATTTGATATGAGGTTTGGCTCATTATTGCTTAGTAAAAGTTAATATTATTTATTGAGCTATAATAGTTTCCTTTTATTTTGGACTGTTAAGGTATTTAGGTCATTAAGTGATTAAGTTATTGATAAATCCATTAATTTTAGTTTTATGTATGTGATTAATGTGTATATAGTTTGTTAGTCACTAAAGTGATCAAACTAGATTGTTTCAGTATTCACATGCATAAAATCTTATGATCTCTATTTTGTGTGTGCGCTTATGTTATATAATTTGTTAGTCACCAAAGTGGCCAAACTAGTTTGTTTATGAAAATATGCATACATAAAAAAATTATAGTTTATCCATGAAATTAATGAAATGCCTATAATTAAAAATTAGTGGATAAATTAATTTTACTATTGTTAGAACTTAAGGATTTACCCAAAGGTGAATCAATTATTCTATGAATAGTAAATATGATGAGGTAAATTAATATTCTTAGTCAAATATATATTGTCTGTCCAAAGATGGTGTATATATATATATATATATATATATTTGGTTAAAAATGTTTAATTACCTATTAAAGACTAAATGACATTTAAATTATGATACTGTGTCGTAATATTTACCCAAAGGAGAATTGCGATATACTTTAACTGTTTTGTTGAATCCATATTGATTTATGAGCATGTATTTTGTAGCTATTCCTTTTCATTCGCATGCTTCGTCTGTTACAATGTTCAACGGATTGAACTTTTCTGAATGGCGTGAACAAGTCCAGTTTCACTTAGGTGTGATGGATCTTGACTTGGCTCTGCTGAATGATAAGCCCGTTGCCATTACTGATTCGAGCAATGCGGATGAGAAGTCTTTCCATAAAGCATGGGAACGCTCTAACAGGTTAAACCTTATGTTTATGCGAATGAATATTGCAAACAACATTAAGAGTACTATTCCACAAACAAAAAGTGCCAAGGAATACTTGAAGTTTGTGGAAAAACATTTTCGTTCTGCAGATAAGTCTTTCGCTGGTACACTAATGGCTGAATCCACGACCATGAAGTTTGATGGGTCGCGTAGTATGCAAAATCATATCATCGACATGACTAATATTGCAGCAAGACTTCAGACCTTGGGGATGAAAGTCTATGACTCCTTCTTGGTTCAGTTTATTCTGAACTCGTTACCTCTTGAGTATGGACCTTTTCGAATTAACTATAACACAATTAAGGATAAGTGGAATGTTAGTGAATTGTCCAGTATGCTTACTTAGGAGGAGTCAAGACTTAAGAAACAAGAGAGTCATTTAATTAACCTTATGGGTCAAGGAGCTGGTAAATGACTTAAAGTGAAGGCCAACAAGTTCAAGAAGAAGAAAGCACCTGCTAAAGTTCCACAAGATTCTAAGAAGGAACATAAGGCAGATACATGTCATTTCTGTAACAAAGAAGGACACTATCAGAAAGATTGCCTGAAACGTAAAGCTTGGTTCGAAAGAAAGGTACAATTAGTGCTTTTGTATGTTTCGAATCAAATTTAGTAGAAGTTCCTAATAATACTTGGTGGCTTGATTCTGGTGCAATTGCTCATGTATCTATTACGTTGCAAGGATTCCTTATGATCCAAACTACAAATCCAAATAAGGATTTCTTGTTCATGGGAAATCGTATGAAGGCTCCAATTGAAGGCATATGGACTTATCATTTGATCATAGAGACTGGACGTCACCTCGATCTATTACAGACTCTTTATGTACCTTCAGTTTCTAGGAATTTGATTTCTCTTTCAAGACTTGATGTTTTTGGATTTGATTTAAAGTTTGGAAATGGATGTTTCAATTTATATAAGAATGCTATTTTTTATGGTTCTAGCTTTCTTAGTGATGGTTTATATAAATTGAAACTCGATATCGGTTTCAGCATAATGTTGGAATTAAATGTAGCCCACTAGATGAAAGTTCTGCTTACTTGTGGCATAGACGTTTGAGTCATATATCCAAATAAAGGTAAGAATGAGATTCTTCCGAATCTAATTTTTACTGATCTTACTATATGTTTGGATTGCATTAAGGGAAAGCAAACCAAGCATAGTAAGAAAGGTGCCACAAGAAGCACCCAGCTTCTTGAAATTATACACACTGATATTTATGGATCCTTTGATGTTCCATGTTTTGGTGGAGAGAAATATTTTATCACTTTTATCGATGATTTTTCACATTATGGATATATCTATTTTCTGAAAGAAAAATCTCAAGCAGCAGATGCTCTCAAGGTGTTTGTTAATGAGGTTGAAAGACAATTAGATAAAAATATGAAAATAATTAGGTCAGATAGAGGTGGTGAATATTATGAAAAATATAATGAGTCAGGACAATGTCCAGGTCCATTTGCAAAGTTCCTCGAGGAACGTGGCATATGTGCATAGTATACTATGCCAGGAACACCTCAACAAAATGGTATTACAGAAAGGCATAATCGAACACTTATGGACATGGTTAGGAGCATGATGAGTAATTCTTCATTACCCAAATCATTGTGGATGTATGCTCTTAAAACCGTTGTATATCTATTTAATAGGGTTCCTAGTAAGGCAGTTCCAAAGACCCCTTTTGAACTATGGACGGGAAGGAAACCTAGTTTAAGACACCTACATGTTTGGGGTTGCCCAACGGAAGATAGAGTTTATAATCCACAAGAAAAAAAACTAGATTCACGAATAGTAAGTGGTTACTTTATTGGTTACCTAGAGAAATCTAAATGGTATGTGTTTTACTGTCCAAACCATAGTTCGAGAATTGTTGAAACCGGTAATGCAAGATTCATTGAGAATGGTGAAGTTAATGGGAGTGTTGAAAAGCAAAGTGTGGAAATTAAACAGGTGATGGTCAATATTCTATTATCCAGAAATGTGCCTACTTCCACAAATACCAAATATTGTTTCAGTTGTTGAAGAGCACTTTGACAACACCGAACAACATTTGGATGAAACACTTCATGAAGAAACTAACTCACAAATATCTGACACAAATGAACGACAAGAAATTCCATTAAGAAAATTCCAAAGAGTTAGAAAATTGGCTATTTCGGATGATTACGTGGTTTATTTGCAAGAGTCAGATTTTGACATTGGTCTTAATAAGGATCTGGTTTCATTTTCACAAGCCATAGAAAGTAATGAGTCTAACAAATGGATTGATGCCATGAAGGAAGAGATAAAAACCATGGAATACAATAAAGTCTGGGATCTTGTTGAATTGCCAGAAAGTTCTAAAAGAATCGGGTGTAGATGGGTCTTTAAGACAAAACGCGATTCAAATGGTAATATTAAGAGATACAAAGCCAGACTTGTTGCCAAGGGTTATACTTAGAAAGGAGACATTGATTATAAAGAAACTTTTTCACCGTTCTCAAAGAAAGACTCGTTAAGAATTATTATGGCTTTAGTGGCTCATTATGATTTAGAGTTACACCAAATGGATATGAAAACTGTCTTTCTTAATGGAGATCTCGAGGAGGAAGTGTATATGGACCAACCAGAGGGTTTCGAAACTAAAAAAAAAGGTCAAATGGTGTGTAAACTGACGAAGTCAATATATGGACTTAAACAAGCTTCACGACAATAGTATATAAAGTTTAATGATACCATAACATCTTTTGGATTTGTGGAAAATACCGTTGATCGGTGTATATACCAAAAGATCAGTGGGAGCAAGTTTATATTTTTAGTCTTATATGTTGATGATATTCTACTTGCTGCTAATGATTTAGGCATATTGTGTGAGACTAAAGATTTTCTCTCTAAGAATTTTGAAATGAAAGATATGGGTGAGGTATCATATGTGATAGGAATAGAAATATTTTGTGATAGATCACAAGGATTATTGAGATTGTCTCAGAAAGGCTATATCGAAAGAATTCTAGAGAGATTTAGTATGAACAATTGTTCAGTAGGAATTGCTCCAATTCAAAAGGGGGACAAATTTAGTCTCATGCAATGCCCTAAGAATGATGTAGAGCAAAAAGAAAACTCTTCTATTATTGGTAGTCTGATGTATGCTCAAACTTGCACAAGACCGGGTATTAGTTTTGCGGTCGGAATGTTGGGAAGATATCAGAGTAACCCAGGAATTGATCATTGGAAAGCTGCAAAGAAAGTTTTGAGGTACCTGAAAGGAACGAAGGATTACATGCTCATGTATAGGAGATCCAAGCATTTGGAAGTTGTTAGATACTCGGATTCAGATTTCGTTGGATGTATTGACACTAGAAAATCCACGTTTGGTTATTTGTTCCAATTAGCTGAAGGAGCAATATTGTGGAAGAGTGCCAAACAGTCTGTCAATGCTACATCCACAATGGAAGCAGAATTTGTGGCATGTTTTGAGGCCACAATTCATGCATTATGACTGCGAAAATTTATTTCAGGACTTGGGGTTGTCGACACCATTACCAAGCCGCTAAAAATTTACTGTGATAATTCTGCAGCAGTATTCTTCTCCAAGAACAATAAGTACTCCAAAGGTACCAAACATATGGAATTAAAGTACTTTACCGTCAAGGAGGAAGTTCAGAAACAAAGAGTGTCACTTGAGCATATTAGAACTGATCTCATGATTGCAGATCCGTTAACGAAAGGTTTACAGCCAAAGATATTTAAAGAACATGTACAAATAAATGGGTCTTGACTGTATTTATGATTGATGTATTTATGATGTTTTGACACACTGAGCTCATTTATGTGTTTTTGATATACATTAGTGATTTCCTGTTTCTCATAATGGTGTACACATTATTGTTTTGAGATATTACAGGATAAGGCTCAATGAGATATTATTGTAGACCATAATATTTTATCGCTTATGGACCTGGTACAATGAGTTGCTAACGTTGTAGTATATGGAAGGGAGTATGTAGACAAATTATATATAACCACCATAACTCACATTTAGTAGTTTATCGTATTATGGTATTTATGATGGACATTATAGAAGAGACTTGTTTATGCGCAACTAATGTTCCTATATTAAATATTAATAATGTGTGATTATTGGGCCAAGTGGGAGAATGTAAGTTATATTTTCTACGTGTATGTGGCCCAATACGATCAGGCCCATAATTAATATTTAATTAATGGGCAAATCTCATCTGTTCGATTGGTTACTTGATGGACGTACCGGATTAAGTGAGAATTGTAAGCACGTGATTTTGTGGTGGTGCATATGTGTTCAAGACTCCCAAACCCCCTTTCAGAACCAACATATGTTTGTAGTGGTGCATATGTGTTCTGGGGAGCCGGCGCGCGCTATTGCGGACGAACCGGAGGCTGAGTGTATGTCTGGGCTTGGTGTACGGAGAAATGTGGTTCTTGAGGTGGATAGTAGTGCTGTGGTGGGCTGTATGGGTAGTTTGGCCTGTGGGTTCTGGGTTGGTTGTAGTGTGGTTTGCCAGACTTGGACCAACTGCTTGCCTCAATCGTGGCAATTTCTTCTTTCTTCTTTCTTCCCAGCGCATCCCCCGTGCCGCTCTGAATAGCCTGGGTCGTTGCCTTGAGTGCCGAGTAGTTTAGGATTTTGTCAGACCTCAGACCCTCTTCTATCATGACCCCTATCTTCACTACTTCATTGAAGGATTTTCCAACCGTCGTTACCAAGTGACCAAAGTAAGTTGGATCCAGTGTTTGCAAGAAGTAGTCCACCATTTCTCCCTCTCTCATGGGAGGATCAACTCTAGCCGCTTGTTCTCTCCAGTGGAAACCGAACTCGCGAAAACTTTCCCCAGGCTTCTTTCCGGTCCTCAGCAATGTGAGACGGTCGGGGACTATCTCGAGATTGTATTGAAAGTGACATGCGAAAGCCTGCGCCAGATCATCCCAAGTGTACCATCTGCTGGAATCCTGCCTGATATACCATTCTAGTGCCGATCCACTCAGACTTTGGCCGAAATAAGCTATCAGCAACTCATCTTCGCCGCCTGCCCCTCTCATTTTGCTACAAAAGCCCCGCAAATGTTCCATGGGATCACCGTGCCCTTCATATAAATCAAACTTATGCATCTTGAACCCAGCCGGGAGTTGGACATCCGAGAAAGGGCATAGATCCTTGTAGGCCACGCTGACCTGGCTGCCCAATCCGTGCAAGTTCCTGAAGGACTGCTCCAGACTTTTGAACTTCCTCATCACCTCATCTTGTTCTGGGACTTTAACCGGCTTTTCAATCTCTGCCGGTACCTCTAAGTGCGGGTTGTAGGTATGGGGTTCTGGTGCCTGAAATGTGGGTTCAGGGGGATAGTATTACGTATCATGAGCCTGAAACAATGGCTCGCTAGTTGATCTTTGGATGGTGGCTGCGGTGGGTCCCACAAAAGTGGGAACATTTGGTGTTGGGAGAGGTTGATGGGGGTGGTGGAGCTTGGGAATTATGAGGGCTTCTCTCCTGCTGATAACGGTGATTCGGGAGGCTTGTTGAAGGGCCGGAGTGAGGGTATTCCGGCATGTGCCCTAGTGGCTCGGGGCTCTTTTGTGCTTTGGCTAGAGCTAACTGCATTGCATTCATCTCTAGTCCCATCCTTTCTATCTTTTCCATCGCTTCTTTTAACAACTGGCTCAACGACCTTTCTTCCTCGGTACTATTCTCTGAACTACTCGGAGACTGCAGAAACCTTTTGCAAAATCTGGATGGTGAAATGCTCGGGGTATTTTTAAGAGATCCAAAAACCGGTGTATAGTGACGGCCCTAGGCGCAATCAAGTACTTGAACCTTAACGGAGCTTCATCACTTTCGATGTATCCCGCTATTTCTTCCAATGTCGGGGTGAGCTCAAAGTCCGAGAAATGAAACACATTGTGTGCTGAATCCCACCAAGTGACCAATGATCTGATAACATCACCTCGAGGCTGGATGTCTAATAAATCCGGGAGATCTTTCAGATACTTCTTCACCTTGTCTTGCCCTTCCTTGCCTAGGTCATTCCACCATAATCGCAACTCAAAAGGGATCTTGGTCATTATTGAAAAGTGTTTGTTTTGCATTGTGCTCATCCTGCACATTTATTAGGGTGATTATGCCAACAAAAAACTTTTGTTAGACTCAAAATAAAACTATGTTTTTTTTCCAAGATTTGTTTTTTTTATTTTATAAAAGTGGCAACATTTGTCATTTTTTCTTTTCTGTTCGCTTTTGCAAAACGGGAAGTTGGACCCGATGAGGGTTGCCTACGTATCTCACACCCTGCGAGAATCAAACCGGCGTAGTTCGGGTATGATGAATGAAGTAAATGAACTAACCCCCCTTTTTTTATATATATTTTTTATATTTGTTTTTTTTTGAAAGGAAAGACTTATAAAGAAGAAAGGGAGCATTTTTGAAAGAAATGCTTCTAAAAAATATTTTTGAATTGTCCTTTCAATTTTGAAAGAAGAATGAGGATATTTTTCTTGGATTTTTTTTTTGAAGAAATTAGAAGAAAATATTCTTTTTTTTATTTTAAAAAAACAATAAAAACTTTCTAATGAAATAAATAGTGGAAAATATTTTTGGATTTTTCTTTTGAAAATTGGGGGTCTAAAAAAACTTTTCTAGAAAGGAAATAAAGAAAAATACTTTTTGGATATATATATATATATATATATATATATATATATATATATATATATATATATATATATATATTTGCAACAAATAATAAAACCACGTTCAACACACGACTCTTTTTATTTTCATTTTTAGCATTTTCATAAAAAAAAACCATTTTAAAAACAAGACTCTTTTTCATAGCCAAATAAACTATTTTCCTTTTCTATTTTTTGAAAATAAGACAGAATAACGACTCTTTTTTATTTATTTATTTTCCTTTGCTTTTAGTAAAACAAATTAATAAAACATTTTTTCTCAAAATTTCGGCAGAGTTTTGACAGTATTTGGGCATTGGTTTTTTTCAAAAATAAATAATTAATTCCCTAACCGCTATTTCTCTTTTTTCTTTTTTTTTTCCAACGTTCCCGAGATTCAAAAACTGGTCAACATGCGGGTTCGGAACAAATAAATGCACACCACAAATAGGATGCATCAGGATGATCTTTTCATTTCAGGTTGCTAGTCCTAGACGGACCCAACCCCTGTGTTGAGTCCCCTAAGTAAAAAATGCAACATGATGCAAATAATCGTTCCCACTAGGGATCCGGCATGAAGTCATGTTATTCTATGTTCAAAACCTGAGTTGGTGTTCTAGACTGTGTACCCGAGCGGACAACTCGAATCGAGGAGGGGGCAACTTTCCGGGAACCAAAGGGCCATCCGGCTTAGTAACTTGTCCGGCCTCTTTCTTATTTCAAGGTATGACACTAACAGAATAGGGAGTCTCAACCAGTAAGCACATCCCCGGAGGTAAGAAGAGAAAGGTTTCGGCACAATTTATATACAGTTCAGATAATATCAAAGCGGCAAAAGAAGCATTTAGCACATTAGGCTCAAACATGTAAAAATCAAATAAAGCCAAATAAAACAATTTATCTAAGCTCGAATTTCTAACCCTGAACCAGTGGTTCTGGGTTATTTATCCCCAGCAGAGTCGCCAGAGCTGTCACACCTCCTTTTTCCGCCCCCGCGAGGGCGTATGAGTTTTTTCCAATTATAGGACAATCGAATCGGGGTTCGTTTATTTATTTCAGAGTCGCCACTTGGGAGATTTAGGGTGTCCCAAGTCACCAATTTAATCCCGAATCGAGGAAAAGAATGACTCTATATTACAGTCTGCGCACCAAAAATCCTGATAAGGAATTCTGTTAACCCGGGAGAAGGTGTTAGGCATTCCCGAGTTCCGTGGTTCTAGCACAGTCGCTCCACTGTCATATTCGGCTTGATTATCTGATTTTATACAAATATGAACTTATGTGCAAATTTTAACTCTTGACTGCTTTTATTATTATATTTTACAAGAATTGCAACGTCGTGAAAATATATCTCGAACCACGTTACATCAATGCACCCGTGGTTGTTGACATATCTCGACTCAGTTGAGATTTGGATTTGGGTCACATAAATGTGCACCCGAGTTAAGGAAAATAAATTATTAACGGCGTGCCTAAAGCAACTAGCGTACTGTTGTTTTGGGGAAGGCCGTAAAATTCGCTAAACGGCCTGTCCCGAGTTCTAAGTATTTCGATATATATACATTTAGAGGGCCCCGCAGCTTGTGCATTTTTTGTTTGTCGAGGCTCGTCTCATTCATTATTTTTAAAAAAAAGGAATTTGCAACGTTAGGGAAATGCATCTCAGACCACGTCACAATCAATGTACCCATGATTAAAGACCCATTTCGATTCGGTTGAGATTTGGATTTGGGTCACATAAATGTGCACCCGAGTTTAAGGAGATAACATTATTAAATACGCACCTAAAGCGACTAGCGTATCATTATTTTGGGTAGGGCCGTGAAATTTTGCTAAACGGTCCATCCCGAAGCCTAAGCAAATTTAAAGCAAATATTTACTGAGGGCCCCGCAATTTCGTATTTTTGTTTGGCGAGGCTCATCTCATTCTTATTTTTTTAAAAGGATAGACCTATAGTGACTACATTTCTTCTATCGAGTTCGTCTCTAGAAATATAAGGAAATCCCTCAATTAATTACATGCTAAAAAATCGAACTTATTAGTTATTAGTTTTGCGGCTAATGCGAATGAAAAATTGCAATCGAGTTTGTACAAAAAGAGATTGCTCCCGTTCTATATTCTATTATTTAATAACACTGGAACATGAGATTGACGCACAAAAATATCGAAGCAGATTATCTATTCTATCATTGTAGATGAAGAAATTAGACGTATGTAACCTTATTCATTGACGGACATACATATGAGGTTTAGTTAATTATTCCCCACATGCTTGACACTTAAAAAGGCGAAACAACTGAAACTGACCCCATATAACTCAAGTGATATTACTACATGTCTTATGCTTAACTACGTGATTTTCATCTTTTTGCGATAATCCAAATTGCCTAGTATGCCTTCGAAATATACATTGTCTACTGATGAACTAGGGTGAAACAAATGTGATTAGCATTGACATTTTTAACAGACCCTATGTGAAACCATTGTTGGCCGAGTATCACTACTACTCCACTAGTTTCTTTCTGATTAACGTACAACGACAAATTACCGAACCAAACTCTTATGGACTGAAAACTATTTTATTACACAGTTTGAAAGCCAAACTTTACATGTCAAGCATACAAAGATATTCTAAACCACAAACAGCAAAATAAAAGTAACTATGCTAATGTTCAGACTGCAATTCTTCTTATGCTCTTATTCATGCTACAAATTCTTCATTACACCAGTGAAATTAGAATGTGTACCTGGATGTTGGACAATAAAAATGAGAAGAAGAAGAATATCAACAGTAGACAACCATACAGCAACAAACAGCAACAATAAACAGCAACAGCAGTTCCACAACAATGACAAACCCACAAGTGGTCGAGCAATCAACCAACAATCCCAGAACGGAGTGGTAAACTAGCAGAAAAAACAGAATATCCAAGTGCAATAGTGACAGCAGTTCAATAATCACAACAAACTCGATGAATAACCAACAAACAACTTCAATAACAATAAGATCAAACTCAATCAACAGCATACAGAAGCCCAGATTTCAGTAGTATCTCACGGGGAAATCAGAATACCCTAACGAGATAGTAACAGACCAACCCTTTAGAACTAACAGTTTTTATTCTTCTCTGAACACTCAATAATTTTTCAGCTGATGCTTTCAATACTCACTGACCTCTCCTCTGTTTTTTCAACCCTTTTCCTTATCCTAAACAGGCCTATTTATAGGCAGAAATGGCCCCTTTCAGGCTGTCTTGATCCCCTCAGCCTTTTCCTGCCCATAACCCCTTTAAACTAATCAAAAGAATGCCCCATGCCCATCCAACATGGAAGTTCTTCGATATTTTTGTACATCCAACATGGAAGTTCTAAGTGTCAAGCATGTGGGGAATAATTAACTAAACCTCATATGTATGTCCGTCAATGAATAAGGTTACATACGTCTAATTTCTTCATCTACAATGATAGAATAGATAATCTGCTTCGATATTTTTGTACGTCAATCTCATATTCCAGTGTTATTAAATAATAGAATATAGAACGGGAGCAATCTCTTTTTGTACAAACTCGATTGCAATTTTTCATTCGCATTAGCCGCAAAACTAATAACTAATAAGTTCGATTTTTTAGCATGTAATTAATTGAGGGATTTCCTTTTATTTCTAGAGACGAACTCGATAGAAGAAATGTAGTCACTATAAGTCTATCCTTTTAAAAAAATAAGAATGAGATGAGCCTCGCCAAACAAAAAATACGAAATTACGGGGCCCTCAGTAAATATTTGCTTTAAATTTGCTTAGGCTTCGGGATAGACCGTTTAGCAAAATTTCACGGCCCTACCCAAAATAATGATACGCTAGTCGCTTTAGGTGCGTATTTAATAATGTTACCTTCTTAAACTCGGGTGCACATTTATGTGACCCAAATCCAAATCTCAACCGAATCGAAATGGGTCTTGAATCACAGGTACATTGATTGTGACGTGGTCTGAGATGCATTTCCCTGACGTTGCAAATTCCTTTTTTTTTTTAAAAAATAATGAATGAGACGAGCCTCGACAAACAAAAAATGCACAAGTTGCGGGGCCCTCTAAATGTATATATATCGAAATACTTAGAACTCGGGATAGGCCGTTTAGCGAATTTTACGGCCTTCCCCAAAATAACAGTACGCTAGTTGCTTTAGGCACGCCGTTAATAATTTATTTTCCTTAACTCGGGTGCACATTTATGTGACCCAAATCCAAATCTCAACCGAGTCGAGATATGTCAACAACCACGGGTGCGTTGATGTAACGTGGTTCGAGATATGTTTTCACGACGTTGCAATTCTCGTAAAATATAATAATAAAAGCAGTCAAGAGTTAAAATTTGCACATAAGTTCATATTTGTATAAAATCAGATAATCAAGCCGAATATGACAGTTGAGCGACTGTGCTAGAACCACGAAACTCGGGAATGCCTAACACCTTCTCCCGGGTTAACAGAATTCCTTATCCGGATTTTTGGTGCGCAGACTGTAATATAGAGTCATTCTTTTCCTCGATTCGGGATTAAATTGGTGACTTGGGACACCCTAAATCTCCCAAGTGGCGACTCTGAAATAAATAAACGAACCCCAATTCGATTGTCCTTTAATTGGAAAAAACTCCTACGCCCTCGCGGGGGCGGAAAAAGGAGGTGTGACAAGAATCTCTATAAATTGGTCTTCTCCCCACTTATTAGGGTTACCGTATCTTATTTCTTTCTTCCATCTCTAACGGCGGCGGTAACATAAATTTAGGGCAAGGAGCGAGAAACCAATTTTGAATTAACGCTTCCGCTTCACGATAATGACTTACGATTCAGGTATGTTTTCTGTAACGATTTCGTTAAGATTATCATGTTCAAGATCCTGGTATGCAATTAAAGTTTATGCTTACAACAACAACCACCCAATATAATCCAACAAGTGGGGTCTAGGAAA
Source organism: Nicotiana sylvestris (assembly GCF_000393655.2). Lineage (NCBI taxonomy): Eukaryota > Viridiplantae > Streptophyta > Magnoliopsida > Solanales > Solanaceae > Nicotiana > Nicotiana sylvestris. The sequence goes on from NC_091063.1 coordinate 168,478,511, forward strand.
GGTAGAATGTACACAGCCTTACCCCTCCCCTGGAAGGGCAGGGAGACCGTTTCCGATAGACCCTCGACTAAAGAAGGTTAAGGAAGCCCTGATATCAAGTAATAACAAGACAAGTAATTAGAAAATTAAATCGAAGGTAGCAACAGAGAATATGAAAGGGGTACCGACAAACAAGTAATAACAAGATAGTATATTTAGAGAAATAAATCCAAGGCAGCACACGAGAATATGAACGAAGTACTGCTAGTGAACTACGAAATTACCGATGACAAGTAATAACGGAACAAGATATGCGAATATAGTAAACTAAGGAGAAAAAAAGGGTACCATATTACTATCGAACTAGAGAAGACAAAAGGAAACTCACAACTACCTACTAACCTTCTACCCTAATCTTCAACCTCCACACCCTTTTATCTAGGGTCATGTCCTCGATCAGCTCAAGCTGCTTCATGTCCCGCCTGGTCACCCCACCCCAAGACTTCTTTGGCCTACCTCTACCCCTCCACTCACCTCCCAAGGCCAACCTCTCACATCTTCTGACTAGGGCATCTGTGCTTCTCCTCTTAACATGTCTGAACCATCTCAACCTTGCCTCACTCATCTTTGCCTCCACAGGGGTCACGCCCACCTTGTCCCGAATAACTTCATTTCTAATTTTATCCAACCTAGTATACCCACATATCCATCTCAACATTCTCATTTCCGCTACTTTCATCTGTTGGATATGGGACTTTTTGACTGGCCAACACTCTGCCCCATACAACGCAGTCGGTCTAACTACTACCTTGTAGAACTTACCCTTAAGTCTCAACGGCACATTCTCATCACACAAGACACTGGAAGCGAGCCCCCACTTCATCCATCCTGCTCCGATACGGTATGTGACATCATCATCTATCTCCCCATTCTTCTTAATTATAGATCCCAAATACTCGAAACTCTCTCTCTCCTGGGAATGACTTGCGTATCGAGTTTCACATCCCTGTCCGCCTCTTGGGTAACACCACTGAACTTGCACTCCAAGTATTCTGTCTTGGTCCTGCTCAACTTGAAACCCTTAGACTCTAGAGTATGTCTCGAGACCTTCAGCCTCTCGTTAACGCCACCTCGCGTCTCATCAATTAGGACTGTGTCATCCTCAAATAACAAGCACCAAGGAACCTCCCCTTGAATGTGACGCGTCAAACAATCCATCGCCAAGGAAAACAAAAACAGGCGAAATTATATTTTAATGTATTAGGTTAGTGAAAGATTTTTGATTGTGACTTTGTAATCGTATCGTTTATTGTGGATTCTCCAACGTATATCTTTCCTAGGATTGGACTTTTAGAGCTAGAGTTTTGAAATTATTTAAACTAAGGCAGCTGATATTTTTTTATTTGTTGCTGTCACATAAGCTTTCCTACGAACAGATCCAAGAAAATGATAGTATTAGATCCAGACAATTTTATCTAGATAATACTCAGAACATATCAAAGCAAGCCACCTGTGAGAATTCGATATGTTCCAAGTGAGAAAAAGAAGACAAGCATCCTCTTCAACCATTTATGGAATAAAAAGATAATTTAAGCAAAAAATATACTTATTTAGTATTCTTAGTTTGTAAGAAAAGATACCGGAGCATCCAGGATCTTTACACAAATAGCCAGTTATATTTATTGTTTACTTTTTCTAGTCATATATATAGTTTATATATTGATTATACACAACAATACATAAATAATACATAAAATATGCATATATTATACCTTAACTGACTATTTGTAGTTTAAGCAGTTAAATGAGTGGCTATTTAAATTAATTATTCTAGTAAAATTGAAGAAAAGAGAACTAAGAAAACATTTAGATTTACCAGGTCCTGAACTATCTATATATATCTATCTATATTATTATAAAAGCACAAATATTCAATTTGTTTGTTCTTTTGTACTTTGTATATAATTTGTAGGAGATACAATATATTGTCTTTAGATATATCCCGATCCAACCATTGCTTCTTGATGAAACTAAAAACTTATTTTGACTGATTTAATTTTTAATGTCTCTAATTGTTGTTACTCTTTATTTTATGCATCCACGTGTAAGATATTTGTTTGTTTCTTTCATATTTTGTACATTATTATTTGTACGACATACACTTTACCGTTCTCAAAATTTACGTTTTGTACTCTTCTTCATATTACTTGATCAAGTACACTAACATTATTGAAAGACTTCTATGCTCTTTCAAAGCTAAAAGTTTTCTTTAAAGACAATTTCATGTTGATAAGATTGTCTTATGTAAAATTTTACCCAATATCCAAGACTTTGAATTCAACTAAAAACTATTGTTTGACTACAATTGTAAAATTATAATCCAATGGCCAATTGCGTTTTGAAAATTAGTTTATTAATAGTGATAATCAATTAGATACATTAACTAGGTCCATTATATTATTCTGACCAATAATACTATTAGAATACATGTGCGATTAAAATTCTACTATTTTTTTGTACAAATTATGTATGCTTGACTTGAGATATTCGTGCAAAGCACGAATATAAAAGTTAGTTATTATAAAAGCATGAATATAATGTCAGTTTACAAAAATATTCTTAAAATTTGTTGTCAAAAAACTCTCTAGGAAAGGATACAAATGGAAATAATACATGTCCTAATCAGTGGCGGAGGTAGAGTGTTGGGACCGGGTTCGACCGAACCCAGTAACTTTGATTGGAACCCTGTGTTTGTCTTACTAAATCTTTTAAATATGTATAAATGATTAATTTAGAACCCAGTAACTTTTAACGATTAGAATCCCGAACCAATAAGCTCGAAATTCTGGCTCCGCCTCTAGTCCTAATTCTATATGGATAACAACACATTAAACCGCCTCTTACATTTACTTGTGATTGTATATATAAAACTTTAATTGGCATATGCATTCGCACCCTTGCCACGGGGAACAGGTTAACATTCCCATCTGATATCTTTCTTTTTTCTTTTTCTTTTTTTCCTTTTTATTCTGGAAAAAGATATGCATAGCATGCTTATCTATATGCATGCATATATATGATCAAATTGTATATAATTTGCCTTGTTTTATCTCTTTAATTGGGATATTGGGCTTCGTTTTATATTTCTCCTTGTAATGCTGGTTTGATTTAATAGAGTTCTAATTGATTTTTGACAATAAAGTTTTTTATTGCTTTATAGTGTTGCAAACGATCGACCTATAATTTTTTATCTGTAAAGTTCTTGCTTGATCGACCTACGATTTGATCGACCTATAAAATTCTTGCTCGAAGAATAACAATTTCAAGTAATTTTTCAAAAATATTTCCCTATCTCAGACGGACAAACATGCATGAATAGTTTTAAAATTTCATGGTACTCATGAGTAGTTTTGAAATTCAACTGTTCGTATCACACAATTATCTTTAATTAGTGATGCCAAGTTGATAGTTAAAAATATCATTGATATTCTTCTGAATCTAATCAAGAAAACTTCAGATTTCTACTGTAGGAATAATGTCATGTCTTTACTTTTAGTGTCCGATTTTTAAAAATATCAAAACAAGCCAAATAGAAAACAACCTTCTAAAGTAAAGTATTTCGACTTTTTACCTTTTGAAGATATATTCCATGTTGATAAAAATGTAGATTGTTTTAACTAATATTTTGGATTTTGTAATGTTCTAATAAACTTAATTTTTATGTGTTGATTGATCACAATAATATTTTTGACAATATTAAATGTATTAGAGTATGTTATAGCAAATTCAATAATTTACTTTGCCATCGCAAAACTTATAGAAGAGGGCTTAGTTGAGTGTTAGAAAACGCTCACACTTGTAGTTGTAGTGATTGTCCGAGGATATTAAGGCTAATAACAAATACAAGATAAAAGCATAAATACAATACGAATAGAATTTAAATTATTGAATATAATAACCTATAAGGGATAAACGAAATACTACACTGTACTCCTATTATTTTTAGGACATACATGTTAGGCCATATTTACTACTATTATTAAATTAATCCTATTTATGCTTGAACTGCAACAACGAGCAAAAGACATGCACCTTACTCCTATTAGTTTTAGAATATAACAAACGAGCAAAAGTTACTCCTATTAGTTTTAAGGCATAAAAGACAATCTAAAAAAGTGCACATTACTCCTATTAGTTTTTTGATATAACAACAAGGAATATTCATAGTCTCCTTTCCCTTTTCAATTTGAACTACATTCCCAATTTGAATCCACTTACCAGGAGTAGACAAACAGAAAAAATATTGCAAATACATGAGAATTAATCATGAGTATTAAAATTTGACTGTTTATATCATGCAATCTATTTAATTAATTAATGAGATCAAACTAATAGTGAAAAATATTGTCGACGTTCTTTTTTAGGCCAAATAAGAAAATTTTCAAATTCCTACCGTTGGAATAATGTCATATCTATCTTCTTTGGTTTATCTTTACTATTTAATTAAGTTGGATATTCCTACTTTTTTTCTTTTTTATAGTACTACCCATTCACGTTCTGCTTTGAGGAGGTCATACACAAATTCTAAATCTACTATATTTATCGTATATTTTGGTAAAAAAGAATAGATATTGATTTCTAAATAGATTTTACTTCCGAATTTGATGTTTTGTATTTATATTAAACCATATCATCTTACTATGGTAAAGTGGCCTAATAGGCGCAGAATAATATTTTGGTTAACTATGTTTAAGTGATATTTGGTTAACTAGTTCAAGCGATAATAATACTCTATTAGTAAGCATATATCATGCATCTATTAGTATAGTGTAAATATCAAATACGGGTAAATTTTATATATATATCATATATGATAGGTTTGTGGGAATTGGCGTTCATTCAGAAAGAAAGCTGAGGATTTGAGCTAGGCAATGAGAGGTAATAGTTGGCCATGTGATGGGTCTTTTAAGGTGCGATTTTCCAGTTTATTTTAGGTTTTATTTAATTTATTTTGTTTACTTTCTAACAAAACAAATTATAGGCTGATACAAATAATAATATAATCAAAGAAGGATTTATATTAGTAGAAATTACAGTGAGATTAGGGTTGTTCCTCGCTCACAAGTTTTAATTCTTTTAGGAAACAAAATAACACTAACCTTTTAAGAGATATTTGTCACTCTAACACATGCGATTCGTCTCGTTAAATTGCACCAACTTTGAGAAGGTAAAGTATAATTTATAGTTTAAGATCAATTTTTTTCCTTACTGTGAAGTGTGAGGATTTAGGTGATTGCCGGATTTTGCTTTGTATAATATGGGGCATTTGCATCTATACCTGCTTTTTGTGTCACGTTTTAACTTATGCCCGTTTTGCAAAAAAAATTGCAAGCGTACCCACTTTTTCGCATAATTCAGCATACGAGGTTGAAGTAGCAAAGGCAATCACGCAATATTTCAGCATTCTAGCAACCGGACCTAAAGTTCAGCTTTAGAGCTGAAGTTTTTATTTTGTATCTAGCGAAGTTTTGTTTTTGTAACTAGCGAACTTCAGCTTTAGAGCTGAAGTTTTTGTTTTGTAACTGGCGAACTTCAGCTCTAGAGTTGAAGTTTTTGTTTTTGTAACTGGCGAACTTCAGCTCTAGAGCTGAAGTTTTTGTTTTGTAACTGGCGAACTTCAGCTCTAGAGCTGAAGTTATTTGGAAGCTAGCTTTAGAATAGGATCTGCTCAAATAAGCTGGGGATCCATCCATCAAACAACTTGCTAGTTTGTTAAAAAATCTTTGAGGTAGCAGCAATAATCTTTGTAGATTAGACAAACCAACTAGTGTTGTATATAGTGTTTGTTAAATAAAACTCTGTAACTTGCTTTTAATGCTGGATAACGTATTTCCGATATCTCTATGTTCAGCGGTCCAGACCGCTTCTCTGTATCTTACTGACGCAACAATTATAATTTGTTTTTAAATAATCTGCACCAACAGCAGCAGAAGAAAGAAGAAGAAGAAGAAGAAGAAGAAGAAGAAGAAGAAGAAGAAGAAGAAGAAGAAGAAGAAGAAGAAGAAGAAGAAGAAGAAGAAAGGGGGATAAAGTTATTTAAAAAGTAGGTACAAATTAAAAGTTTTTAAAAAAATGAATATAGGTTAAATGGGATCGACCAAATAAGGCGCCCGTGCAATTTTTACATATAATATGGCTTATTTTGGATCGTTCTCGTGCTCTCGAGGTAGCACATATTTTAACAAAGTTCTATCATTTCTCAATCAACTTTGAGTTTCATTAGTTTCTTTTAAACTTAATAATTAACATCCTAAATTATTCTTCTTCCTTCTTTTCACACTCTCCTAATAGTATGAATTATTTAATTCTAGATATATATTATCTCAATTGGAAATCCTTTTAGATGGAAAATCAATAGAAAGTGATATAAAGACAACCACAGTGAGGAGTTATTATCATTTATAAAGGTTCTTTCATTTTTTAATTGGATGCACTTTCAGCTTGAATTTTATATATCCCAACTTTCTCCTGTTGAATAATACTTGTAGGGGTTACACGTGCGACACACGTGACATAGAGACTAGTAAGGCTAAACAAGGTTATTTGGTTAGACAAGTCACTTACCTCAAATCACGTTATCTCAATCCAATAGTAGACCTTTTCCTCGATTATACAACTTCAAATGGTTCGAATCTAGCCAAAATAATTCGATACAGTCAACACAAATTATAGGAATCAATTACATATGAAAATACTAAATTTTTCAATAAAAATCCAAAATTCATCTCAAAAATCAACAGTGGGGCTCATGTCTCGGAACTCGACAAAAGTTATAAAATATGAACGTTCATTCAACCACTAGTCCAACCATACCAAAATTACAAAATTCCGATAACAATTCGGCCCTCAAATCCTCAATCTTAATTCCAATTTAAAATACCAATTAAATATTAAAAACAACAATAGATTCGGGTACTTTAACCAAAATTGAATTAAAAATTCTTACCCTAATATTTTTCTTGAAAAATCTCCCGAAAATCGACTCACTAGAACTCTTAAAATCCAAAATTGGGTAAAAATGGCCAACCCCCGAATTATATGTTCTGTCCAGACGTTGTTCTCACCTGCGGAACAGTGGCTGCTTTCGCGCAATCACAGGTGCGATGGCTACAGGCGCATTGCTTCTCGCTCCTGCGTTCCATGGATCACACATGCGGTCTCACAGGTGCGCATTGCCTTCCGCTTCTATGACCTCTGCTGGCCAAGCCATTTTCCTCTTCTACGAGCCATGTGCGAGTCCGCACTTGCGGTTCCTCATGTACAGGTGCGCAGACACCAGAAACCATAATATTTCAGAATTGTTCTAAGTCCAAAAATTAATCTGATTTCAATTTGAATCATACTCGGGTACGCAGGACCGCGCCTGAATATACCAACAAGTCCAGTAACATAATACAGACTTACTTGTGGTTTCAATTTACCTCAAACAACATCAAAATTACTAATTGCACCTCGAATCGCACTTATGAATTTTCAAACTTTCCAATTTACAAAACTTATGTCGAAACGTATTAAATGAATCCGGAATAACTTCAAATTTGGCACGCAAGTCATAAATGACATACTGGAGTTGTTCCAATTTTTGGAATCAAATTTCGACCTTGATATCAATAAAATCAACTCCCGGTCAAACTTTCCAAAAATCGCCTATTTTCCAACTTTCGCCAAATTACACTGAAACGACATACAGGTCTCCAAATCAACATCTGGTCGTGCTCCCAAGTCTAAAATTAACATACGAAGCTATTGAAATCATAAAATTTTCATTCAAAGTCGTCTACAAAAAGTCAAACTACGGTCAACTCTTACAATTTAAACCTTTAATTTAGGAACTATGTGTTTCATTTTACTCTGAATCCAAAAACCAAATACTCCGACAAGTTACAACACCACAATATAGCATAGAGGAAATATAATTTAGGGGATTAGGGTTAAAATACTCGTAACGACTAGCTGGGTCGTTATAATAATTGAGTGAGTCAAATAATTGGGCTAAAATTTAGGTTATAGTCCAACCCGCCCAACTCTTATCAAACTTCACTTTAATATGTGTTTTTTTTATGAATTATATAATTACTAGATAAGATATTTTTTTTGTTATGATCGTATATAACATATCAAACAAAAAAAAAACTTCTAAGATATTTTGGTAAAGTTACTCATTAATCAATTTGGATTAAAAATTCGTCTAAATTTAAATGGGATGAGATGTGTTGGATCAAAATGGGCTGAGATTAATAAACGAATGGATCAATAACTAGCCCAACCTTGAACGGATCAGGCGGGTCATTTGGGATGGGCCAAGATTGACAGCCCTATTTCTACGTATATTTTAGGTTTGAGTATGGTGGTGCAAATTAAAGATCTCATGGTCTTGGAAAGGGTTACTTCTAGTTATATGGTCTCACACGAGAAACTAACAATAACAATATATCCAAAATAATTTCACAAATATGATCTAAGCAGTGGCAAATCCAAAAATTTCATGAAGGATGTTTAAAATTTGATATACACATATAAAAAATAATTTTTAACCTATATACACAATATAATTTTTCGATGAAGGGAGTTTGGGTGACCAGTGACCACCATTCAATGTATGTGGCTACGCCACTGCTGAGGAGGGTGAAGTGTATACAAACCTTACCTCTACATTGTGTGAGGTAGAAATATATTGTTTCTAATAAACTATCGTCTTAAGAAAAGCATTTTCAAAACATATTTAACAAATACAAGGGTAAAAAGCTATAGTGAAAATATTGTAGAAATGAAAAGTATTAATAACACAAATAGTAAAAATAACCCAAGTTAAAAACAGTAGTAATACAATTGAAAATAAGATAATAATAGAATAGTAATAATAATGATAAGCAGAAGAGTGATCAGATAAAAAGCTCTAAACTAGAACCATGCTCTCTCACAGTAAAGAGAGAAATTGCTTGACTCGGCCTACTAGCCGTCCATCATATTCCTTGTCACGATCCGAATTTTTCACCGTCGAGACCGTGATGGCGCCTAACATTGTACTCGATAAGCAAGCCAATGTTACAATATATTTCATATTTTCCTTTTATCTTTTAACAATTTACAAGTTAACAAAAGTAAATCAGCCGAATAAATGCGGAAGAACAGATTTTAACAGATTATCTTAATACTAATACCAAAACCGTAATAAAACTCCACCCAGAACTAGTGTCACAACTCACGAACATTCTACGAATACTACAACAATGGTCTGAATAAAGAAATATACATCTGTCTCGAAAGTAGATAAAACAGAAAAGAAACGGGATAGAAGGGGACGCCAGGGCCTGCAGACGCCTGCAAGACTACCTTGGGTCTCCAATGGACTGAAGGCAGCAACCTCGAACTATGGTTTATATGGTCCAGTACCGGGATCTGCACAGAAAGTGCAGAGTGAAGTATCAATACAACCGACTCCTTGTACTAGTAAGTGTCAAACCTAACCTCGGCAAAGTAGTGACGAGGCTAGGACACGACAACCAATATAAACATGTGCAATTAAATAATATACTAACAAAATAACAATAATAGAAGTTAAACAGAAATTAATAGGAAGGGGCAACATGATATGGGGGTACTAGAATCAGGAATCACAGTAGTAACGAAAATTAAACAATTAATGCACTTGAACCGATAACAGCAAATAATCACAGCAAACAGAAAATGCACAGCATCACCTTTTGTGCTTTTACTCTCAATCCTCACCATGCAATCAATAATAGAAATGTGCACGGTATTACCCTTTGTGCTTTATCACTCTTCCTCGCCATATGAATAATAAAAATGTGCACGGCATCACCCTTCGTGCTTTATCTCTCTTCCTTGCCGTATGCATTCAATATAAATGTAAATGTGCACGGTATCACCCTTCGTGCTTTATCACTCTTCCTCACCAAATGCATAAGAATGAATGTGCACGGCATCGCCCTTCGTGCTTTATCACTCTTTTATCGCCCAAATAGTAGAAATAATAACATCCCAACAATGGAATCAATAATAGAGACAATAACATCCCGACAAGGGAATCAGCTATAACCAATCTCGTTTCAACAGTTAACTTTACAAAATAAGTCTCAACTTGAGTCAATACTCAACAATGGTCAATTACCAAGAAAATATCATAAGTCTTGTCCAACATGGATATTCATCAATTTAAGCATGAACAGTACATAATAAGAGTCACAACAGTCACAGTCTAAGACTCATTTGCATGCTCGACACCAACGTAAAGATACTCGTCACCACACATATACATCGTATTCAACACTAACACGTAGCAAATAAAACAACAACACTTATTCCCTCAAGCTAAGGTTAGACCAAACACTTACCTCGATTCCACGGCCAAACTCAAGCCTCAAATACCTTTTCCCATTTGTTTCCACTTCCAATCTGCCCGAATCTATTCATAATTTACTTATTAACATTAATTGAAGCCAAATAAACCAATTTAAATGAAAAATTGAAGATTTCCCAACATTCTTCCTAAAAAATCAAAATCTGACCCCGGACCCGCTTGGTCAAAACTCGAAGTTCGGACCAAAACCTGATTACCCATTTACCCAGAGCCCGGATATGTAATTAGTTTCGGAATCCAACCCCAAATCGAGGTCTAAATTCCCAAATTTGCAAAATCCCCAATTTCCCCAAAATCCCTAATTTCAACCCTTAAAAACAAGATTTAGGCCTAGAAATCTAATGGGTGTTGATGAAAAATGAAAGATATGAGTTCAAGAACACAAACCTATAATTTGGTGTTGAATCCCCACTTCAAAAATCGCCCAAGGTCGGATTCTAGGAAAGAAGATATGAAATTTTGGTCTAATCCCGACCTAGGTTCTGTTTTAAAATCACTGGTCAGGTCTTCTTCACGTTCGCGAGAAGCCTGCCGCATTCGCGAAGCAGTGGTCCTATTAACCTTCGTGTTCGCGACACGCACTACACGTTTGCGAATGTATTTCCCCCATAACCTTAGCGTTCATGAGCCGCTGGACGCGTTCGTGTAGTGTATCAATCCCCTCCCCCAGGTCCCTGCCAAAATGGTCTTCGCGTTTGCGATAGCCAAGTCACGTTCGCGAAGGGTAACGCCCCCAACGCTCCATGTTCGCGACTTGTGTCTCGCGTTCGCGCAGAAGGAATTTTCCCCCAAACAGTTTTACTCTTCGCGTTTGTGGGAATTTCTTCGCGAACGCGAAGAAGGACACCTCTGTGCACCTGCAACAACAAAACGGCAGAAATCTCTAAGTCCAAAACTCCCCGTAGCCTATCGAAACTCACTCGAGCCCTCGGGGTTCCAAACCAAACATGCATACAAGTCTAAAAACATCATACAGACTTGCTCGCACAATCAAATCACCAAAATAACACCTAGAACTACGAATTTAGCATCAAAATCAATGAAAATTTCAAGAACTCTTAAAGTTTCTATTTCCACAACCGATGGTCCGAATCACGTCATATAAACTCTGTTTCTTACCAAATTTTACAGATGTAACTTACATACCGTATCAAACCTGTGCAGGGCTCCGAAACCAAAATACGGTCCTGATACTATCAAAATCAAGCATTGTTAAATTTCTTAAAACCATCATATTTCTAATTTAATAATTTTCTTCAAAAAATCATTTCTCGGGCTAGGGACCTCGGAATTAAATTTCGGGCATATGCCTAAGTCCCGTATTTTTCTACGGACCCTCCGGGACCGTCAAATCGTGGGTCCCGATCCGTTTATCTAAAATATTGACCGAAGTCAGCTTAATTCAATTTTAAAGGCAGATTTTAATATTTTTCTTAAATTTCACATAAGGGCTTTGCGGAAACCTTTTTGGACTATGCACGCAAACCGAAAAGAAAGAAAATGAGGTTTTCAAGGCCTCGGAACTCGGATTCGGATTTTCAAACAAAAGATGACCCTTTGGGTCATCACATTCTCCACCACTAAAACAAACGTTCGTCCTCGAACAGAAATAGAAAAGTACCCGAGTCGGTAAAAAGATGGGGATATCGGCTCCACATATCAGACTCGAACTCCTAGGTAGCTGCCTCAACTGGATGACCTCTCCACTGAACACGAACCGAAGGATAACTCTTCGATCTCAACTGAAGAACCTGCCGGTCAAAAATGGCCACCGGCTTCTCCTCGTAGGTCAAATCCTTGTCCAACTGGACAGTGCTGAAGTCTAACATGTGGGATGGATCACCGTGATACTTCCGAATCATGGACACATGAAACACTCGATGCACAACTGATAAACTCGGCGGCAACGCAAGTCTGTAAGCCACTTCTTCCACTCGATCAAGGATCTCAAAAGGCCCGATGAACCTTGGGCTTAGCTTTCCCTTTTTCCCAAATCTCATCATGCCCTTCATGGTGACACCCAAAGCAACACTCGCTCTCCGACTATGAATTCCACATCACGAACCTTACGGTCGACATAACTATTCTGTCTGGACTGGGCTGTACGAAGTCTATCCTAAATGATCTTAACCTTTTCCAAGGCATCCTAAACTAAATTTGTACCCAACAACCGAGCCTCTCCCGACTCAAACCACCCAACCAGCGACCGACATCGCCTACCATATAATGACTCAAAAGGAGCCATCTGGATGCTTGACTAATAACTATTGTTATAGGAAAACTCTACTAATGGCAAGAACTGATCCCAAGAACCTCCAAAGTCAATAACATATGCTCGGAGCATATCCTCCAAAATCTGAATAGTACGCTCGGACTGTCTGTCTGTCTGAGGATGAAATGTTGTGCTTAACTCGACCTGCGTACCCAACTCATGCTGTACTGCCCTCCAGAAATGCGAGGTAAACTGCGTACCTTGATCAGAAATGATAGACACGAGCACACCATGAAGATGAACGATCTCCCGAATATAAATCTCTGCCAACTGCTCAGCAGAATAGGAAACTGCCACATGAATGAAATGCGTTGACTTAGTCAGCCTATCCACAATAACCCACACTGCATCGTACTTCCTCTGAGTTTGTGGGAGTCCAACAACAAAGTCCATAGTGATACGCTCCTACTTCACTCAGGAATCTCAATCTTCTTAAGCAAACCACCAGGTCTTTGATGCTCGTACTTTACCTACTGACAATTCAAACACCGAGTTACGCATGCAACAATATCCTTCTTCATTCTCCTCCACCAATAATACTGCCGCAAGTCCTGATACATCTTGGCGGCACCCGGATGAATAGAATACTGGGAACTATGGGCCTCCTCTAGAATCAACTCACGAAGTCCGTCCATATTAGGCACACAAACACATCCCTGCATCCTCAAAACTTCATCATCCCCAACTAAAACCTACTTGGCATCTTCGTGCCGCACTGTATCCCTAAGGACAAGCAAATGAGGATCATCATATTGCCGATCTCTGATATGCTCAAATAATGAAGACCGAGCGATTGTGCAAGCTAGAACATGGTTGGGATCAAAACATCCAACCTCACGAATTGATTGGCTAAAGCCTGAACATCCAAATCAAGCGGTCTCTCACCAACTGGAATATACGCAAGGCTGCCCATATTGGATGACTTCCTACTCAAAGCATCGGCCACTACATTGGCCTTCCCAGGATGATACAAGATGGTAATATCATAATGTTTCAATAGCTCCAACCACCTCCTCTACCTCATATTTAGCTCTTTCTGCTTGAACAAGTATTGCAAACTCTTGTGATCTGTGAACACCTCACACGACACGCCATATAAACAATGCCTCCAAATCTTTAGCGCGTGAACAATGGTTGCTACTTCAAATCATGAACTGTATAATTCTTCTCGTGGATCTTCAACTGTCGCGAAGAATATGCAATAACCTTGCCATTCTGCATCAACATAGCACCAAGTCCAATATGAGATCTATCACAATATACTGTATATGGCCCTGAACTTGTGGGTAATACCAATATTGGCGCCGTAGTCAAAGCTGTCTTGAGCTTTTGAAAGCTCGCCTCACACTCATCCGACCACCTGAACTAGGTACCCTTCTAGGTCAATCTGGTTATCGGGCTGCTATAGATGAAAACCCCTCCACAAACCGACGGTAATAACCTACCAAACCCAAGAAACTACGGATCTCTGTAGCTGATATGGGTCTAGGCCAGTCCTTGACTGCCTCAATCTTCTTAGGATCCACCTGGATACCCTCTACTGATATGATATAACCCAAGAAAGCAACCGAACTCAACCAAAACTCACATTTCGAAAACTTAGCATACAACTGACTATCTCTCAGAGTTTGGAGAACGACTCGAAGATGCTACTCGTGCTCCTATCGGCTGCGGGAGTAGGTCAAAATATCATCAATGAAAACAATCACAAAGGAGGCCAGATTGGGCTTGAACACCCGGTTCATCAAATTCATAAATGTTCCCAAGGCATTTGTCAACCCAAATGACATCACTAAGAACTTATAATGCCCGTATCGAGTGCGAAAAGTTGTCTTAGGGATATGGGATGCCCTAATCCTCAACTGATAGTAGCTAGATCTCAAATCAATCTTCGAAAATACCTTGGCGCCCTGAAGCTGATCAAACAAATTATCAATCCTCGGTAATGGGTACTTGTTCTTGATGGTGACTTTATTCAACTGCCGATAGTCTATGCACATCCTCATCGACCCATCATTCTTATTAACAAATAACACTGGCGCACCCCAAGGTGAGACACTAGGTCTAATAAAGCCCTTATCTAGCAAATCTTGTAACTGTTCCTTCAATTCTTTCAACTCTGACAGGGCCATGCAGTATGGCGGAATGGAAATAGGCTGAGTGCCCAGAGCCACATCAATGCAAAAGTCAATTTCCTTGTCAGGTGGCATCCTCGGCAGGTCTGCAGGAAATACCTCTGGAAACTCATGAACAACTGGTACAAAATCCATAGAAGGAACCTCTACACTGGAATCACGAACATAAGCCAGATAAGCCAAACACCCCTTTTCGACCATATGCCAAGCCTTCATATAAGAGATAACCCTGCTGGTAGGATGACCAGTAGTCCCTCTCCACTCCAATCGAGGCAACCCCGGCAAAGTTAAGGTCACGGTCTTGGCGTGACAGTCCAATATGGCATGATAAGATGACAACCAATACATCCCCAAGATGACATCAAAATCAACCATATCCAAAAGTAAAAGGTCTACACGGGTCTCAAGACCCCCAATAATAACCACACACGAGCGATAGATACAATCTACAACAATAAAATCACCCACCAGTGTGGACACATATACAGGAGCACTCAAAGAATCACTAGGCACAACAAATACTTAGTAAAATAAGATGACACATAGGAGTATGTAGACCCTGGATCAAATAGAACTGAAGCACCTCTACTGCAAACTAAAACCGTACTTGTGATGACGGCATCGGATGCCTCAGCCTCAAGCCTGGCTGGGAAAGCATAACATCAGGGCTGGGCCCTACCACTCTGAACTACATCCCTAGGATGGCATCCTACTGGCTGGCCTCAACCTCTAGTGGCCTAAACTCCACCTCTAATACCTTGACCTCCACCTCTAACTACCTGACCGCTACCTTTAGTTGGTTGAGCGGGCGATGGAACACCCGGTGCTTGAACCATGGCACGAGAACCCTGATGCTGAGAATTGCTCAATACTCGAGGGCAAAATCTAGCAATGTGCCTCGAATTGTCACAAGTGTAACAAGTCCTCGGCTGTTGGGACTTCTGACCCTGAAACTGAACTTGACGGCCTGAATAACCACCCTGAAAACTCTGGAGCGGAGTTGCACTGATATGAGCTAGTGGTGCACTGTAGGGTAGCTGATTAGAATACTGCATGTGAGAACCACGACCACTTGAAGCACCGTGAGAAGCCTGAAATGCTGAATGAAACGCCATGAGAGGATGGCCTCTACCAAAAGAATCCATGCCTCCAGACGAGGTACCACTTAATTTTCCAGAATGACGAGGCCTCTTGTGAGACCCCTGACTGCTCCCCTGAGCTAAAACCATCTCAAACCCCTGGCCACATTGGTCGCAGCTTGAAAAGAAATCTAGCTCCCTGTCTCCTTAGCCATCTGCAATCTAATAGGCTGAGCGAGTCCCTCAATAAACCTCCTCACCCTCTCTCTCTCTCTCGGTGGGGAGCATAAGAAGAGCATGACGAGCCAAATCAACAAACCTAGTCTCGTATTGGGTAACAATCATAGAACCCTGCTGAAGATGCTTGAATCGCCTGCGGTAGTCCTCTCTCTAAGTGACGGGAAGGAACTTCTCGGGAAATAGCTACGAGAACTGGTCCCAAGTGAGAGCTGGTGATCCAGCTGGTTTGGCCAAACAATAATCTCTCCATCATTTCATGGCGGGACCTGACAGACGGAAGGCAGCAAAGTCGACCCCATCGGTTTCCATTATCCCCATGTTCTGTAGATCCTCATAACAGCTGTCCAAATAGTCCTGGGGATCCTCTGAAAATGTATCGCCATAGGTAGTAGTGAAAAACTTGGTGAACCTGTCCAATCTCCACAAAGCATCTAAAGACATAGCTAATAAATCATCGGTCTGAGCTACAACACCCGGTGTAACTACCCCAACTGGCTAAGCTGTTGGAGTCTGAAACTGGGGAGCCATCTGCTCCGGGGTGCGAGTAGCGGGAGTCTGTGCTCCTCCCCCAGCCTGAGAGACGGCTGGTGCTACAGAAAGTATGCCTGCTTGAGTGACACTCTCCATAAGGCCCACTAGACGGACCAGAGCATCCTGGAGTACCAGGGTAGCGATGAACCCCTCTGGAACCTGAGTTGGCCCCGCTGGAATGGTTTGGGCCGGAACCTCATCATCAAACTCTACCTGAGGCTCCGCCGCTGGTGCTGCTGCTCTGGGCTGAGCTCTGCCCCTACCTCGGCCTCTAACACGGCTCCGCCTCGTCCTCTTCCCCTTGTAAGAGCTGTTGATGGGGCCTCGGGCTGTGATCAGCTGATGAAGCGGTACGTGTTCTCGCCATCTGTGAAAGAATAGAGTAGAAGTTCAATTAGCATTGAGAAATCAGACTACACGACATAGATGAATAGAAGTGAAACTGTTCCTAATTCTGTATCCTCTGGGGATAAACACAGACGTCTCTGTACCAATCCCTCAGACTCTACTAAGCTTGTCCGTGAATTGTGAGACCTAAGCAACCTAGAGCTCTGATACTAACTTGTCACGACCCGAATTTTCCACCGTCGGGACCGTGATGGCGTTTAACATTGTACTCGCAAGGTAAGCCAACGTTACAATATATTTCACCTTTTTCTTTTATCTTTTAAAAATCTACAAGTTAACAAAAGTAAATCAGCGGAATAAATGCAGAAGAACAAATTTTAACAGATTATCATAATACTAATACTGAAACTGTAATAAAACTCCACCTAGAACTGGTGTCACAACTCACGAACAGTCTACGAATGCTACAACAATGGTCTAAATAAAGAAATATACATATGTCTCAAAAATAGATAAAATAGGAAAGAAATGAGATAGAAGGGGGCGCTAGGGCCTGCGGACGCCTGCATGACTACCTTGGGTCTCCAATGGACTAAAGGCAGTAACCTCGAACTATGATCCGTATGGTCCAGTACCGGGATCTGCATAGAAAGTGCATAGTGCAGTATCAGTACAACCGACCCAATGTACTGGTAAGTGTCGATCCTAACCTCGGCGAAGTAGTGACGAGGCTAGGATACGACAACTAACATAAACTCATGCAGTTAAATAATATACTAACAGAATAACACTAATAGAAGCTAAACAGAAATTAACAGGAAGGGGCAACATGCTATGGGAGTACCAGAATCAGGAATCACAGTAGTAACGAAAATTAAACAATTAATGCACTTGAACCGATAACAGCAAATAATCACAGCAAACAGAAAATGCACGACATCACCCTTCATGGTTTTACTCTCAATCCTCACCATGCAATCAATAATAGAAATGTGCACGGTGTCACCCTTCATGCTTTATCATTCTTCCTCACCATATGAATAATAGAAATGTGCACGACATCACCCTTCGTGCTTTATCTCTCTTCCTCATCGTATGCATCAATATAAATATAAATGTGCACGACATCACCCTTTGTGCTTTATCATTCTTCCTCACCAAATGCATAAGTACGAATGTGCACGGCATCACTCTTCATACTTTATCACTCTTTCGTCACCCAAACAGTAGAAACAATAACACCCCTTCAAGGGAATCAATAATAGAAACAATAACATCCCGGCAAGGGAATCAGCTATAACCAATCTCGTTTCAACAGTTAACTTCACAAAATAAGTCTCTACTTGAGTCAATACTCAACAATGGTCAATTACCAAGAAAATATCATAAGGCTTATCCAACATGGATAATCATCAATTTAAGCATGAATAGTACATAATAAGAGTCACAACAGTCACAGTCTAAGACTCACTTTCATGCTCGACACCAATGTATAGATACTCGTCACCACACCTATACGTCGTACTCAACACTAACATGTAGCAAATAAGACAACAACACCTATTCCCATAAGCTAAGGTTAGACCAAACACTTACCTCGATTCCATGGCCAAACTCAAGCCTCAAGTACCGTTTTCCCCTTAGTTTCCACTTCCA
Organism: Nicotiana sylvestris; assembly: GCF_000393655.2. NCBI lineage: Eukaryota > Viridiplantae > Streptophyta > Magnoliopsida > Solanales > Solanaceae > Nicotiana > Nicotiana sylvestris. Next base: position 168,497,192 of record NC_091063.1, read on the forward strand.
ATCCGCCCGAATCTATTCATAATTTACTTATTAACATTAGTTGAAGACAAAGAAACCAATTTAAATGAAAATTGAAGATTTTCCAACATTTTTTCCAAAAAGTCAAAACCCGACCCCGGGTCCGCTTGGTCAAAGCTCGAAGTTCGGACCAAAATCTGATTATCCATTTACCCCAGAGCCCGAATATATAATTAGTTTCGGAATCCGACCCTAAATCGATGTCTAAATTTCCAAATTTGCAAAATCCCTAATTTCTACCCTTAAAGAACAAGATTTAGGCCTAGAAATCTAATGAGTGTTGATGGAAAATGAAAGATATGAGTTTAAGAACACAAACCTATGATTTGGTATTGAATCCCCACTTCAAAAATCGCCCAAGGTCGGATTCTATGGAAGAAGATATGAAATTTTTGTCTAATCTCAAACTAGGTTTTGTTTTAAAATCACTAGACAGGTCTTCTTCGCGTTCGCGAGAAGCCTGTCGCGTTCGCGAACCAACGGTCCTATTAACCTTCGTGTTCGCGAGACAGACTATGCGTTCACAAAGGTTTTTCCCCCCTGACCTTCACGTTCGCGAGCCGTTGGCCCCGTTCGTGTAGTGTATCAATCCCCTCCCCGAGGTCCCTGCCAAAATGGCCTTCGCGTTCGCGATAGCCAGGTCGCGTTCGTGAAGGGTAACACCCCCAACTCTCCTGGTTCGCGACCTGTGCCTCGCGTTCGCATAGAAGGAATTTTCCCTAAGACAATTTTACTCTTCGCGTTCGCGAGAGTTCCTTCGCGAACGCGAAGAAGGATACATATGTGCACCTACAACAACAAAACAACAGAAATCTCTAGGTCCAAAATACCCCGTGGCCTATCCAAAACTCACTAAAGCCATCGAGGTTCTAATCCAAACATGCATACAAGTCTAAAAATATCATACGGACTTGCTTGCGCGATCAAATCGCCAAAATAACACCTAGAACTACGAATTTAGCATCAAAATCAATGAAAATTTCAAGAACTCTTAAACTTTCTATTTCCACAACCGAGGGTCCGAATCACGTCATATAAACTCCGTTTCTTACCAAATTTTACAGATGTAACTTACATACCGTATCAAACCTGTACCGGGATCCGAAACCAATATACGGGCCCGATACTATCAAAATCAAGCATTGTTAAATTTCTAAAAACCATCATATTTTCAGTTAAACAATTTTCTTCAAAAATTTATTTCTCGGGCTAGGGATCTTGGAATTCAATTCCGGCCATATGCCCAAGTCCCGTATTTTTCTACGGACCCTCTGGGACCGTCAAAATACGGGTCTGGGTCTGTTTACCTAAAATATTTATCGAAGTCAACTTAATTCAATTTTAAAGGCAGATTTCAATATTTTTCTTAAATTTCACATAAGGGCTTTCCAAAAATGTGTTTGGATTGTGCACGCAAACCGAGGAGAAAGAAAATGAGGTTTTCAAGGCTTCGAAATCCAAATTCGGATTCTCAAACAAAAGATGACCCTTTGAGTCATCACATTCTCCACCTCTAAAACAACTGTTCGTCCTTGAACGGACATAAAAAGTACTTGAGTCCGTAAAACTATGGGGATATCAGCTCCGCATAATGTACTCGGATTCCTAGGTAGCTGCCTCAATAGGCTGACCTTTCCACTGAACACGAACCGAAGGATAACTCTTCGATCTCAACTAACGAACCTGCCGGTCTAAAATGGCCATCGGCTCCTCCTCGTAGGTGAAATCCTTATCCAACTGGACAGTGCTGAAGTTTAACACGTGGGATGGATCGCCGGGATACTTCCGAAACATGGACACATGAAACACTAGATGCACAACTGATAAACTCGGCGGCAACGCAAGTCTGTAAGCCACCTCTCCCACTCGATCAAGGATCCAAAAGGCCCGATGAACCTTGGGCTTAGCTTTCCCTTCTTCCCAAATCTCATCACGCCCTTCATAGGCGACACCCGAAGCAACACTCGCTCTCCGACCATGAATGCCACATCATGAACCTTACGGTCAGCATAACTCTTCTGCCTAGACTGAGCTGTACAAAGTCTATCATGAATGATCTTAACCTTTTCCAAGGCATCCTGAACTAAATCTGTACCCAACAACCGAGCCTCTCCCGGCTCAAACCTCCCAACTGACGACCGATACCGCCTGCCATATAATGCCTCATAGGGAGCCATCTGGATGCTCGACTGCTAATTGTTGTTGTAGGCAAACTATGCTAATGGCAAGAACTAATCCCAAGAACCTCCAAAGTCAATAACACATGCTCGGAGCATATCCTCCAAAATCTGAATAGTATGCTCGAACTGTCTGTCCGTCTGAGGATGAAATATTATGCTCAACTCGACCCGCGTACCCAACTCATGTTGTACTGCCCTCCAGAAATGCGAGGAAAATAGGTTACCTCGGTCAGAAATGATAGACACAGGCACACCATGAAGATGAACAATCTCCCGGATATAAATCTCTACCAACCGCTTAGCAGAATAGGAAACTGCCACAAGAATGAAATGCGCTGACTTAATCAACCTATCCACAATAACCCACACTGCATCGTACTTCCTCTGCGGACCCTCCGGGACCGTCAAATTACGGGTCCGGGTCGGTTTACCCAAAATGTTGACCGAAGTCAACTTAATTTAATTTTAAAGGCAGATTTCAATATGTTTCTTAAATTTCACATAAGGGCTTTCAGGAAATGTGTCGTGACTGCGCACGCAAACCGATGAGAAAGAAAATAAGGTTTTCAAGACCTCGGAATCCGGATTCGGATTCTCAAACAAAAGATGACCCTTTGGGTCATCACAATCCTCGACCTCCATGTTTTCCTATCTATGTTTTCCTATCTAGGATCATGTCCTCGGTGAAACGAAAAAAAATATTAGCATGTTTTCTAAGTGGCCGTTTGGACATAAGAATTGTAGAATTCCAAAAAAAAAAGTGAAAAAAAATTTCAAGTGAAAATAGTATTTGAAATTAGAGTTGTGTTTGACATGAATATAATTTTGGGTTGTTTTTGAAGTTTTGTGAGTGACTTGAGTGAAAATTTTGGAAAAACACTTTTTGGAGTTTTTCAAATTTTCAAAAAATTCCAAAATGCATCTTCAAGTGAAAATTAAAAATTTTATGAACAAACGCTGATTTAAAAAACAAAAAGTGAAAAATTTTCAGAGAAAAATTTCTTATGTCCAAACGGGCTCTAATTAGTATGATGTTGTCGACAATAGTACAAACAAGAAAACTATACATTATTTTTGGTCAATAAACGAACAAATTCGATTAGATATATGTTCACTATAAGTTACAATGAAAAGTACGGAAACTAATAATCATAAGATGTTATTTCCAATCAAAAGTTAGTGTCTATACCACAAGCTATTTTCAAAGAGAATTCATGAAATTTTGTCATTCATCGATAATAGATACGTTTTTTTTTTTCACGTCAGATCAAATTTAAGATTTGATAGATAATGTTGCACGATGTGATTTGCTGTTTATTGATATAAATTATAAAAACTACTACCAGTAATCAGAGGCGGACTTACGCTCGTAGAGTTTACTGCACCCCATTAAATTTGGTAATCTTTTTTAATAGATAAGTATATATATTAAAATGGTCATATATTTTGCTTTGAATCCTTAAGATATCAAAAGTTCGATAGCGTAATTGGTAGAACAATTCGTTCATGTGTCCTCGCTACCTTCAATCCTGAATTCGCCTCTGTCGGTAATAATAATGCTTCATTATCAACTCTCCGAAAAAATCAAAATACATGACATTCAACGTAAACGTGAAACTTGCTATCATAAGACAAAACTGATAATAGGTCAAATGTTCACCTGTTCCAATTATATTTTGCCAAGACTGGAACACTTTCATTAAACTCGTTTTCTTATAGTCATACAATTACATTTCACATCACCCACCAGTATGTTACAGTAGCTTATGAGAAATTTAAAAAGAAAAAGAAGTAAAACTTTTATCAATTATATATATATATATGCACCTTGTACTCTTATTTCACAAAAATAATTTTATATGTGCATGCAATATCATAAAACTCATGGTACATGTTTCTTCGATAATTCATTAATAACTATAACAAATTCAGTATAATCTCAAAAGTGGGGTTTGGGGCGAGTAGTATGTACGTAGATCTTATTCCTATATATATTGTAAAGAAAGAGAAGTTGTTTCCGATTATGGGCAAAGCTAGAGAGCGAATTACGGGTTCGGCCGAACCCAGTAGCTTTGGGGTTCAAACTCTGTATTGGTTTGATGAAATTTATTGAACATATGCAAATTATTAATTTAGAACCTAGTAACTTAAAAATGATTAAAATTCCGTACTCATAAACTTCAAATACTGACTCCGCCTCTGTTTTCGATAGACCCTGAATTGTTCTTCGATGATAGTCTACCAAAATTATATTTTAATGTATTAGGTTAGTGAAAGTTTTTTGATTGTGACTTTGTAATCGTATAGTTTATCGTGGATCCTCCGATGTATATCTTTCTTAGGATTGGACTTTTAGAACTAGAGTTTTGAAATTATTTAAACTAAGGAAGCTGATATTTTTTGATTTGCTGCTGTCACATAAGCCTCCTCTTCGACCATTTATGGAATAAAAAGATAATTTAAGCAAAAAATATACTTATTTCGTATTCTTAGTTTGTAAGAAAAGATATTGGAGCATCCAGGATCTTTACACAAATAGCCAGCTATATTATTGTTTATTTTTTCTAACCATATACATAGTTTATACACTAATTATATACAAATATACATATATAATATATATAAATATACATATATTATACCTCCATTGACTATTTTTAGTTTAAGCAGCTAAATGAGCAACTATTTAGATTAATTCTTCAAGTAAAAATTGAAGACAAGAGAACTAAAAAAACATTTAGATTTATCAGGTTCTCAACTATAATAAAAATGGGATAAAGAAAGTCACTTTACTTTACCTTTTAACTAAAAAGTTATTTAATTTTTCTCATTGTAACTAAAAAGTCATTCTTAGCTTTATTGATTATCCATTTCAAAAGGTGGAGCTGGCAACGGCAAGGGCGAATTTCATGGAAAGAATGTCGGTTCACATAAATCCAATAACTTTTATCAAAACTATATATTTGTATTAAAAATTCATTAAATGTATAAGAATATTTAGTTTGAAAAACAATTCGTTGGTCCGAGTATATTATTGTATATTACCTTAAGATCGTAACCCATAAACTTAAAATCGAGAATTCCTCTTCGCTGGCAAACAGTGGCGCATCCACACTTGACCAAGAGTGGTCACTTGAACACCTTTGGTTGAAAAATTATGTTGTGTTTATAGATTAAATATTGTTATTAAGGGATGTAAATTAAATTTTGAACACCTTTAAAATGATTGAAATAAGTAGTTTAACGATAAAGGGTGTTCAATTTTCTATTACAGTTTTAGTTAGGGATGGACATATATCGGGTATAACCAATAGCTCAAACCGAAAAAAACTTATTCGGGTATCGATATCGGGTTATTGGGTTAACGATTTGGTAACAGTTTCTGAATATAGTTTGCCCAATTTCTTAACGGGTAAACCGATAACCCAATAAGATTTAGTACTATTTCAGTTGTGTTTGGAAAACTGTTAAATTACTAGTACTCTTGTTGCTCTTGCTACAACTAGACTCTGAAAAAATATATTGATCTCTTAATTATGGTTTGGCAGGAAACCAAAAAATTGATATTTATGTTCCTGTTAACTTCTATTTCCACCTAATTGGAGATGAAATGCTTGTGGAGTTGTAATATCAATTTTTGAGATTGGACAGGTCTTGAATTTGTCAAAACCGATAATAATCAATAACCGATTAACCGATAACCAATATTTTATCGGTTTGGTTATCGATTTATCATATTTGTAAACCGATAATCGATATGAAAAATCAATAATATTCACAACCGAACCGAACCGATCGATGTCCACTCCTAATTTCAGTAATGAAATTTATCGAAAATGACTTTATAAGTCGAATGAATGATGAACTTTTAGGAAAATGCGTATAGTGGTGATGTTAAAAAGAAATGATGCACTTATTCATCAGAAAAATATTCTACGTATATGTTAAAATTGCAATAACCTTTGTAAAATTCCTGACTCAGTCGCTTCCGACAAGCATGTCTTTCACTAATTTTGGAAGGTAGCAGTGAATGGTTTTTCATTTCTTGCATTTTTGGCCCATTCGTTGAGTTATGATCAACGACATCGCAAGTGGTGCCACATTGTCGTAGGAGCACATATATATTATACAATTTATCTACAACGTTTATACATTACAATAACACATCACGTAAATACAATTTTTATATAAATTTTATACAATATGTCTTTTGTATATTTTGTATCTGATTTATATATAGTAAAAACAAATTTCATACAACTAATTATATAATATACAACTTATCTATAACTTTCATACATTATTCCTACCCAGTTATATACAACTACAATATCATACCACGTAAATACAATTTTTATACAGATATTGTTCAACTTTCATACAATATATAAATAAAAAATATATAAACAACAGAATATAATTTTTCTACAATTTTACTATAACTCTACTACAATTTCGTAAGTATAATGTATGTCATGTCCTCTTGTTCTTCTTCTTCGAGTTTCAATCTGAAATTCAGTCAAAATTAAGTCTAATCTTCACCAAAACACCCTCAAAATTGAGATATAAACTTCAAATCATATTTTCAATTGTTTCACCAATTCAAATGAAAATTGAAGATTTTCCAACATTTTTTCCAAAAAGTCAAAACCCGACCTCGGGCCCGCTTGGTCAAATATCGAAGTTCGGACCAAAATTCGATTACCCATTTACCCCAGAGCCCGCATATATAATTAGTTTCAGAATCCGACCCCAAATCGATATCTAAATTTCCAAATTTGCAAAATCCCCAATTTCCCCAATCCCTAATTTCTACCCTTAAAGAATAAGATTTAGGCCTAGAAATCTAATGAGTGTTGATGGAAAATGAAAGATATGAGTTTAAGAACATAAACCTATGATTTGTTTTATCCCCACTTCAAAAATCGCCCAAGGTCGGATTCTATGGAAGAAGATATGAAATTTTTGTCTAATCCCGAACTAGGTTCTCCTTTAAAATCACTGGACAGGTCTTCTTCGCGTTCGCGAACCAGCGGTCCTATTAACCTTCGTGTTCGCGTTCGCAAAGGTTTTTCCCCCCTGACCTTCGCGTTCGCGAGCCACTGGCCGCGTTCGTGTAGTGTATCAATCCCCTCCCCCCAGGTCCCTGCCAAAATGGCCTTCGCGTTCGTGATAGCCAAGTCGCGTTCGTGAAGGGTAACGCCCCCAACTCTCCTGGTTCGCGACCTGTGCCTCGCATTCGCGTAGAAGGAATTTTCCCTCAGACAATTTTACTCTTCGCGTTAGCGAGAATTCCTTCGCGAACGCGAAGAAGGATACATATGTGCACCTACAACAGCAAAACAGCAGAAATCTGTAGGTCCAAAATATCCCGTCGCCTATCCAAAACTCACTAAAGCCATCGAGGTTCTAAACCAAACATGCATACAAGTCTAAAAATATCATACGGACTTGCTTGCGCGATCAAATCGCCAAAATAACACCTAGAACTACGAATTTAGCATCAAAATCAATGAAAATTTCAAGAACTCTTAAACTTTCTATTTCCACAACCGAGGGCCCGAATCACGTCATATAAACTCCGTTTTTACCAAATTTTGGAGATGTAACTTGCATACCGTATCAAACCTGTACCGGGATCCGAAACCAATATACGGGCCCGATACTATCAAAATCAAGCATTGTTAAATTTCTAAAAACCATCATATTTTCAGTTAAATAATTTTCTTCAAAAATTTATTTCTCGGGCTAGGGACCTCGTAATTCAATTTTGACCATATGCCCAAGTCCCGTATTTTTCTACTGACCCTCCAGGACCGTCAAATCACGGGTTTGGGTCCGTTTACCTAAAATGTTTATCGAAGTCAACTTAATTCAATTTTAAAGGCAGATTTCAATATTTTTCTTAAATTTCACATAAGGGCTTTCCGGAAATGTGTTCGGCTTGTGCACGCAAATCGAGGAGAAAAAAATGAGAATTTCAAGGCCTCGGAACTCAGATTCAGATTCTCAAACAAACGATGACCCAAGGGTCATCACATTATCCACCTCTAAAACAACCTTCCGTCCTCGAACGGACATAAAAAAGTACTTGAGTCCGTAAAAAGATGGGGATATAGGCTCCGCATAATGTACTCGGATTCCTAGGTAGCTGCCTCAATAGGCTGACCTCTCCACTGAACACGAACCGAAGGATAACTCTTCGATCTCAACTAACGAACCAGCCAGTCTAAAATGGCCACCGGCTCCTCCTCGTAAGTGAAATCCTTATCCAACTGGACAGTGCTGAAGTCTAACACGTGGGATGGATCGCCGGGATACTTCCGAAGCATGGACACATGAAACAATGGATGCATGACTGATAAACTCGGCGGCAACGCAAGTCTGTAAGTCACCTCTCCCACTCGATCAAGGATCCAAAAGGCCCGATGAATCTGGGGCTTAGCTTTCCCTTCTTCCCAAATCTCATCACGCCCTTCATGGGCGACACCCAAAGCAACACTCGTTCTCCGACCATGAATTCCACATCACGAACCTTACGGTCGGCATAACTCTTCTGCCTAGACTGAACTGTACAAAGTCTATCCTGAATGATCTTAACCTTTTCCAAGGTATCTTGAACTAAATCTGTACCCAACAACCGAGCCTCTCCCGGATCAAACCACCCAACCGACGACCGATACCGCCTGCCATATAATGCCTCATAGGGAGCCATCTGGATGCTCGACTGATAACTGTTGTTGTAGGCAAACTCTGCTAATGACAAGAACTAATCCCAAGAACCTCCAAAGTTAATAACACATGCTCGGAGCATATCCTTCAAATTCTGAATAGTACGCTCGGACTGTCTATCCGTCTGAGGATGAAATATTGTGCTCAACTCGATTCGCGTACCCAACTCATGTTGTACTACCCTCCAGAAATGCGAGAAAAACAGCGTATCTCGGTCAGAAATGATAGACACGGGCACACCATGAAGATGAACAATCTCCTGGCTCTGTCAACCGCTCAGCAGAATAGGAAAGCAAACCGATGAGAAAGAAAATAAGAGTTTCAAGACCTCGGAATCCGGATTCGAATTCTCAAACAAAAGATGACCCTTTGGGTCATCACAATCCTCGACCTCCATGTTTTCCTATCTAGGATCATGTCCTCGGTGAAACGAAAAAATTATTTGCATGTTTTCTAAGTGGGCGTTTGGACATAAGAATTGCAGAATTCCAAAAAAAAAGTGAAAAAAAAATTCAAGTGAAAATAGTAGTTGAAATTAGAGTTGTGTTTGGACATGAATATAATTTTGGGTTGTTTTTTAAGTTTTGTGAGTGACTTGAGTGAAAATTTTGGAAAAAAACTTTTTGGAGTTTTTCAAATTTTCAAAAAATTCCAAAATGCATCTTCAAGTGAAAATTGAAAATTTTATGAACAAACGCTAATTTAAAAAAAAAATGAAAAATTTTCAGAAAAAAAAAAGAGAAAATTTTATTATGTCCAAACGGGCTCTAATTAGTATGATGTTGTCGACAATAGTACAAACAAGAAAACTATACATTACTTTTGGTCAATAAACGAACAAATCCTTTAGATATATGTTCACGATAAGTTACAATGAAATGTACGGAAACTAATAATCATAAGATATTATTTCCAATCAAAAGTTAGTGTCTATACCACAAGCTATTTTCAAAGAGAATTCATGAAATTTTGTCATTCATCGATAATAGATAGTTTTTTTTTCACGTCAGATCAAATTTAAGATTTGATAGATAATGTTGCACGATGTGATTTGCTGTTTATTGATATAAATTATAAAAACTACTACCAGTAATCAGACAGAGGCGGACTTACGCTCGTAGAGTTTACTGCACCCCATTAAATTTGGTAATTTGTTTTTAATATATAAGTATATATATATTAAAATGGTCATACATTTTGCTTTGAATTCTTAAGATATCAAAAGTTCGATAGCGTAATTGGTAGAACAATTCGTTCATGTGCCCTCGCTACCTTCAATCCTGAATCCGCCTCTGTCGGTAATAATAATGCTTCATTATCAACTCTCCGAAAAAATCAAAATACATGACATTCAACGTAAACGTGAAACTTGCTATCATAAGACAAAACTGATTATAGGTCAAATGTTACTTCACCTGTTCTATATTTTGCCAAGACTGGAAAAATCACTTTCATTAAACTCGTTTTCTTATAGTCATACAATTACATTTCACATCACCCACCAGTATGTTACAATAGCTTATGAGAAATTTAAAAAGAAAAAGAAGTAAAACTTTTATCAATTTTATATATATACATACATACATATATATATATATATATATATATATATATATATATATATATATATATATATATATGCACCTTGGACTCTTATTTCACAAAAATAATTTTATATGTGCATGCAATATCATAAAACTCATGGTACATGTTTCTTCGATAATACATTAATAACTATAACAAATTCAGTATAATCTCAAAAGTGGGGTTTGGGGTGAGTAGTATGTACGTAGATCTTATTCCTATATATATTGTAAAGAAAGAGAAGTTGTTTCCGATTATGGGCGAAGCTAGAGAGCGAATTACGGGTTCGGCCGAACCCCGTAGCTTTGGGGTTCAAACTCTATATTGGTTTGATGAAATTTATTGAACATATGCAAATTATTAATTTAGAACCTAGTAACTTAAAAATAATTAAAATTTCGAACTCATAAGCTTCAAGTACTGGCTCCGCTTCTGTTTCCGATAGACCCTGGCCGGAGTTGTTCTTCGATGATAGTCTACCAAAATTATATTTTAATGTATTAGGTTAGTGAAAGTTTTTTGATTGTGACTTTGTAATCGTATAGTTTATCGTGGATCCTCCGATGTATATCTTTCTTAGGATTGGACTTTTAGAACTAGAGTTTTGAAATTATTTAAACTAAGGAAGCTGATGTTTTTTGATTTGTTGCTGTCACATAAGCCTCCTCTTCGACCATTTATGGAATAAAAAGATAATTTAAGCAAAAAATATACTTATTTCGTATTCTTAGTTTGTAAGAAAAGATACTGGAGCATCCAGGATCTTTACACAAATAGCCAGCTATATTATTGTTTATTTTTTCTAACCATATACATAGTTTATACACTAATTAAACACAAATATACATATTTAATATATACAAATATACATATATTAAACCTCCACTGACTATTTTTAGTTTAAGCAGCTAAATGAGCGGCTATTTAGATTAATTCTTCAAGTAAAAATTGAAGACAAGAGAACTAAGAAAACATTTAGATTTATCAGGTCCTCAACTATAATAAAAATGGGATAAAGAAAGTCACTTTACTTTACCTTTTAACTGAAAAGTTATTTAATTTTTCTCATTGTAACTAAAAAGTCATTCTTAGCTTTAAGGGACATTATATTTAACATTTTTCTTTTCAATCTAACCAATAAAAAAAATTAAAAACACCAATTAAACCACTTACCGACCCGAACCTCTAGACTTTTTTCTTTTAAAGAAAATATAACAAAAGCCACACATGATATGTTTAATTTCACCACTTCATTTTCATAGTACGTCTCCACTTATTGTTTGAGTGATTGATACAATTTTTTTCCTTTATTGATTATCCATTTCAAAAGATGGAGCTGGCAACGGCAAGGGCGAATTTCATGGAAAGAATGTCGGTTCACGTAAACCCAATAATTTTTGTCAAGATTATATATTTGTATTAAAAATTCATTAAATGTATAAGAATATTAAATTTGGAAAACAATTCGTTGGTCCGAGTATATTATTGTATATTACCTTAAGATCGCAACCCATAAACTTAAAATCGCGAATTCCTCTTCGCTGGCAAACAGTGGCGCATCCACACTTGACCAAGAGTGGTCACTTGAACACCTTTGGTTGGAAAATTATGTTGTGTTTATAGCTTAAATATTGTTATTAAGGGATGTAAATTAAATTTTGAACACCTTTAAAATGATTGAAATAAGTAGTTTAACGATAAAGGGTGTTCAATTTTCTATTACAGTTTTAGTTAGGGCTGGGCACATATCGGGTATAACCAATAGCTCGAACCGAAAAAAACTTATTCGGGTATCGATATCGGGTTATTGGATTAACGATTTGGTAACAGTTTAATATTTTTTCACTATTGAGTTATCGGTTCGAGTCTCGGTTTGCCCAATTTCTTAACGGGTAAACCGATAACCCAATAAGAGTTAGTACTATTTCAGTTGTGTTTGGAAAACTGTTAAATTACTAGTACTCTTGTTGCTCTTGCTACAATTAGATTCTGAAAAAATATATTGATCTCTTGATTATGGTTTGGCATGAAACCAAAAAATTGATATTTATGTTCCTGTTAACTTCTATTTCCACCTAATTGGAGATAAAATGCTTGTGGAGTTGTAATATCAATTTTTAAGATTGGACAGGTCTTAAATTTGTCAAAATGAAGCATGCTTCAAATATTAGTTGTGGCCAGAATGCAGAAATGAGTAGTATACTCTATGTGAATTCTTCTCTTTTTTGCTTAATTCTAGTAAATTGTCTTTTTTTTTTGTTTAACTCTAGATTGAGTTATCTTATCGGGTAAATCAATAATCGAACCGATAATAATCAATAATCGATTAACCGATAACCAATATCTTATCGGTTTGATTATCGGTTTATCATATTTGTAAATCGATAATCGATATGCAAAACCGATAATATTCACAACCGAACTGAACCGATCGATATCCACCTCTAATTTCAGTAATGAAATTTATCGAGAATGACTTTATAAGTCGAATGAATGATGAAGTTTTAGGAAAATGCGTATAGTGGTGATGTTAAAAAAAATGATAATTATTCATCGGAAAAATATTCTACGTATATGTTAAAATTGCAATAACCTTTGTAAAATTCCTGTCACTTCCGACAAGCATGCCTCTCACTAATTTTGGAAGGTAGCGGTGAATGGTTTTTCATTTCTTGCATTTTTGGCCCATTCGTTGAGTTATGATCAACGACATCGCAAGTGGTGCCACATTGTAGAAATACACTGAACATTAGTTGTATGTATGATAGTTCACTTTCTCTACTAGAACCATGTAGTTAGATGTGATGTAACTGAACCTTTATGCATATCATTTAGTTGGAGAACTCTATGTTTTGCTTATAATTAAAAGGGACTAATGTTGTAGTAGCCATATTCTATTAGTTTATTATTGTTTGTCAAGAAGCATATTAGGTACCCAATAGTTACTTCTTTAAACAAATGACATGTTTTTAAATTGGTAGGAATATTGCTTGATTAGACAAGCAGTACTTTACATTTCAGCCCCTTATAAATGTCAAACATATACAAAATAAGTTAACTAGGCCCAATTGGAATAAGGATGGCCCAGATCGAGTTTCACGTTATGCACATTGAGCCTGGGCCCATAACTGTCAAATGGACTGCCCGTATCACGTCCATCTTTCAACAAATCATGTTCGAAACTTAACTATAATACTCATAAGTATGTAAATAAAGTAGGACCTTTTTATTTATTTTAGAGACAAACGAAATAGAAAACATAGTCACTTTAGGACGGCTTGTAAAATAAAATGAGGCGCGCCTCGCTAAATAAAATCACAAATTGCGGGACCCTCAATAAACATATACAATAATTGGTTAGACTTCGGAGTCGACCGTTTAGTGAATTTTCACGGCCTCTTCCTAAGATAACAATACGTTAGTCTCTTTAGGACACGCCTTAACTAATCTTACCTTCTTAAACTCGGGTGTACATTTATATGACCCAAATCCAAATCTCAACGGAGTCGAAATGTGTCTCTAATCACAGGTACATTGATTGTGATGTGGTCCGAGATTCATGTCCATGACGTTGCAAATTCCTTTTTAAAAAAAAATAAGAATGAGATGAGCCTCGCCGAATAAAAATATAAAATTGCGGGGCCCTCGGTAAATATTTGCTTTAAAATTGCTTAGACTTCGGGATGGACCGTTTAGCAAAATTTCACGGCCCTACCCAAAGTAAATGATACGCTAGTCGCTTTAGGCGCGCCTTTTAATAATTTAATTTTCTTAAAACTCGGGTGCACATTTATGTGACCCAAATCCAAATCTCAACAGAGTTGAATGGTGCCAACAACCACAGGTGCATTGATGTGACATGGTTAGAGATGTATTTCCATGATGTTGCAATTCTTGATAAAAAATAATAATAATAATGACGAAAGCGGTTAAAAGTTAAAACTTACGCATGAGCTCATAATTGTATAAAATCAGATAAACAAGCCGAATATGACAGTTGAGCGACCGTGCTAGAACCACGGAACTCAGGAATACCTAATACCTTCTCCCGGGTTAACAGAATTCCTTATCCGGATTTCTGGTTCACGGACTGTAATACAGAGTCATTCTTTTCCTCGATTCGAGATTAAAATGGTGACTTGGGACACCCTAAATCTCCCAAGTGGCGACTCTGAAATAAACAAACAAATCCCGTTTTGATTGTCCTTTAATTGGAAAAAACTCCTTCACCACTCGCGAGGGCGGAAAAAGGAGGTGTGACAGCTCTGGCGACTCTGCTGGGGACATATTACCCAGAACCACCGGTTCAGGGTTAGAAATTCGAGCTTGGAATAATTGTTATTTTTGGCTTTGTTTATTATCTGATATTATCATGAGATATGTGCTTCATATGCCGATGATATGTGGTACCACTTTGATATTACTTTACTGTATATATAAACTGTGTCGAACCCTTCTCTTTTTACCTCCGGGGATGCTGCTCACTGGTTTGAGACTCCCTATTCTGTTAGTGTCATACCCAAGTAGAAAGAGGCTCGGATAAGTTACAAAGCCGGACGATCCCGCGGGTCCCCGGTACGTAGCCCCCTCCTCGACTCGAGTTGTCCGCTCGGGTAAGCCAGGTCTAGAACAAAACCCAATTTTGAAACTTAGTAAAACATGACTTCATGCTGGATCCCTAGTAGGAAACGTTTATGTGCATCACATTGCATTTGACTTAGGGGGCTCAACACAGGGGTTGAGCCCATCTAGGAAAAGCAACCTGAAACAAAAAAAGACCATCCTGCTGCATCTTGTTTGTTGGCGCATTTAATTTGCTTCGAATTTGCATGTTGACCGATGGGTGAAAACGGGAATTTTGAAAAATTGAGAGCTGCTCATTTAAGAAAAAAACCAATGTCCGAATAATGTGAGAACTCTGCCAAAATTTTGATTTTTTTTGAAGAAAGAAAATTGGATTCATGATTTAATTAATTTTTTCTTACTCGAACTACGTCGGTTTGATTCTCACCGGATGTAAGATACGTAGGCAACCCTTATCGGGTCCAACTTCTTATTATAAAAAAAAACGATCAGGAAAAATGACAAAATATTGCTACTTTCATAAAAGAGTCAGTTGATGCCATTTATTTGCGAAAATAGCCTAATGTTCCCAAAAGGGACGCCGGAAGGCTGTCTTTGCACAAACAGCCGCCTTTGGCCATTTTCTTTCCTTTTAGCCGGTTAAATCCCCACAGCCTTAAAATCTTCATCCCTGAAGAGCTGAAAGGCCGTATTTGGAAAATCAGTCTTTCTTTTCTCAAAATTAAGGAAAATGGGAAAAATAGTTTTTGAGTCAAAATAAAGATTTTGCTTTTGTCTAAATCACCTTAATAAATGTGCAGAATGAGCACGAGTAAGAGTTCATCTGGGGCCATTATAAATAGAGTCTCTTTGGGCTTACGCATGTGGTGGAATGACTTGGAAGAATCAGGGCGAGATACAGTCAAGATATACTTAGGACACTTGGTTGGATTACTAGACATCGATCCGAGAGGGGACATTATAAGGGCTTTAATTCCGTTCTGGGACCCAGCACACAATGTATTTTATTTCTCAGACTTTGAGCTCACACCGACGCTAGAGGAACTGGCAGGGTACATCGGATGTCCTAAAATCCCTATGAGAGAACAATATCTTATTGCACCAAGGACCGTGACCATACACAGGTTCTTAGACACCGTGAAGATCCGCAGAACTATACACAACCCAGAATTATCAGAGGGTTTTTGTAGTTTGGCATTCCTGTACGACAGGTACGGTCATCTTGGAGGGTTCAACAATCCCGAGGGTAAGATTTGCAGCGGGGAAAGCCGACTGAAATGGGAAAGACATAGGTGTATTGCTTTTATGGTAGCCTTTTTGGGTTTTCTGGTATTCCCTAGAAAGGATGGGAAAATTAACATACAAATCGCTGGGGTCGTTAGCACTTTGCTCAAACAAGACAACAGCACTCTGGCACCAATGATAATAGCAGACATCTTCCGCGCTCTCACTGTTTGCAAAACCGGAGGTAGTTTCTTTGAGGGTTGCAATATACTACTACAAATGTGGATGATAGAGCACTTATGTCATCTCCCTCAGTTTCTGAAATATGGGACATCACAAAAGACTTGTATAGAAGAGTTTTCCATAAGGGTCGACGGGTTCAGCCTGCCAGAAGGGGTCGCTGAATTGGTCACTCTGCTGCGTTCCGTCTCAGCAAACCAGATAGAATGGGCATTTGGGTGGCTACCCATAGATGAGATCATACACATGTCAGCCGCCAAATCTCATTTGTTGTTGATGCGTCTCCAAAGTATCCAGCCCTATGCGCCATACAGAGTAGTGAGGAAGTTGGGGCGATGCCAAATAGTCCTAAAGGAAGAAGATCTCAGTAGCCAGGTGGTCGAAACCGGGCCTGGTGGGCAGTTCCCTGAAGCAGTCGTTCGGAGAATCTGGAATGAATGTCAAACCCTGAAAGTAGATACTTGTGTACAAGACCGGGCCAAAGGCGAAGTGTCGCCAAAATACCTCACATGGTACAAAAGAGAGCTTGAGCACCAGAGACCAGCTAAGAGAGATCACATCCAAGACTTTGTAGAATCATCGCAAGCACAATGGGGTTGGCTAGCCAAAAAGAAAGAATATCGGGTCGAGATTGGCAAACTAAAACAGCAAATTGAGGGGCTTAAATACCAAAGCAGCTTGCAAATTGATGCTGATACAGGGGAGAAAAGCAAGTTGACTCAAGAAAACAAGGCCCTGAGAGCCCAAATCCGCCAAGACAGAAAGAATGCCGGTAACCAACAGAAAAATCGGTCCAACGAGAGATTGATAGCAGAGCTGAGGAGTCAGGTCAGCAAAAGCCGAGAGGACTTGGAGAGATCTGAAGCTTGCATAGCAAGAATGCGGGTCAGATGGGAAAAAGGTACAATGGCACGGAGAAAGCATCTGCAACAAGTCATAAGGGATTCGGAAATAAGCATCGGACTATTAAGAGAAACAAACTCCACTCTTCAGGAGCGGATCTTTAAACGAGCCCGAGATGCCCAAGCTGACAGAAGGCGCTGTTATGATGTGATGTCCAGAATGGAAAAACAAATGGAGAGGTTCCAAGATCGACTCGCCGACAATGCTCAAGCACTGGGACTGAAAAATCGGCGAATAGAGCAATTATTTAGGGAAAGGGACAACATTCGAGGTAGGATTGACGAGATTGGGCACTACATTTACATGAGATGCTTGGCATGTGAGCAAATTCCTCGTGATACCCTACTCGCCTCCATCATGGGCTACGTTCACCAGATCATGAATGAGTTTAAAAGCTTGCAAAGGGGTCTCACACCAAAGCCCGCGGAAAGGCCGAACGATGCCTCGCGAGCACCTAAGTTGAAATCCTTAATGTATCCCTAGTTAGAGTCTTGTTTGTTGACTTTATGGGTCCGTTATCTTCCCATATGTTGCTTTTTTTTTCATCGAGTCAGGTTAAGAATTTTTGGAATCTGTACTATTGTTGTTCTTTGTTTAAAATAAGTAGTTTGTAATAGCAAATTTTGGTGATGAATTGAATAATTCTAAAAGAATTTTGTGTCTTTACTTTGTGGCAGAACTACGCCCGGTCTGATTCACGCAGGGACATGATACGTAGGCAATCCACATAAGATTCGACCGCCACTAAAAATAAAGAAAAAGAAAAAAGAAGAAAGAAAGAAAAAGGAAAAAAGAGAGAAGAAAAGAAAGAAGAATAATAGAGAGGAAAGCGGAGGTTCCCAAATTACTTTAAAGGCACAAATAAAGCAAGCCGGGATGATGCATGCGGTTGAAGCAAAAACATGTTAGAAAGGATTAACTGCTTAGGAGCATTGCATCCCCAACGTGCGATTACCAAATCTATTAAACTCTAACGCTAACAAGTTTGTTGTTTTCAAATACCAGACAGTTAGTTGTTAAAGCGTTCTGGCAACACATCCTTATCAAACCAGATCCAAGGGACCTGTACCAATAATCATGACTACTTCAGAAAATAGTGCCGAGGAAGAAAGGCCAGTAAGCCAGTTGCTAAAAGAGGCAATGGAGAAGATAGAGAGGATGGGATTGGAGATGAATGAGATGTAGTTAGCCTTGGATAAAGTACAAAAGAGCCCTGAACCACTAAGGCATATGTCGGAATACCCTCACTCCGGCCCTTCAACAAGCCTCCCGAATCACCCCTATTATCAGGTGAGAAGCCCCTATGATTCCCAAGCTCCACCACCCCATCAACATCTCCCAACACCAAATGTTCCCACTTTTATGGGACCCACACCAGCCACACTACAAAGATTAA
This sequence comes from Nicotiana sylvestris, assembly GCF_000393655.2. NCBI lineage: Eukaryota > Viridiplantae > Streptophyta > Magnoliopsida > Solanales > Solanaceae > Nicotiana > Nicotiana sylvestris. The sequence goes on from NC_091063.1 coordinate 168,516,053, forward strand.
CTAGTGAGCCGTTGTTTTAAGCTCACGATGCGCAGAACTATCCCCTTGAACCCACATTCAATGCACCAGAACCCCATACCTATAATCTACACTTGGAGGTCCCGGCGGAGATTGAAAAGCCGGTTAAGGTGCCAGATCAAGATGAGGTAATGAGGAAGTTCAAAAGCCTAGAGCAATCCTTCAGGAGCATGCATGGATTGGGCAACCAGGTCAGCGTGGCCTACAAGGATCTATGCCCTTTCCCGGACGTCCAACTCCCAGAAGGGTTCAAAATGCCCAAGTTTGACTTATACGAAGGGCACGATGATCCTATGGCACATTTGCGTGGTTTTTGTAGCAAAATGAGAGGAGAAGGCGACAAAGATGAGCTGCTGATAGCTTACTTTGGTCAAAGCTTAAGTGGATCGGCATTGGAATGGTATACCAGGCAAGATCCTAGCAGATGGTACACTTGGGATGATCTAGCGCAGGCTTTCGCGGGTCACTTTCAATACAATCTCGAGATAGTCCCTGACCGTCTCACATTACTGAGGACCGGAAAGAAGCCTGGGGAAAGCTTTCATGAGTTTGGTTTCCGCTGGAGAGAACAGGCAGCCAGGGTTGATCCTCCCATGAGAGAGGGGGAAATGGTGGACTACTTCCTGCAAACGCTGGACCCAACTTACTTTGGTCACTTGGTGACGACGGTGGAAAAATCCTTCAATGAAGTAGTAAATATAGGGGTTATGATAGAGGAGGGACTGAGGTCTGATAAAATCTTGAATTACTCAGCGCTCAACGCAACGACCCAGGCTATTCAGAGCGGCATGGGAGGTGCGCTGGGGAGGAAAAAGAAAGAAGAAGTCGCCACGGTTGAGACAGGCAGTTGGTCTAGGTCCGGCAAACCATACTACAACCAACCCAGACCCCACAATACAAATTATCCATACAGCCCGCTACAACACTACTGTCCACCTCAAGAATCACACTTCTCCGTGCACCAAGCCTAAACATATACTCAGCCTCCGGTTCGCCCGTAATGGCGTGCGCCGGCCCCCCAAAACGCATATCCACCACCCCAAAATGCCTACCCTCCACCAATGGCATACAGGAACCCTCCAGGGGCGGGCTTTCGAGGAAATCAAGTTGCTAGAAATGACAGGCTACAGAGACAGAGAGCCTTTACTGAGTTGGGAGAGACCTATACCGCCTTGTTCCACAAATTGAGGCAACTAGGTTTGGTTAGTCCTATCTAACCTATGGGGCCAAACCCCCCACCCCAAAATTTGGACCGATCGATAAGCTGTGAGTACTGCTCAGGAATGCTAGGGCATGATACCGAAAAATGTTGGAGGTTGAGGCACACAATACAAGATCTTATTGATGCCAACAAGATCGAGGTCCAGACGCCCGAGGCACCCAACATCAACCAGAACCCATTGCCAGTGCACCACGAAGCTCACATGATCGAGTTGGTGTACAAGGGAGGAGAGCCGAGGAAACCCTCACCGACGGTGATGATGATCCATACCACTCCGAAAGAAGAATCAACCGGTGGGGAAGCAGGGGTACAGTTCAAGGGGGAAGATATCAAGCCAGTGGTGATATTAGGGAAGAGTCCATCAACCGCAACAAGGAAACCAGAGCCAGCCAAATTGGTGGTATCAGGAACGTCATCCATACCCGTAGTTGTTGTGAAAGGGGTCTGCAGGGAATCGGCCATCATAAAGCCGGTAGTCTAATTTCCAGTGATTGATAGCAAGGCCGTGCCTTGGAAGTATGAAAAGGCAGTGGTAATGTACAAGGGAAAGCAAGTGGAGGAGGATAGTTGTGAGGCATAGGGACTGACTCGATCAGGACGGTGTTTTGCTCCAGTGGAGTTGAGAAGGTCCAACCCAGCAGTAACAAAGAAACCCGTGTCATAAGAAGAGGCGGAGGAATTCTTGAAAAAGATCAAAGTGCAGGATTATTCCATTGTCGAACAATTGAAGAAAATACCAGCCCAGATCTCGTTGTTATCACTATTGATCCATTCGGACGAACATCGCCGGGCCCTGATGAAGATACTGAATGAAGCTCATGTGCCCAATGAAATTTTAGTAAACCACCTTGAAACGATTGCCAACAAAATTTTTGAGCTAAACAGGGTAACGTTCTCTGATGACGATCTGCCAGTGGAAGGCACGGAACATAATAAAGCTCTCTACTTGACTGTAAAATGTGAAGATTTGGCAGTTACTCGGGCGTTGGTGGATAACGGTTCAAGTGCCAATATTTGTCCATTATCCACCTTGAACCAGCTGAAGGTTGACCATGGTAGAATCCATAAGAACAACATTTGCATTCGAGGATTTGATGGAAGTGGAACAGACATTGTGGGGGATATTATACTCGAGTTGACCATCGGCCCGGTCAAGTTTACCATGGAGTTCCAGGTATTGGATGTCGCAGTATCTTATAACCTGTTGTTGGGACGATCGTGGATCCACGCGGCCAAAGCGGTGCCATCCACCTTGCATCAAATGGTCAAGTTCGAATGGGACAGACAAGATGTCGTGCTGCATGGGGAAGACACTGTGTGCACCATGGGAGGCACCATTGTGCCCTTCATAGAAATCAACTGTGACAAAGGTCCCTGGGTTTACCAGATTTTTGATGCAGTGTCAGCAAACAAGATTCCCGAGGGTGAAAGAATTCCACACCCCAGGGTAGCTTCCGCGACCGTCATGATGGTTTCAGAGATGCTGGGTAATGGGTTTGTGCCAGGAAAAGGCCTGGGGGCTGAGCTTCTGGGTATTCTTCAACCTGTCTCCTTGCCCAAGAATTTAGAGACCTTTGGATTGGGGTTCAAACCTACTGCGGTGGATGTAAAGCGAGCGCGAAAAATGAAGAATAGAGTTTGGGTTCTTCCCAAACCAATTCCGCGTCTCTCCAGATCCTTTGTTAGAGCGGGTGCCAAAGGATCACCGGTCCCGAAAATTCTAGGACCATTGATTGAGATGGACAGGGATCTGAATCAGAGCTTCAAAAGGTTGTTCGTTGATGTCCATGTAATAGAAGTTAGAGAGGGTTCCAGCAGAGCGGGCATACAGTTTGTGGGGCCTAAGGCCAATACCAACAATTGGACGGTTACTCATCTTCCTACCCGGGGGGAGTCCTGGTAGTAGGCTCTGATTTTTTTTCTTTCTTGTTTTTCGAATTATTCCAAGGTATAATCCAAATCTTATTTTATTTTGTAAAGTGTGAACCCTGTTATCCCGCATTTTTAATAAAATTCTCTTTTCTTGTCTCATTTTTTTTTTGTTTTTTTCTCTTTTTGAACAGTTCTCTTTTTACTGGTTCTAATGACATGGCATGCACAACGGATCTTCGACCTAGTATAATAAATCAATCGGACTCCGACTTAATTATACAAGAGATCGGTTATGATGATGAGTCCGAATATGACGAGGCTGAAGTCTTCGAAGAAATAAACCGAGAATTGTGCCAATTCGAAGAGAAACCCAAGCCTAATCTGAATGACACCGAAGCTGTCAATCTAGGGGATGCAGATAATGTCAGAGAAACCAAAATCAGCATCCACATTGAGCCAAGCATCAGGGAGGAATTAATCAAAGCTCTCGTTGAGTTCAAAGATGTTTTTGCATGGTCATATGATGATATGCCGGGATTAAGCACCGATCTAGTGGTTCACAAATTGCCCACTGACTCGGTATACCCTCCGGTCAAGCAAAAACTGAGGAAGTTTAAGATGGATATGAGGAAGTGACCAAGCAGCTGCAGGCGAAAGTCATTCGGGTCACTCGATATCCCGATTGGTTGGCCAATGTGGTACCAGTGCCGAAGAAGGATGGGAAAATTAGGGTATATGTCGACTACCGCAATCTCAACAAGGCAAGTCCTAAGGATAATTTTCCATTGCCCAACATCCATATCTTGATCGATAATTGCGCTGGGTGCGAGATCGGATCCTTTGTGGACTGCTATGCAGGATATCATCAGATCTTAATTGACGAAGAAGATGCGGAAAAGACGGCTTTCATTACGCCATGTGGAACTTACTGCTACCGGGTAATGCCATTCAGATTGAAGAATGTTGGGGCAATGTACATGCGAGCAATGACTATTGTGTTTCATGACATGATACACAAAGAAATCGAAGTGTACGCAGATGATGTGATCATAAAGTCTTGGCGTCAGGAAGACCATGTAGCAGACCTAAGGAAGTTCTTTCAAAGACTGCGAAGGTATGATATTAAGCTCAACCCGGCCAAATGCGCCTTCAGGGGTTCCATCAGGAAAGCTGTTTGGATTCATCGTCAGTCGACGGGGTATTGAGTTGGACCCATCCAAGATCAAATCCATCCAGATTTGTCGTTGTCACACCTCCTTTTTCCGTACCCGCGAGGTTACAAGGGAGTTTTTTCCGATTAAAGGAAAATCGAAACGGGATTGGTTTATTTATTTCAGAGTCACCACTTGGGAGGTTTTAGGGTGTCCCAAGTCACCAATTTTAATCCCGAATCGAGGAAATGAATGACTCCATATTACAGTCTGCGTACCAGAAATCCGGATAAGGAATTCTGTTAACCCGGGAGAATGTGTTAGGCATTCCCGAGTTCCGTGGTTCTAGCACGGTCGCTCAACTGTTATATTCGGCTTGATTATCTGATTTTATACAAATATGAACTTATGTGCGAATTTTAAATCTTGACCGCTTTTATTATTATTTTTTACGAGAATTGCAACGTCGTGAAATATATCTCGAATCATGTTACATCAATGCACCCGTGGTTATTGACATATCTCGACTCGGTTGAGATTTGAATTTGGGTCACATAAATGTGCACCCGAATTAAGGAGAATAAATTATTAAGACGCGCCTAAAGCAACTAACGTATTGTTATTTTGGGGAAGACCGTAAAATTTGCTAAACGGCCTGTCCCGAATTCTAAGTATTTTAATATATATACATTTAGAGGGCCCCGCAGCTTCTACATTTTTTGTTTGTCGAGGCTCGTCTCATTTATTATTAAAAGGAATTTACAACGTCATGGAAATGCATCTCGGGCCACGCCACAATCAATGTGCCCGTGACTAGAGACATATTTCGACTCCGTTGAGATTTGGATTTGGGTCACATAAATGTGCACCCGAGTTTAGGGAGATAACATTATTAAAGGCGCGCCTAAAGCAACTAGCGCATTATTATTTTGGGTAGGGCCGTGAAATTTGCTAAACGGCCCGTCCCGTAATCTAAGTATTTAATACATATATTTTGTGAGGGCCCCGCAATTTGTCCCTTTTATTTGGCGAGGCTCGTCTCATTTTTTTTTTTTAAAAAAAGGGATAAGGCTAAAATAACCACATTTCTGCTACTTTGCGAGGTCATGGGTTGTAGATCGAACTTATTTGATGAAACGAGTATTTTTCCGTGGAATTAAAATTACTACTATGGTTTTAACATTTACTACCACATACGTAAACAACTATTAAGACAAGCTAAAATAATTAACACCTTTCCCCTATTATGACAAATATTTGGATAACAACAATCTAAACATGAAGAAGCCAAAATGTCAAATACCTACTTGAAGCAAACGAAACAAAGGAAAAAGACGTTCACGGCCAAATTTCAATACCATACGGAGTTAATTAACAAAAATAGCCATTCGCAAACATCATGTATATATGTCTCGCTCAATTCGCGCACTATCCGCATGAACTAGGATGGTATCCTAAAACATCACATATACATATTACTAACAGAAAATATGAGGTATACGGACAGAGATGACCTACCTGAGATTAACGTTCGATGCGTTGGACCTGCGAAGAAACCTCGGACAACAACCTCGATGTACCGGACCTCGACGAACCAAAGACGATCTCAACGGACCTCACCCCGGACAGAACTTCTGGGCTACCTTTTCGAACGTTTTACGGTTAAGCTTCAGCTGGGGTGTGTGTGTGTTTTCGGTTAGTCATGGCAAGGAGGAAGGGTCGTTCATGGTTGGACGTTGCAGGCAGTCGTTTGGATGTGGGGGTGCGACTGGATGGTCACCTTGGGCAGTGACAACGGGAAGCAACAGCAATTGCTATTGGATATAAACTGAGGCGTGGGGGTCGTGCTGGTTCAGCTGGTAGCGGGCAGCAATGGTGGTAGACGACCGGACTGGGGACGACGAACAGCCGTGGTCGTCGGGGTTGCAGCGATGGAGGGAGTTCAGTGGTGGTGTTTGGTGGTGGTGACAGTAGGTTGACGGAGGGAGCTGGTGACAGTGGTTTATGGGTATGGGTTTTCTGGCTTTGTTTGGTGGTCGTGAGGCAGCTGGTGGGTTGTTGACGGACGTGAGGAGTCTGGTCAGAGGTGGAAGGGTCGTGGTGGTTTTGGGTAGGTTTGACGATAGTTTAGGGTGGTGTTTGGGTGGTGGTCTGTTTGGTGGTGTTTTGGGTGGTGGTCTGTTTGGTGGTGGTTTGGCAGTAGTCGACGGGCAGTGATGAACGGGAGGGAGCTGGGGCGACGTCCGGGGGGTAAGGTGCGACTGGTTTTTGTTGGGGAGCTCCTAGGGTTTTTTCTTCTTCTTCTTTAGGAAGAAGACGATGCACAGTGATCGTGCCAAATTTTCCAAATTTTTCAAAGTCCCCCCCTCAAATCCTTGGCTTCCCGTGTATTTGATACCCCTTTGCCAAGAAAAATGAGCCCCACGCGTGGTGGGGTTCAAGACTTGTGTCCCCCACGCGTGGTGGGGTTCCCCGTGTACGGTGTTCCGTCCGTGTTCCCCACGTGTGGTGGACTCGGATTATTATGGGCTAGGTCCGAAAATTAGGCCTAAACGCGGGTAAGTTTAAACCCAAATTTTATTCTTTTACCCGGATCCGAGAGTAAGAACACGACGTTGCCTAACTAGTCCTAGGTAAGCAAAATAACTACCAAAAGACTAATATTTGAAACAAAACTATATCTTTTAAATATATTTTTTCAAGATTAAAATAGCTACAAAATATTAATAAAACTATTTTTTGTAATTTTCGTTTTTATATAAAGTAATATTTTTGTTTTTTTTCAAAATTAAAATGACTACGAAACGTTAATAGAACTATATTTTTTTGTAATTTTCGAATTTATATAAAGTACCAAAATAAATTACAATTTTTTTGTATTTTTTTCAAGTTTATGAGAAATACATAAACCAAAATTTATATATATTTTTGTAATTTTCTCTTTTACGACGAAATAAAGTAAAATAGTCCAAATAGCTATATTGGACCTAAATTAAAATATTCACGCTAAAAATGTAAAAATTCTCGGGGAGGGTCAAAAATCACGTGTCTACAGCCGCCGCCAAAGAACAAGACAGAGGTAATGAGTCTGTTGGGAAGACTAAATTATATCAGCAGGTTCATTGCTCAACTCACGGCGACTTGTGAACCCATATTTCGGCTGCTGAAGAAAGATGTTGCGGTAGACAGGACGGTGGAGTGTCAAGAGGCTTCGACCAGATCAAAGGGTATCTGTCAAATCCACCTGTGTTGGTCCCACCTGAGCCGGGGAGACCATTAATTCTTTATCTAACGGTCCGGAGAATTCGTTTGGCTGCGTGTTGGGGCAACACGACATTACAGAAAGGAAGGAGCAGGCCATTTATTATCTTAGCAAGAATTTTACAGTATATGAGGTCAAGTACACTCAACTCGAGAGGACATGTTGCGCCCTAACTTGGGTGGCTCAAAAGTTGAAGCACTATTTGTCCTCGTATACTACTTATCTCATTTCCCGTCTGGATCCATTAAAGTACATTTTCCAGAAACCTATGCCTACAGGGAAGTTAGCAAAATGGCAAATTTTGCTCACAGAGTTTGATATCGTCTATGTGACGAGGACGGCCATGAAAGCCCAAGCGCTGGACGATCACTTGGCTGAGAATTCTGTTGATGAAGAATACGAGCCATCGAGGACGTATTTTCCAGACGAGGAAGTAATGCATATAGGTGAGCTGGAATTACCCGAGGAACCAAGTTGGAAGCTTTTCTTTGATGGAGCCGCAAACGCGAAAGGGGTTGGAATAGGAGCGGTACTCATTTCTGAAACAGGACGTCACTATCCTGTTACAGCTCAGCTACGTTTCTATTGTACCAACAACATGGCCGAGTATGAAGCATGCATTTTGGGTCTGCGACTAGCTGCAGACATGAATGTCCAGGACGTTTTGATCTTGGGAGACTTGGACCTCCTGGTGCATCAGATTCAGGGTGAATGGGAAACACGGAATTTGAAACTCATACCATATCGATAATGTTTGCACGATCTGAGCAAGCGATTTCGATCAGTGGAATTCATACACATCCCAAGAGTTCATAATGAGGTTGTCGATGCATTGGCCACCTTAGCATCAATGTTACACCATCCCGACAAAATGTATATTGACCCATTGCACATTCAGGTTCGTGATCAGCATGCTTATTGCAACATGGTAGAGGAGGAAGTGGATGGCGAGCCATGGTTTTATGACATAAAGGAGTACCTCAAAATGGGGACATATCCAGAGCAGGCCACCGGAGACCAAAAAAGAGTCATTCGGCATTTGTCAAATGGTTTCTTCCTCAGTGGAGGAGTGTTGTACAGAAGAACCCCAGATTTGGGATTGCTAAGATGTATAGACGCCGGTCAAGCCACGACAGTTATGGCAGAGGTGCATGCTGGAATTTGTGGGCCACATATGAGCAGATATGTATTGGCAAAGAAGATTCTTCGAGCAGGGTACTATTGGCTCACTATGGAGCATGATTGTATCAATTTCGTGCAGAAATGCCATCAATGTCAGATACACGGAGATCTGATTCATTCTCCGCCGACAGAATAGCATACAATGTCAACGCCATGGCCATTTGTCGCATGGGGCATGGATGTCATTGGGCCTATTGAGCCGGCAGCGACCAACGGCCATAGGTTCATTCTGGTGACCATCGACTACTTCACCAAGTGGGTTGAAGCTAAAACTTTCAAGTCGGTAACCAAGAAGGCAGTGGTGGATTTTGTTCACTCCCATATCATCTGCAGATTTGGGGTCCCGAAAGTGATCATCACGGATAATGGTGCAAATCTTAACAGCAATTTGATGAGGGAGGTGTGCCAACAATTTAAGATTACACACCGCAATTCCACCCCATATCGTCCCAAGGCGAATGGGGCAGTTGAAGCAGCCAATAAGAACATCAAGAAGATACTGAGGAAGATGGTAGAAGGATCTAGACAATGACATGAGAAATTACCCTTTGCCTTGTTGGGTTATCGCACTACAGTCCGAACTTCCGTTGGTGCAACTCCTTATTTGTTGGTATACGGAACTGAAGCAGTAATACCAGCAGAGGTCGAAATTCCGTCCCTCCGAATTGTCACTGAAGCCGGAATTGACGACGATGAATGGGTCAAAGCTCGACTGGAGCTGTTGAACTTAATAGATGAAAAAAAATTGGCAACAGTGTGTCATGGCCAGTTGTATCAGAAAAGAATGACAAGGGCATACAATAAGAAGGTGTGCCCCAGAAAATTTGAAGTAGGGCAGCAAGTATTGAAACGGATCCTCCCACATCAGGTCGAAGCAAAAGGCAAGTTCGCCCCAAATTGGCAAGGGCCTTATGTTGTGACCAGAGTGTTATCCAACGGCGCTTTATGTCTAACAGATATTGAAGGAAGATGCGTCGACATGGCTATCAATTCTGATGCAGTCAAAAGATATTATGCGTAATTTCTTTGATTGTGATAGTTATTAGCTCATTTGTTTATACTTGGTACTTATTGGATAATGAAATGACGGAGGCAATTCTTTCTTCTATCCAAACATTTTTAACCTTTGTTTCCCTCTTTGAGCCTTATTTATTCTTTCATACCCCTATTTTGGAGTCATTAATGGGAAAAATATATGGAAAAAAAAAAGAAAAAAAGAAAAGAAAAATGAAAACAAGATAAAGGTCATAAGAAAAACAAATGAATCATGGGAACTACGTTTGACATGATTCCTCAAAGAGGATACGTAGGCGCCTCACGGCTCGGTCATAGTGTACATAGTGTGCATAGTGTGCATAATGTGCATAGTTCAACATAGTGTAACAAAAATAAAATCCCCCAAGTAAGAAAACTGGGGCAGAAGTTATGTTTTAAAGTTTCAAAAAAGGTTTGATTCCAAGAGTTGTAGTGGTGCACCCATCAAAGTTATTTTGAATTTTTGATAGCCTTTCTTTCAGCCCCATACCAAAACCAACATCGATGTCCAAAAAAGACCTCCCGATCAATATCCGAGAGGTGCCAAGTCAGGCAAATGAAAACCGGGAATAATACACAGATCCCCAGCAAAGAAGAGGATCATAAACTGGAAATGAATTGATAGCCGAAAAGAATCTCCAGAAGAGAGAGTCATATCGGCATCACTCCAATCCCCCGCTGAAAAAAAATAAAATAAAATGAGAGAGTCTTATCGGTGAAAACCTTCACGGGCACCATAAGGCGACGAAAGATGAGAGAAATAAAACGAGAGAGTCTTATCGGTGAAAACCTTCACAGGCACCATAAGGCGACGGGAGCTGAGAGAAAGGAGAGAGTCTTATTAGTGAAAACCCCTCGAAGGGCACTATAAGGCGACAAGATAGATTGGCAAAAAGGATCCGCATTTGCGAAGAGGTGGGCACCTATTTATCCCCAGCAAGTGAGGCCATCAGGAAGATTGATTGATACAAATAGACTGGGTCGATTAATCCGTAATGCACGACATGATCGTTGGGACCAGTCATACCGTCCAGATAAGTTCTTTCCTTTTCTTCCCTCCCAGCATTTGTTCAGAAAGATTTTTCTCTTTTTCTATCTTTTCATTTCTTTGTCTAAAAAGACTTTTTCCAGAAATTTGTTTTGAGAAGGATTTTTCAGAGTTTACTACCAGTGGCCAAAATGGTACAAAACAAAATGCGAAGGTGACAGGCCAAAGACAAGGCAATAAGACAAAAGGCGTTTGTTGCAAGACCAAATGACAAACTGGCCTAGAAAGTTAAGGGGAACATGGAGAAAAGTGGAAAACAACGGTTGAGGAACTTAGAGACCAAGTTCAAAGAGGATCCCCAGCAGAACTTCGATAGATCACTGACCAAGTTCCAAGGTGGTCAGACAACACAGAAAGGGGAAAGGAGAAAGAGAGAATTGATCCGCTGCCAAATAACCCCAACAGTCTTATCCTTAATAACATTATCCCTAGAGGATAACATTTTATCCTCTGCAGTACTGAGGGAAAATAATTTTGAAGGGAGTAGTTTTGGAGTTGAAGAAGACTCCTCCGACATGTTTTGAAACAAAAAAGCGAGGAAGGGATAAATAGAAAACCATCCCCAGCAGAAATACTATCCCCAACAGACATATCATCCCCAGCAAGCAACCTTATCCCCAACCAGTTTCAGGAGCATAGAGCAAGGGAAAGGGATAAATGGAAACCATCCCCAGCAGGAGTGACACGATCACTCACCATGTCAAAACTAACAAAATTTTCTTTGATTTCTACAGCAAAATAAAGGTTGATGATGGCAGAAAGACACGCCACAAGGAAGGTCACCAAAACCGGGGCAGAAAATTGTATGTCGTTGTCAAAACTTTTCTCGGAGGAACGAGGAAACAAATTCAAATATTTCCATGGTCTTAGTTAAATAGGCGCCCACCTGTATAATGAGAGGAATACCTTTATGTCTTAGTTAAATAGGTGCTCACCTGTATAATGAGAGGAATATTTTCATGGCTTTAGATAAATAGGCTCCCACCTATATAATGAGAGGAATACTTTTATGCTTTAGATAAATAGGCACCCACCTGTATAATGAGAGGAATATTTTCATGGTCTTAGTTAAATAGGCGCTCACCTGTATAATGAGAGGAATATTTTTATGGTCTTAGTTAAATAGGCGCCCACCTGTATAATGAGAGGAATATATTTTTTGTCTAAGATAAATAGGCGTCCACCTGTATAATGAGAGGAATATTTTTATGTCTTAGTTAAATAGGCGCCCACCTGTATAATGAGAGGAATATTTTTATGCTTTAGATAAATAGGCGCCACCTGTATAACGAGAGGAATACTTTTATGCTTTAGATAAATAGGCACCCACTTGTATAATGAGAGGAATATTTTCATGGTCTTAGTTAAATAGACGCCCACCTATATAATGAGAGGAATATTTTCATGGTCTTAGTTAAATAGGCGCCCACCTGTATAACGAGAGGAATATATTTTTTGTCTTAGATAAATAGGCACTCACATGTATAATGAGAGGAATATTTTTATGCTTTAGATGGATAGGCGCCCACCTGTATAACGAGAGGAATATTTTTATGCTTTAGATATATAGGTGCCCACCTGTATAATGAGAGGAATACTTTCATGTCTTAGATAAATAGGCACACACCTGTATAACAAGAGGAATATTTTTCAGTCTTTGCATTTTCAGGTCTTGAAACCAGCAACTCACCAGAAAACAGAAGGTTGCAACAAGAGATCCCAGCGCAAATTCAAGCGCATGAGCCAAAAGGGAGATAAGATAAATCTCGAGAAGAGCGGCTTTTGAACATCAAATTATTCCCAGTATAGCGAAAGCTTAATAAAGGAAGCCATATCCCCAGCGGACAGAACCAGATAGTGAGAATTGGTATTCAGAGAAGCAAAAGGCCGGTATTATCCCCGTTAGTTCTCGGAAGAAAGAAACACTGGAATAGACGCAAGCCGACAAGAAAGCAAGGCGTCAAGAACAAATGGAAGATAGACGGGATTTTGTAATCCGTTATCTAGTCTAGCTTCTTGATTTTTCTTTTAAGCATGGTGTAATAAGGAGATCGATAAGCAGTAGTATCGGCATGCAGCAGCAGTAACAGCAAATCGCAGTTCCATGGTAGTCCCAGCTACCAAAATTTCCCGAACTACATTAACCTGATTCCCTTTTGGCCAGGGATATATAGGAAACCTTTGAGGCAAAGGTTCGGTTAAATCTTTTCTCAAAAAATGCCTCACACGGAGTACTCCAACAGGGCAAAAATCGCTCGTATCCGCTCACTTTATCTTTGCACGAAAGCTCTTTGTGCTTTCGGACAAAGAGGGGCAGCTGTGAGCACGTGATTTTTGCTTCGCGGAAACTACTCCAAAAGAAATCGAAAATACAAGTTACCTTTGGGTACAATTTTGAGAATTTGCGTGACGTTTTGATAATTATTCTGTCCGTAAATGCTCGCCTTGCTATAGTTAAAAATACAAAAATACATGTTGCATGCATTTAGGAATTAGTGGTGCATTTACGAATTAATTAACCATAATTTGGTTAAAAGAAAATCACAAAAATTATGCACGTGTATTTCTTGTCATTGTGTGATTTTATTTTTTAATATTGTGTGTTAATTATTATAGGTGTTAAATAATATGTGTGTAATTTTATTTTGATTTTATAATTTATTTAGGATTTTGTTTAATTTTGATATTAAAGAAGGAAGGAAATGGGTGAAAATAAAGGAAATCGGGATTGGGCCACCCTAGGTGGACCCAAATCCAGGCCCAAAACAACCCCCCATATCCGGTCCAATTTGGTCCAGTTTTGAGACGCCTCAAACGGCGTCGTTTTGGTTCCTTTTAATCGGAGTCATTGGATTAAATCAATCAAACGGCCAAGATTTCATCTCCCTTACCTGTTACCTGAACCCGACCCGTTTCCTGGTTTGAACCGACCCCCCTACTTAACCAAACGACGCCGTGTTGGTTAACTCTCCTAATCCTAGCCATCGATCTTGATTGATCCAGCGGCCAAGATTAAACCACCCACCCCGTATATAAGACCCAATCCATCACCCCACGCCCCAAACCAAACCCCCACTTGCCTACTATTCATCTTCGTCCCAGAAACCCCCCCTCTTAAACCCTAGCCGTCTTAGGATTCCCCCACCGTAAACCCGGAAACCACGACTCCGACGACTACCAAAATAACACCCCTGATGCACCCAACTACCCTGAACACGAATCTGTTAACCATTTACCTCAAATCACTCTATAGCTTCTCGAATCTTCAATCGAAGATTCGAGCAAAAACCAGATCTACACCCACCTACCCCAAACTCATACCACAACACCTCCTGACCTCCCTCACACCCTAAACGTTGTTGGTTCCGTTTGAATCTGACCAGAACTGAACGAATCCCAAATCAGACCACGAAGAACCCTAAAAAGACCAAAAGTTGAGGTCTTTCCGAATTGAAAGACGATGTGGGATCTAATCGACCTTAGTCGAGGTGTTCTCAGTTAAGAACACTCGATTAAGGTCCATTCGACCCCAAAAATGGTCGAGTCCGAGTTCGAGCCTGGGTCATTTTGTTTTGAGCTTCCAAGATAAGTTTCTTTTTCCCTTGTCAGTGTTTGAATTTCTTTTTGTGTTTGTCAGCATGTCTAGCTAATTTGCTGATTTGTTCTGTCATTTTCTTTCAGTTCTGTCCATCTTCAAGTAGACCTGTTATTTAGTCAATTCTTTTTGTTCGTGGTTAATCTGTTGTGATGAACTGTGTGTGCAACTTGATTAAAATCATCAAATAGTTAGTTAATACTTAGGTTCCCTGTTTGCCCCAAAGCTATGAATCGCTCTGTATCGATGTTTTAGTATGTTTATTCCATTGTGTGCATATAATCAATTGAATAAGTGTCGTCAACTGATTCACTTGAAAAAACTAAAAAATCATGAGTCTGCTCATTTCAGTGTGATTACTAGCCTGTTCCTCTTATCTATGGTGAGACTTGTATCAATGGGCCTGTTGCAGCAATGCTTCGATCTTAGTTTGCCTCCTCAACTGTCTATTGGATCAATTGGTTTCGAGTTGGTCAGGATTGGTCTCCAATATGACCAACTCATACCATTTGATTAGCACCCCTGTTTGTGATCTGACTTTTGAGTTGAACTTAGGTTAGGAATTAGGTATAGCTGTAGAAATCTAACAGACCAACCTGAAATCAGTATTGAATTTAAGTTGATTAGCTAATAGCCAGTGATTAGTTGAATTTAGAGGGGTTTATATACTGACTATTAAGGGTTAGGGTAACACAGTAATATGCAAAGGGTTAAGGGGTAATTTTGGGAGTTTAGTAGCATGTTAACAGGCTGTTAAAGTTGGGGTCTGCCTAGGGGTCATTTGATAAACTTATTTTAATGACAATGAGGAACAAAACAACAAGCATGGGAATTAAGTGAATATTATAATAAACCCATAACTCTTGATTAAAACAAATAGGACAAGCATGGGGAACAATATAGTGGGCATCAAGAAAAGACATTTAGGCGTGGGCATTGTTGATTAATTTAAAGGGGTATGGGCAGAGGGGAAAGGCATCCTGGGGGCTTGCCATTTCTGGCTTATAAATAGGCTGATTTAGAGTTAAGGGAAGGGGGCTGGACAGTTTTAAGTGTGGAGAGAGAAGAAAAAGCAAAAAACAAGGCTGGTTTTTCAACCTTGAATAGGTCAGTCTAATTTCATAATAATATAGAGTGAGATTGTGCTGGATTTTTGAAGATAACAAATCAGAGGCTATTGCTTTTTGCATCTGTTTCCTTCTCTGCCTTGCCTGTACTTGTTTTGGGGGTGCTGCTGGGCTGCACACTGGGTTCTTTGTTGTTGGTTTTAAAAAATCTGACTCCTGGGTGGTGGTGTTGCTGATTGTTGTTTTCTGTTGCTGCTGTTGTTGTGTATGCTACTGCTTCCACTGATCATTCCTCTTCTTCTTTTGCTTTCCCAAATATTAGGTACACAACTGATACACTGGTCAATATAGGCTGAAATTTGAAGTATGAATACAAAAATGAAGAGTTGAAGTTATTTTGAATTCAGTTTACAAATACACTGAACATTAGTTGTATGTATGATAGTTCACTTTCTCTACTAGAACCATGTATTTAGCTGTGATGTAACTGAACCTTTATACATATCATTTAGTTGGAGAACTCTATGTTTTTCTTATAATTAAAAGGGACCAATGTTGTAGTAGTCATGTTCTATTAGTTCATTATTGTTTGTCAAGAAGCATGTTAGGTACCCAATAGTTACTTCTTTAAACAAATGGCCTGTTTTTAAATTGGTAGGAATATTGCTTGATTAGACAAGCAGTACTTTACATTTCAGCCCCCTTATAAATGTCAAACATATACAAAATAAGTTAACTAGGCCCAATTGGAATAAGGATGGCCCAGGTCGAGTTTCACGTTATGCACATTGAGCCTGGGCCCATAACTGTCAAACGGAATGCCCGTATCACGTCCATTTTTCAACAAATCATGTTCGAAACTTAACTATAATACTCATAAGTATGTAAATAAAGTAGGACCTTTTCATTTATTTTAGAGACAAACAAAATAGAAAACATAGTCACTTTAGGACGGCTTGTAAAATAAAATGAGGCGCTCCTCACCAAATAAAATCACAAATTGCGGGACCCTCAATAAACATATACAATAATTGGTTAGACTTCGGAGTCGACCGTTTAGTGAATTTTCACGGCCTCTTCCTAAGATAACAATATGTTAGCCTCTTTAGACGCGATTTAATTAAATTACATTCTTAAACTCGGGTGCACATTTATGTGACCCAAATCCAAATCTCAACGGAGTCGAAATGTGTCTCTAATCACGGGTACATTGATTGTGACGTGGTCCGAGATGCATGTCCATGACGTTGCAAATTCCTTTAAAAAATAAGAATGAGATGAGCCTCACCGAATAAAAATACAAAATTGTGGGGCCCTCGGTAAATATTTGCTTTAAAATTGCTTAGACTTCGGGATGGACCGTTTAGCAAAATTTCACGGCCCTACCCAAAGTAAATGATACGCTAGTCGCTTTAGGCACGCCTTTTAATAATTTAATTTTCTTAAAACTCGGGTGCACATTTATGTGACCCAAATCCAAATCTCAACAGAGTTGAAATGTGCCAACAACCACGGGTGCATTGATGTGACGTGGTTGGAGATGTATTTCCATGATGTTGCAATTCTTGATAAAAAAATATAATAATAATGACGAAAGCGGTTAAAAGTTAAAACTTGTGCATGAGCTCATAATTGTATAAAATCAGATAAACAAGCCGAATATGACAGTTTAGCGACCGTGCTAGAACCACGGAACTCAGGAATGCTTAATACCTTCTCCCGGGTTAACAGAATTCCTTATCCGGATTTCTGGTTCGCGGACTATAATACAGAGTCATTCTTTTCCTCGATTCGGGATTAAAATGGTGACTTGGGACACTCTAAATCTCCCAAGTGGCAACTCTGAAATAAACAAACAAATCTCGTTTCGATTGTCCTTTAATTGGAAAAAACTCCTTCACCCCTCGTGGGGGCGGAAAAAGGAGGTGTGACAATATCGACCAACACTGTAGATGCTATGGAGCTCTACTATGGGACTATGCTACAAAGAAGCAAGAAGATGGGTCAATCAGTGAAAGTGAGGTTACAGGCAGGCTAGTAAGGAGGAAGGGTGCTCCTGCTAAAAATGAGAGGACTAGAGTACAAAGAAAGAAGAAATAGAGTCTTGTGTTCCTAGTTTAGTTGATGTCATTTTGTAGTTGAAGTGAAATACACTGTAGGAAATATGCCATTTTGGTTGTTTACAACACTTTATCTTCATTACATTAAACTCGAGTACTCTGATTTGCTAGAATACAATTTGTCTTTAATCTTCAAGTAATTTTTATGAAATACCTTCAAGTTCTAGGTAATTTCTGTATATAACTATCATTTGTAATTAAGGTACACAACCAAAATATGAAATAAATACATGAATCATATAAATAAATTATCCACAAATCATCTACAAATTATTAACAAGACAACAATTTAAATACAATTAAATTACATTTTAACTACAAATCATCTACAAATTATTAACAGGACTACAATTAGACTATATTTAAAGTATATTTTAACTACAATCTGGAAACAGATTACATTGAATGAATTCTTCATTAATATTAGTTGTTTTGTATATAGTAAATATTAAAGTTTAACTAAGTTATAAGAAAAGACAAATTTAGTTGTCTGACAGAATACATAAAATCATATTAAACGCAAATACACAAATTGTAGTATACTTCATAATCATCTTCAAAAACTTGAATGATTACACAAAAAAATCAGATAATTTGAACTCACTAACAGTTATTTTGAATAACTATTCTAACTACATGATATTCATTTCTTTTTGGGCGCATTCTTGCAAGTTCTTTTGTTATGCCCTTCACCTCCACAATTTCCACATGACACCTTGTACTTTTTTGACTTTATTTCATCAAATGTTTTATATCTTTCCTTGTGAAGTCTCCCTGGCTGCCTTTTATCTCCCGCCGGTGGCTTTACTACCTCATCCAAAATATGTTGTGGCACATCCCATTTGTTTTCATCAGGAAGAGGATTTACTGGCATTTTATAGGTAAGCAGAAGGCTCTTCCTTGTGTAATACGGAGAGCAATAGTTTTTGTATGTTTCCTTCCTGTGCCTTAATGCTGCCAAAGCATGCGCACATGGAAGTTCATCAAGTTGGAATTGTCCGCAGCTACATTTCTTGTTTTCTAGACACACAATATACCGCTTCACACCATCTAACACAGTATGTATATGATCTGTTGAAGCCCACACCTACAATTGAAGAACAAACAAAAATAATAATATATCAATCATTAAAAAGGATTATCCACAACTTACCTACAAATCAACTACAAATACATTACAACTTATCTACAATCTACAATTACCCACAATTTGACTACAGTTTATCTACAATCTGGAAACAATGCATATTAAGCAATTTATTTTTTTGCACCAAACAAACAGATCTTACCCTTAGTTTCTGAGATAATGTATTGTTGTCATCCAATTCTTTGTTGAATTTGTACCCAAGGTATGTGAAAGTACCCTTTGCCTTCAATAACTTCTCTTTCGTCCAACGTTCAAGAAGCGTCCTCATATACTCTAATAGATCAAATATTGGCAGCTCTTTTGCCTCTTTTGTTACAGCGTTCAACGACTCGGCAATGTTTGATGTCATAGTAAAAGTTCTATTCACCGTTGCATGTACTCTTGACTATCTATGATAGCCAATAAAATATAGGTAAGATTTCACACGCGGGTCTACCTCTTCAATCTTCAACATCCTTTCATTAAATTCATCCAGAGTGTATGACCGTGTTGTAGCAAAGTACAATTCATGTAATTGTAAATGTCCCTTCTTGAATTTGGACCTTATATTTGTCCAAATATGTCGCATGCAAGAGTAGTGTGGCATGCCCGGATAGACAATTGATGTTGCCTTCAGTATACTCTCATTCCTATCTGAAACAACACACATTGAAGGTCTTTCACCATATGCCTCCTTGAATTGCTCAAAGAACCACTTCCAAGACGCGTCGTTTTCAGAATCAACCACAACATATGCCAAGGGAAATATAGTACCTACATTTTTAATTCATAAAATATTAATTGGAAGCCCTGAAAAGGTATATAAAAATATAATTAAATAACAACTACAATATATATTCAGAATATAGACAATTTATCTACATTTTTTTCCTTTAGCTACAAAATAACTACAATATAACTACAATTTAACTACATTTTATAGAATGCCTACAAAATAACTACAAAATTATTACATTATTTACTTGCTGCATCCATGGTGCTTGCTGTAAGCATAATCCCCCTGTAGGCTGACTTTAAGAATGTCCCATCAACCATTACTACTGGCCTACAATGTTGCCAACCACTTATTGATGTACAAAGAGCAATAAATGCGTATAAGAAACAATCACATGCTGCCTTCTTCAATTTAACAACAGAACCAGGATAAGTCTCCTCAAGAATATAAAAATATTTGGGTAATTTGTTATAGGAGTCAGACGGATTCCCTCTCAAAAACTGTAAAGCCTTTTCCTTGGCTCTCCATGCTTGCATGTAGCTTAGGTTCAGTCCATGTTCGGATAACATGTCAGTTTGTATCTCCTTTGGTGTGTAAACAATCTTAGGATCACAATACTTTGGAACGATCATACTACCAACTACAGCTGCAATACGTTTGCGCTGTATGAATGTTTCATCCAATAAGGAACATGTGTGTTGTCGGCTGAAACTCCTTATCTTGAACATTGTTGAATCATTAATTGACGTTGCCTTGAAGTGCCATTTACAGTTTTCAGCAACGCATATAAGCCAGTAGCTACAAAAAAAATACAATATTTAATACAGGCTATAGATGTAGAAGCAACAAAAAGGACTGTTTTAACACAAATTCGTTAAAAACTACAATTAACTACAGTTTAACTACAATTAAACTACAATTTATAAAAACCACATATCTTCACTAAAACACTACTTTTACTGATATATTCTCCACAAATAAATCCATACCTTCTATGACTAGATCTTTTTACTCTGAACTGGAACTTGTGCATCACAGAAAAATTCTTCATTGCAGCAACTACAGTTTGTTTGTCCTGATAAACTTGTCCTTCTTCAATATATGTTTGCGTAGATTCAGTTATTATTTCACTTTGATATTCCTCTATAGCTGCTGAGGATGGAATTTCAAATAAGTTTAGGGATCCAAACGAACCTGCAACAACATAGAGATAAATGTAGTAACTATGTAGATAATTTTGAAAACAGCATTGCTTTATGAGCTTCAATACATTATTTTTTGTAGTTAATTAGTAGATAAATGTTGTAATATTGTAGATAATACACTAACACAATAACTCTCTGCAATGTCGAATTAAACATACTTGCACTTGTGCTATCGTTGGTGATTGCCAATTCCATATTGAAATCTCTTACGCTTATACATAAAGGATACGAACCTAAGTTCTTATTCTCCTTTTTGGTCTCCATATACACACGAACCCCCATATCATTCCTAATCTTCATTGGAGGACAATTGTCGTTCACAATGTATTTGATTTCGACAATTTTATCCTATGTATCAATCGATAGTTGTTCTGCAATTGTAGAAATCAGAATTCCGTAGCTTGCATTCTCATCTACCACAATGGCATCAACTTCAAAATCTCTAAATCTGCCATAGTGATCCCAATTTCCATTCAATTTTAGCATTATTGGGATTTTTGACATGATTTTGTGTAGTTGAGGAAAAAAAAGATGAAAAACAGATATAGGTTCGACAATTTGACTACTGAGGTCGATGAAGAACAATTTTGAATTCTACAATTTGTATTGCGTTGTAGAATTTGTAAAAGCAATTTGAGTACTGAAGCTTCTGAAGCTTGCGTTATTTTAGAATTGTAGTGAATGAGAGAATTACGCAGCAATGAGATCTCTTTCCGTTTCAAAATTCGAATTTAATGTGGAAAGAATCAAACGCAGATTTCGTGCCTTCTTTTTAGCGCGTTTTAAATGGCAGAATCTGCCTAATTATGGATTGGTATATAAATTATAGTAAAAGTGTGGATTGGGCGGGTAATTAACAAATTATGAACATTTTTGGTAATAAGGTTTCATATATGGTATAGATAGGAAAAAATCCCAAAAAAAAAACCTTAAAACTCTAATGACTTGGACTTTAAGTATGAAATTGACAGCAAAATCATGGGTACTCAGAATTGGGTACCAATACTCGGCCCAAGCCCAAAAACCCAACAAGAAATATCTCATCTAGTGGGTCCCATATGTTCCCCTGAAGAGACCTTCTCAGAATCCCACCTATGGTAAATAAAGAGCACTACAAAACCACCAACTACAGATATTTGGTACATTCTGCATTACAAGTTGTACATCTCCTTTTCTGATAATAAGGTCAAATTTTCTTTTTCAGATTCCAACTGCCTAACGAATCTAATTCTCAATTTTACCCTCCATCACTTAAGTCACACCTCCTCATCCAATGGCTATAAATTAAACACATAACAAAAAAACACTATAAAAAAATAAGGTCAAAGAAAACACTATAAAAAAAGGTGGACAGTTTTGCAAAATCCTGTGGATTCCTTCTCTTTAAAACTTAACCCCATATCCCACCTACAAAATCTTAGCTGACAATTTCAAGAAAACCATGGGCAGTTTTATTTAGCCAACACAAAACCAGCTGCTCAATCTTTGTATAAACCCCTCGAACAAATCCATTCACATTATATTCCACCCTCAAAAAAACCCAACCAACCAACCCTCTCTTTCTTTCTTGCACTTTTAGCCAGCTTTTGTTTCAAAGTTTTAAACTTTTGTTCAGTGCAAAAAGAAGTCTTGGTACATTGTGATGTTTACTTAACCTTCGCTCATTTTAGCCTTTTAATTCTTGGGTTTTGAGGTACTTTTTTTCTCTGTAATATTTACTTATTTTTCCTTCTGGTTTTGGTCCCATCTATTTTTCTTGTTTGGCACATAGTATTAAAATTTACATTTGAATTGTGAAGTGATAGTTGTTTATCATAAGATTTTGCTTAGTGGGGTTATCATAAGATTTTTCTTAGTGGGGTTTCCAAGATTTTGAATATTTTTAATTATTTTGATGGATTCTGGTAGTATATATTCAAATATGGGTCATGGTATGTTAGGACTAGAAATGTCACTACACCATCAAATCCCTAAACACATGCAGCAACAACAACAACAACTCCCTACCCACCCCCAACCCCAACCCCCACCCCCACCCCACCCTATAGTTTCCTATGGACATCAAGAAACTGAAAACCAACAACAACAACAACAACAACAATCTTTGAGACAAGGTTTGCCATTTAACAAGGCTAAAAATCAAAGCTTGACATTTAGTGATGATGATGATAACAACAGTGTTGAAGATGGGAAGAAGAGTAAAACTTGTCCTTGGCAAAGAATGAAGTGGACTGATAATATGGTAAGGTTATTAATTATGGTTGTTTATTATATTGGTGATGAAGTTGGTTCTGAAGTAAATAATAATAATAATGATACTTATAATAGTAAGAAAAAAGGTGGTGGTAGTGTAGGGGTTTTGCAAAAAAAAGGAAAGTGGAAATCAGTTTCAAGAGCAATGATGGAGAGGGGATTTTATGTATCACCACAACAATGTGAAGATAAATTCAATGATTTGAATAAGAGGTATAAAAGGGTTAATGATATTCTTGGAAAAGGGACAGCTTGTAGAGTTGTGGAGAACCAAAATTTGCTTGAAACAATGGATCATTTAACACAAAAAATGAAAGAAGAAGTTAAGAAATTGTTGAATTCTAAGCACTTGTTTTTTAGGGAAATGTGTGCTTATCATAATAGTTGTGGTCATAATAACACTAGTACTGGCGGTGGTAGTGATATTGGAAATGTTCAACTTTCGACGGAAATGGCTGTTGAGGCTAATTCTCAAGCTCAGAAGAGGTGCTTACATTCGTCAGAAAATGCAAGAATTGAGGTTCATTTAGAAGAAGGGACTAAAATGGCTAAAGGGAAAAGTGTAGACGATGATCAAGAAGACGATGATGAGGACGAGGATGAAGATGAGGAGGACGACGAAGATGAGTTGAGTGGTGCAAGAGGACATGACAATCACCATAGCCACGAATACGACGATGACATGGATGAAAGATCAAGAAAGAGGCAACGAAAGTCAGGTTCCTTATCACCAATGGTACAACAATTGAGTTCAGAATTAGCTAATGTAATTCAAGATGGAGGGAGGAGTTCAATTGAGAAGAGACAATGGTTGAAAACTAGAATGGTACAATTGGAGGAACAACATGTTGGCTATTTATGTCAAGCATTTGAGCTACAAAAGCAAAGATTGAAATGGGAGAAATTTACAAGCAAGAAGGAAAGGGAAATGGAGAAAGAGAAGCTTATAAATGAGAGGAAAAAATTGGAGAATGAAAGAATGGTGCTTTTACTTAGGCAAAAAGAGCTTGAACTACTTGATTTTCATCAGCATCAGAATCATAATAGAAATAGTGATCCTTCTTCTGTAACAGGATGAAAAATTGAAACAATATTAGCAGCACCAGAGTAATTAACAATGTGTAGATAATCATATGCTTTTACCTTGTATTTTAGTCTTCAATCAAGTTTTTGATGTAAAATCTAAGTTTGAAGAAAACTTGCATCTAGCTTCTATATAGTCTTAAATTATCAAGTTCCTAGTACTCTTTAATTTGTCTGTTCTGTTTTTTACTTTAATTTATGTGAATCGAATTTTTTGTTTTCTTGGATTTATCTTCATTTTGTTGCTTCATTTGTTGTCTTGTTTTGTTTTCTTCTCCTTTTTGTACTGTACAACTACTACTCCAGTGTGTAGAACTACCGCAGTGTGTGGGGCCCGAAAAAGGATCGGAGAAGAATTGCAATATATAGCAATATGAACTCATAACTTTAAAAATACAATAGGTTTAACGCTAAAATTTTTAAAAATTGAACTCATAAAACTTTTGTCTCTGGTAGTACCATTGAACTTTGAATGCTACGACGGTTTCTGTATAATGTTAATAGGCTTATTTTGAGTATTTTACAAAGTGGACTGACATAAATTTTTGTTAATAGAGAAAAATTAAAAAATACTAAGCCACGCCCAGTGGGACTCGAACCCACAATCGCTTGATTAGAAGTCAAGCGCCTTATCCATTAGGCCATGGGCGCTTCTTGTGATATTCTCGTCGTTGTATATATATATATATACTAGTCGAGCAAGCTGACATCTACAGTATAAATTATCATTGTCCATGTTTCATTTATGTTCTCTCACTCAAATATTTTTAAATTTTAGTTTCTCTAAATTAGAAATTCTCTATATTTTATATTGCATATAAGTCTGACGAAATTAAAAACAAAATATCCTAATGTATATAATAGATTTAAGCTAAACGTCTACCTCACGCAAGGTAGGAGTAAGGTATGCGTACACTCTATCCTCCCCAAACTCGACTTGTGGAATTACACTCCGTTTATTCTTGTTATTGTTGAAGCTAAATGTACTAACATGAAGACATAGTAGAGTCATATTTAGACAAAATATCGACCACAATATTGTTAGTAGGTAGTCAAGTATATTTCTGTTCGATTCCTCTAGTGTTACTATTATCCTAGTATTTTCTTATACCTAGAAATTTAGTATTATTGTTTCTTTTGCTTCGGTTCCTTTATCATCTGATCTTGTTATTATCATCGCTTATTGTTAATGCTTACTTTTTCATCTTACCTTGAGCTGAGGGTCCGGCGGAAATAATCTCTCCACCTTTACAAGATTACTTTTTCATCTTACCTTGAGCTGAGGGTCCGGCGGAAATAATCTCTCCACCTTTACAAGATAAGAGTAAGTTTTGCGTACACACTACCCTCTCCAAACCCTACTTGTGAGATTATAATGGGTTTGTTTTCGTTGTCAAAGTGACGTGAATGAAAACATACTTGCAAAAGATTTATTACTAATATCTCAACATTAATCAAGTTTCTGCAGGAGAATAAGCTCCAAATAGAACAAGAACACCTCCATAACACACGGGAGGACAAATGAACATGACTCCTATACCTGATATTAGGAAAGAACCACCAAAATAAATTTGATGTTTTCAACTACTGCAATTTCTTTCAACAAGAATTGCCCAACATACAACTATAAGATATCACATCCAAAAAAAAGGAGGATAACTAAATGCATAAGACAGCTGCTGTCTAACACTTTAATCTTCAAGCTCAATAATCTTAACCACTGATGCATCTCCAACTTTCTGGCAAATGACAACTCGATCGTGGGACTTTACAACGCCTGAGGCCTTCCCATGATCAAGAGCAACTTTCAGAACTGACTCATTTGATGCGTTTGTAGACTCAGCCTATGGGAAGAATAAGTAGCTCGGTTAGGCCCAGCAGAAACAAGAAGATTTAATCGAGATTTGACATGATGGAAATAAAAGGAGCAGATTCAGTTGTTCAATGACAGAAGCATGTTTAATGTTCATAATAAACAAATAAAAAGGGCAGCCTGGTACACATAACATCCCGTGTTCACGTAGGATCCGGGGAAGGGCCGCACCTCAAGGGGGGTCTGATGTAGGCAGCCTACCATGACGCAAGCATCGGTGGCTGATTCCACGGCTCGAACCCGTGACCTATAGGTCACACGGAGACAACTTGACCGTTGCTCCAAGGCTCCCCTTCTTTCATGTTCATAATACTCGAAGGAAAACATGGGATGCAATAACTGGAGTGTTTTTCAGTTCTAAATATTAGGCAGAGAGATTAATCAGTCTGGAATTTGGATGAAACAAATATAAGGAAATATTTCCATCTGTCTTAGTTATTCCAACTAAGAAGACCAAAATATAAGCAAATATTACCACGCTGAGGTCATCTCTAAACAAAATAAGCGCAAAGGCAATGCAAACCTATGTTGCTCGTACTCTTAAAAAAATACCGCTGGGGTCATGTCAGATCCTCCAAAAATAATGCATTTTTTGAGAATTCGACATGGTTGCGACAACATTTTTGGAGAGTCCAAGCAACGTAGATGCAAACAGAAAATATGGAACACCAAGATGATGAGACTTACAGGATGTCGTGGATCAGCAAGCATTGGGAAAAGACCTCTAACAATAAGAGATTGCCTTGCCTGGGTATGGAGGAGTTGAAAAATACAGAACCCGTCAGCTTCAATGTCATAAAAACAATATGGAAATTGTATATACTTATTTGGCCAATGAGTATTTGCAAATAGCAAAATTAAGTATTTGAACTTCAAATGAAATACTGAAACACTAGTGAAGCATTGAAATACTATTTTGAAAGTTTATTTGTTAGTCTAACCAAAAACCACACATTCAAAAACTATAGATCAATATAACTAAGCAAACACGTCCACCAGCAAGAACCAATAGCATGCATATGAAAGAAAGAGAGAGAAAAGTCACAGTAACATCAGCAAAATTAAGAATAAATACAAACAGTTCTCACACATTATCATGTCTTTAGTCATTACTCGAGATAAAAACTGATAGGAGTACCTTCTCTATTGTTATCTAAAAGGATTTTATGCTATCCAATTATAAAAGTTTGACATATATCAATTAAACAATGTTCTGTGAGGAAAATAATAGTCATTTATCAATCAAATGCATTGAAGATGTCTGAACATCATGAGCTAGATTTGATTCTTGAACAGACTTGATGTCAAGGGGATACCTCAAATGCACCGGTGAAACTCCACTTCAATTGATTTGTCTTGAGTCGAGGAATTACAACAGACAATACTGGCATTGTTGGCCTATATTTGGCTATCAATCTGGGCACATGAACATGACAATTTACAGCTCTTATAAAAAAAGTAGAGAGTAGAAATTCTAAGAAATCTAGAAAGAACAAAGAAACTACCGTGCTGCCCTTCCAGATGAAGTGAAACAAATAATTACTGATGCTTTCACCTTAATCGCTGCCCGCACCTAAAAAGAGGAGAGTGATTAAAATTCCAGAAGTCTCTCCTCATTCCAAGAAAGGGAGTCGTGTTCAAAAGAATACCGCAGAGGAAGCAATTGATTCCAGGTGTGTCATGGGCTCCCCAACAAATTTGACTGTCTTCTTGAAATATAGATCCTGGTTAAAAACCTTCTCGGCCTGCACGGAATTTGATTGTTAATTAGGGCGACTGATATTACTCTCCGAAACAGAAAACCAGAAGGTGGTAAATGCCACACTATGAGGGGGTGGGACTACGTGTGTCCCTCATCCCGAAAGGTGATGCTGAAGATACACTAATTACTAATATGCCATAAATTTTGACGAGTCAGGACCATACTGAGAAATGTCTCTTGATACATCAAAGCGTCAAAGAACCAATTATTGATCTCTTGACAGGAAAAAGGTGTTCAAATGGAAACAGTGTCAAATGTTCTTAATGCAAAAAATATTGCTAAAGATTAAACTATGAGATCAGTCTACTCTGTAATAGAAACAGACATGTTGCCTTAGATACAGCAAATGTTTCTTCACTATGTAAAGGCAACGCATATCTGATACAAGATATTTAAGAAGAGAAAAGAAAAGGCTTGCATGGGGAGAAAAGAATTAAAGTAGCTCATTCAACTGAGCAGATTCTTAATCCCACACACAATTATAGATTTAGGATATGCAACTGACTTTTGGAAAGGCCAAGCTAAACAAGTCAAAATAAGGATGACCGTAAATATCCTGCTGAAAATAACCTCACAAAATTGAATGCAAGAAATCCATGACCAAAAAAGATAAGCATGTGATGAGTCTGGTCTTCTAAACATAATTCTTTAAAAGGTGATGTTTGAAAACCAGATATACACAGGTTTTCTTAATTCACATAAAGGATACAGATAAAATGAAAATCACCTCGGCACAAATTCTTCCAACAGTAGAAATAGTCTCAATTGGGTATAATCCACGTAGAGTCTCAGCACCAAGAAGAATTGCATCAGTTCCTGCACAAATGATAAATGTGAAAAACTCTACCATAAACAAACTAACAAGATGTCGCATGAAGGATGACAAAAGGACCCCAAATCTTCGGACGTAATAAAGGACAGTAGAACCACTTAGATGGGCAGCAAGATTACCATCCAAGACAGCATTAGCGACATCTGTTGCTTCAGCACGAGTTGGCCTAAGATTGTCAGTCATGCTATCAACAACACGTGTTACAACAGCAGGCTTGCCAGCCATGTTACACTTGTGAACAGCAGCCTTCTGGAACAAGAACACCTGTATAACACTCAAAAATTAGCCAAATGACAATCCTAATAGGAAATCTACTTATTTGTCGTCATTCACTACTCCATAACATTTTTGCTACACACAAGAGACGGAACAGAATGTTTTACAAACAAACTTTCCTGATCACTTACAAGAAATCTAACTTAATCATGCCTCGTAATATTTAACCCCAACAGGTATGAAAATTTTCTGAGATATTTACACATGATTTACAAAAGAAAGTGCCTGAATTTTGCAGAAGATAACTTACCTTCTCTGGTGGGAGATCTATACCAAGGTTTCCACGCGAAAGGATTATGCCATCAGCCTCTTGGAGTATCTCATCAAAATGTGTCAACCCCTATGTGTATCACCCAATGAAAGAAGTGAATTGCAAGCATTGCAGATTTCATGATAATTCAACGACCAATCTCACAAAGAATTATCCAGAAGAAAAAGAAAAAGATCAGATAGAAGTAATAGTTTACCAACTAACCTCGACGCTTTCGATTTTGGCGAAGATCTGAGTTTGGCCTAGATCACCCAGCTTAGATAAGAATTCACACGCCTGAATTTAAGAAAAATATACCAATGAGGTTGATTTGGTATTCAAACTGTTGCGAAAGTAATTAAATAAATAAATAATGTTGTCCTCTCTCCACAGTTTAAGCGTTTAGATGAGGTGGTCACGTAAATGAACATGCTATCAAAGCAGAAAGTTCAGAAGTCAAAGATTCGAGCCTCACTACTAAGAAACAAAAATGTTTCCACATACTTGGTCAAAGAAAAGAATCAAACATATGTGTGGGCGTGTTACATACCTATACAGTAAAATAAAAAGAAAATACTCTCTATAGCACCTTAAGCTTTTACACGAGGTCGTCACACAAATTCAACACAAACCATCAACAATGACATGATAATTGCGAATCATCAATGTGGTTTAACGAATCCAAGAAAATTGAAAAACGAAAGGAAATAGATATAAAACTGTGCAATCATTACCTCACGCACATCCTCAGCATGCCTGGTAAATGATAATGAAAGAAAATCAATTTTGTTTTGGGCACCCCATGTGCTAATAACCTGATTCAATTAACATACCAAAAAACACCACGATCAATTTAAAAGGATCGCTGCAGAAAGCCATTAACTATGCAGAAAATAGAAAATTTAAGTAGCTTAAGGGAGGGAATTCGGCATAACTCCAATATAATATGCTTGCATTAACATTGAGGTAGCATAGTCATTAGCACAAATACTGAAGATAAAGAGGAACCCCTAAAACACTTTTCCAGTGTAACATAAGTTAAAATTTTCTATTCCAAGAAAAAGGACATAATTTTGTCACAAGCAAGATAGTCGATGTGGATCTTGAATATGGGACGAGTATAAACACTGTTGACTGTGCTTAAATAAAAGCTATTGGCTGAATGTTGCTAAAAAAGTGGGAAGATAGGGAGACAAAAATATTGGTAGCTTCCATCAACCCATGTTTACCTAACTAAAGAAAGAATCACACCCATCGTAAGACTCATCTGATTCAGACTAACTAAACACAAAGCCCTATTACATTTTCTATAAAATAGATGAGAAAATTTGACACTTTTATAAGTGCCCCAGTCCCAGCAATTGACGAACATATTTACTCAACCCCCAAGTCTCGCAGAAATTTTTCCATAATCATGTGGGCGTGTAACGTGAACTTCAGTATATGCACACGTAATAACAGGATGAGTTTTATCAGTTCTCGAAAGTTTGAGCAAATTACCTCCTTATCTTTATCTGAGAGGGTAGGTAAATCAATATGAATCTGAGAAGCATGTAGAGTGAACAATGACCCGGTTAATGTGGCAGAGTTCTTTACCACGCAAACTACATCATCCCCTTTCACTTCATCTACCTGTGCAACCACATTTAGAATTCTTAATCAGCGGATTCAAACCTTATACTGCTTTCTTATTGGAGCAGTAGAACTGTAATAATTGTGCAGTTAACACATTGCAAAATCTACTCATCGAACAACTTAAGCATAATAAGCACTAGCTAAACCCAAGGATAGAGAAAACATGGGGCGACTGAGGGAAATAAAGTACGCTTTTTACTTTATACCTCCAGCCACACAGACGTTGTTTCACTTCCTGTGAAGAGGTATTGACCAATAAAAATGGTGTCTCCCTTCTTCACTGCCTGCAAGCAAAATTAACAGCATAAATTAGTATCATGAAGTACATTCCCTCCTCCCGATCCCCAATATTGATGATGTTCTCTCTATTAAATTCACATTGAATTTGCTCTTTTCCACTTCCTCTGAAAAAATAACTCTGTATGTTTACCAAAACACACTTTGGTGTAAAGGGAAAAGCAAAGACAACAGATGGGAACTGAACCTTGGATAAACCGCCGAAATTGATTGGAAACACATCAGAAGATGCTTCCTGTCCCTCATCAGGAGTAAGAGTAACAGTTGCATCTGCCTTTAGTGAAATAGGTTGCTCACTTTTGTTAACAACCTGTAGCTCAGGACCGGCAGTATCTAGCATGACCTGATAAGATGAAAACAAAATACCCTTTATCAAATTACTGGACAATGCTCAACATGTCCAATGACACAAGACATAGTAACTAAATCCTTATCTAAAGACTATGCACACTAAGGAGGGAGAGTACAACAACAACAACAACGACCCAGTATAATCCCACAAGTGGGGCAAGGAGGGAGAGTACATGATCTACAAATTTTAACCATAACTAAGCACAACTGCAAGATAATACTTCCTTCCTCTCAAAATTAACAACACTACTACTAACAATTAAAAAAACACTACTACTATTTGGTGAATCACAAGGTTTATGATGTCAAATATCTTTAAGTATTATCTAATCAACTTGTGACTTTATATAGTTTCTGCATAAAAAAATCATAACTTATACAAAATCAAGTAATTAATTTCCACATCACACTGAAATAATAAATGTGTTGACCCTCTAGTTCAAACCCCACCATTCTTTTTAGAACAGAGGGAGTATATTGTTTACCTTCATCAAATCAACACCTCTACAAAGACAAGGACAACTAAAGAAACCAAAAATCGCATCAAGTCATCATTAAAAGGTCATACATACCGCACAGAGCTTCTTGGTAGTCTTAATAGAAGCCTTCAAGTTCTCCAAAGTCTCTTGGTGATAGTCCGCATCACCCAACGAAAAGTCAAATCTTGCCACTACAAATACAACAAACTTAAACGATGAAAACAACCCTTTCATAATTTGAACAATATGTGTTCGAGTTCGGGAGTCTACCACAGCCCATTTGATTAAATGAGTTGGAAATCTAATTATTCTTACTTATTTAATGGATCTTTCACCATATGCATATATATGGGGTCCGAGTCAAAACTACAAAGTCATATTCTACATCTTACACCATTCATCACAACATACCCACGAAAATCTAAGAAACATAAAAATTTCAACTCCGGGATTCTACCACAACCCATTTGATTTAATGAGTTGGAAAATCTCGTTATTTCAACATATATACGGGGTCCAAGCCGAAACTACCCAGTCACAGTCTACATCTTACACCATTCATCACAACATACCCAAGAAAATCCAACAAACAATAAATTTCATGTTCCGGATTTTACCACAGCCCATTTGATTTAAGGAGTTGGAAATCTAATTATTTATACTTAATCGTTTAGCATATATATAGAAGGTTCGAGTCAAAGCTACCAAGCCATACTCAACATCTTACACCATTCATCACAACATAATAATAAAGTTGACGAGTTTCAAGATTATTACCAGACATTCCAGCTTTAAGACATCCTGAAATAACCTCAACGGATCGTGATTTTGGACCCAATGTTCCAACAATCTTCGTCATTGCAGGAAAAAAACTCTACAAAAAGAAAATACAGATCATATGAAAATACAGATCTAAAACAAGAATTAAAAAAAGATGGGTTATTTCTTTTTGGGAGACTTACAGATTTGGAAGGCTCCAAGATGGAAGCCATCCTAATGGGTTCTTCAAGAAGTAAGTGATTGGAATGCATGGTTTGGTTTATGGTGTAAAATTACAAAGAAAAAATGAGAAGCTTTATTTTAGAGAGAGAGAGAGAGAAGAGAAGTCAATAGATGCAAAGGAAATGAAGATCAGAAGAATTTATATGCTATTCTATGCTGTTGTGATTCGACTTTGAAGGAACCAACTATTACGAACAGAGAGCCAAAACTGAATATATTGTTTCGGTTCTTTTTGCAGTGTGTGTAGACTACAAAGCACGTGCCCACGTGTTGGTTTTGTGGGGGGTTTAGTTATTCATTTCTTTTATGGTTGTTACCTATTGTTGCTTTAAATTTTGTTTTAGTAGTAACTTAATTTTAATTTTTATTGTATCATATCGTTACATCCGTCGTTATGTAACGACGAAATATATTACTTTATGTAACGACCGATTTGATGTGATTCCGTCGTTATCTTATCTTTTTCTCTCATTTCACCCGTCATTATTATTAAATAATTTTATTTTATTAGTTACCCTAATTTTTTATATAATAAATTTACCACGTATCATAACTTTTCTTTATAATATTATAAGTTTATTCTTCATATTGATGGTGCGTGATATCATGAAACAACGGCAAACGATACAATCTATCCAAATATTTTTTTTATCAAACGATACAGTACAATACAATATGATACGATATATTATGAAATGATGTGTAACAACTATCCAAACAAGCTGTAAAGAAAGAGGGCGGGTCAATGACTGATAAGCTTCTAAGATGGCAAGTTTTTGAAAAAGTGGTACACATATCACTTGAGACAAATTCCATATCGAAATGGGAAGAAAGTGACGAGTTTTATAAGTCATGACACAAGTTCACATGATACAAACGCTTTCGGGGTTCGAAGTGGTGTAACTCGAAAGACGAATCCTTGTGGGTCAAGGCCCAAAGAGGACAACATGTGTCATGAACTTGAGTTGTGGAAAATAGTATGCATTCCTATCCCCATTTTAAGACAGTGGGATCTTGGCAGCTTGTATGCAACTTAATTATTTTAGTTTATAGAGCAACTTTGACTACCTAAATTTTTTTGTTTTTACTGGGATTTGAATTTAGTATCTTATACTTTTCCTTTTATTTCTTTGATCATTAGGGCACATCATTGTCTTCTATTTCAATTTATGCGATGGTGATTGATTAGATATAAAATTTAAAATAACTTATACATCATATTAGTAACAGTGAAAGATATTAGCAACATTGTGGTTTAAAAGTTAATTAGTTTAGTGTAATAAATATCACATCAAACGCTAAATCTAAATAGTTTAATACATTTAAATTCTTAGAATTTGTGAAAGTTAATAGAATTAGAATAAGTTAAACACATTAGAACACCTAGACGGGGGCCTATAGATATACAAACGTGTGAGTTATATTAAGTTTTAGGGAGAATGACACTAATAAGATATTTTTTGTGTCGCTAATAATTTTTTTTAACCCGATACCCTTAGAATTTCAGTAAGTTATAGTGATTGTCAGGATTTGTGGCAAGATGATCATCAAAATTTCCAGTCACAATACTGAAAAATCTGGTGATCGTGAGAATTTTGTCATAAATCCTGACGGATCACCATAATTTTTCAGCATTATGGCTGAATTTCTGATGCTTCAAAAACTTTTGGTGACCGTCAAAAACTTCTTTCTAAAATTCTGATCAGCGTGCTTCAACAAAATCAATTTCGCCGCAAAACCCATGATCAGTATGATAATATACAATTCCTAAAATTCGTACTTCATGAATATATAAACATTAAATATTTGGGAGTAATTGTGATTATGACCATTACGGAGAAAAACTCGTGAAATGTCCTTGTTTATGGATCTTTTTCATTGCATGAACTCCTGCATTCCAAACTGTTGCTATAAAACAAAAAAGAAATAGCACGTGTTTTGATTATTAAGAAGGTACACTTTTGGTCCCATTTCAAGAAGGTCCCCTTACTTTTGTCTTAGACGAATAGACCCCCCTTTCTATTTACTTTATTTTACCCAATGTCCTTTTTAGTAAAATGTCAAATTCCATGGGCTACTGCCCTTTGTTTTTTTAACCGCTCGGCCTCACCCACTATTAACGACGCCTCTGTTTAATCCTAGGCTGCTGTAAATTTTTACGACAAAATCACCTACTCAATAATGATTCTGATTCCGCAATGGAATTAACGTGGGAGTCCGAATTTTTACAAAGGGAATTCAAAATATAAAGAATAAACATATTAGAAGTCACATGTATATGAGTCAAAATTTGCCCTAGTATATTTGGGGCAAAATAATATTAAGAAAAGAGTCAGTCAAGGTCGACTAGAAAGCAGCGAGATGCGTGGTCGAGCTATCAAATAATGACCGAGGTCGAGTACCGTAGATAGAACAATAATGGTTAGTTTTTTAAATAGAACATTAAAGAGAATATTCTAGTGAATATTCTTTGCACTTGTACTATTAGGATTTGTTAGGGACGTGTCTCATATATAAATAGAAAAAGAGACAATGATGCAAGGCATGTAATATTCACTTGATAAGAACACTTTTCAGAAAAGATTCTCTCTTTAGAAAAGATACAAACTTTACCTTTTCATCAATATTCTCGCTCACATTATTCCATACTTTTCCATCAGATCCAAAAATAGTTCAAACCTTCTAGGATTTGTCTGTCACTCATCATTGTTAGTAGGGGTGTTTATCAGGCAGATTGGACAAATATTTACGCAAACGGTTTGGCTTAGCGGTTATCGGTTTATAAATGTAGTAATCCGCTAGCCAACCAATAAGACATTGGGCGGATTGGTATCGAATTAATGATTATCGGGCGGTTATCAGACGGTTTATTGGATTATCCACCACCACCACCACCAACCCAATATAATCCCACTAGTGGGGTCTGAGGAGGATAGTGTATACGCAGACCTTACCCCTACCCTAGGATAGAGAGGATGTTTCCGATAGACCCTCGACATCCTTCTCTCCAAAAAATCTCTCCACCTTGCTCTTGGGGTGTCTCGAACTTACAATCTTTTGGTTGGAAGTGAGAGTTGCTTACCACTAGAGCAACTCACTCTAGTCATTAAGGAAAAGTTTGGAGCAAAGCATCACATCTGCTTTGTCTTTGCAATGATTCTGGATGAAGTAAATGAAGTCCTATGTATTGAAAACTGAACTAACTGAGTAAGACTAGAAAATAGAAATTGAACCCAATAAATGTAGATCTCTTGTAAAAAAGACATAAACTAAAAATAAATTTGTAAAGGACTACAAAAATAAATTCTCCTAACTAACCATAGTGTGGCCAGTGTTTGCTACCATTAGATTATCCGTTGTTTCATTTGTTGAGGATTTTAAGATGGAAAAGTCTTAAAAAGAGGGTGAATGAGAAATGGAGGGAAAATAAATTTTTTGAGTAAATAAGTTTCCCTCTCTTGAAACATTGTCCTATATTGGAAGAGGAAAAGGATTTTGGTGGGTATATATAAAATTGCTCTTCTTGTAGCTCTTAAAGAGTTAAGAAGAAGGCAAGCCTCGCGTTGTCGTCGTCGCTCGACTCGGCTTCGGCTTCGGCTTCGGCTTCGGATTCGGATTCGGTCAAATGATCGATTGATTGATTAATTTTTTGGACCAAATTTATTTGTTAATAGTAAATATTAACGTAATATTATCCGTGTTTGTAACGGATATGTTCCAATCCGTGGATTTGTTCCAGCAAGTTAATGCGTCTCCCACCTTTGCCAAATGCTTGCTCCATAATAACAAGTGATTGCTCCATTAGTTAGCAGCCTGGTGCTCCGTCCACCATGGCCAAGTGCTCCACTAAATGAGTGGCAGCGGGTCCGTGTTTAGCAGCTAACTGCACTATAAATAGATGGTGCAAGCAGCTTGTTGAAGACACAGAAAGAAATCGTTCCTCTTCAGTTGACACAACTACTGATATCCTCTTCAGTAAGAACTCAACATCAGCTATAAATTGCATTCCTTCCTCTCAGAATTTCCATTCAACTTCTGAGTTCTCCTCATTTGTTGTGCATTGTTTTAAAACTACAAACAAAGCAACCGTAAGTGTGATTTGCTACCGAACATTGTGTTCACTGAAACACTGGGGTTTGAAGTACCACTACACCAGCGTGTAATTCGTTCTATCCTGTGAGGAAATAATTCATAACCTCGGGTACTAGAAGGGGATTAAATTCTTTAAGGAAACACTGTGAATTCAGTGGGCTCAAATTAATTACTGTTTCGTTTATATTTACGTTTATACGGTAACTTTCTTTTCTCCAAAATTATTATTTACCAATACAACAAGTAAGAAGACAGGAACCAACATCATTTCTGTTTAAGCTTGGATGGAGCTGATTCTTGTCTTTGGTTGTATGAAAATTATGCAACTATACTTGTTACAAGCAGTTCTCCATGAGCAATTTTGAGACATAGGTAGTATGCTTCTCCACCTATTTCTAGGCAATAAAAAGCACACTACATTGAACTGTAGTTGTTAAGTAACTTCTCCTTACACCACCCGTAGGACTAGTTAAATCTCCACTTGCAAACTTTTATTTGGTATTCCACCTAATTCCCGAAATTGCTATGCTTATTTACGTGTATAGATCTTTTTGTATATCTTTGGAATGGGAAACTCCTAAGTACTATGTTAAAACTGAACTAACTGAGTAGGCTTAAATTTCTTGATTTTGCTTTGTCTTTGCAAATCAAATTCATTTAAAGCTGGAGTGAGCGTAGTATTTGGGCAACGAAATTATCAATGACCTTTAGCTTAAATCAAATATACTTGTATATATGGATGTAGCGTACTAGCAGTACTACTCTGTCCCAACTAACTTTGATTTTATCCTACATCAAGGTCTACATTTGTTACCACATCATGATGTGTTTCATATACCTTGGGCCGACCAATAAATATTATTTTATATATAGAGAGAGGTAAAAGTGTAAATATAAAAATTCTTAACGGGTTAACGGTTTATTCGATAAGAAAATTAAGTAATCCGCCCCCAAACGTTAAACCGTTAATTATAAAATTTCAATCTGTTCACCAACCATTATCCCAATAATCCGTTACCAATAAGCCAATAAGTCATATTTGTGGTTCTGTTAACGGTTACAGTTCGGATTTGAACAACCCTAATTGTCAGGAGTGAACAATCATCTAGTTCATTCATTATTGGGTGAATCACTTCTCCTATTTACTTAAATGTCATTTATTGTTATTTAGTGCTAGTTAACCCTTCATTATTGCTCATACCTTTTAGAATATTAAATGTGTGTTATTTTCAATCTCCCACTAACTCAATCCCCCGTTATCCATACTTTCAAGATCTATATCTAGAGATATTATTATTAACTAGGTTTAACTCTTTCTTACATAAGATATAATACTTTAACCGAAAGTTAATACTTTTTGGTCAAACAATTTGGCGCCGTCTATGGGGATTTCCTAGTTAAATGTTTTGTTTCCTCTAGATCTACAACTAATTGCTAACGTAAAAAAAAGAATAAGATTCTCTTTCTTTGCATACACAAATCTAACATGACAGGTAACAAAGAAGAAAGAGTAAGAATAATGAACGACCTCCCAACCAACCTCATGAGCATCATCAATGAGAGCTCTGAAGCAGTGAACGAGGACACAACACCCAGGTGAGACGGGTTACCTCCTCCTCACTATAGCATCATAAAATCTCTTGGTAGGGGAGCCTCCACATCCGTGATGGAGGAGACGTCACCAGTAGTAAAAAAAATCCTTGAGGCTTGGCTAACTGATATGCTAACCATCGTCCTTCATAAGCCCGCTCGGGACGTGGCTACTAGGGTGTTCATAAAAATCCGAAAAACCGATCTAACCCGAAAATCGAACCAAACCGACGAAAAAACCCGATACTTTTTAGGTTTGGTTTGGTTATGGTTTTGAATTTTAAAAACCGATAAAATTTGATTTGGTTTTGGTTTTAATAAAAAAATAACCATATATATATATATGTATGTATGTATATTTTTATATAAAGTTTCTAAAATGTTATGGTACATATTAGTTATTTATATTTTTAATCTAGTTCTTTGCTATTATATAATCTAATTCTTTGTTTTTATATTCTAGTTTGATTGGTAATTAAATTATTCATCACTTCAATTATCATCAGTATATCTTGGTAAATGATAGATTTCTCAAAGATCAATTGATTTGATAGTGTTACATTAAAAATGTACTTGTCGGATATGTGTTTGGTAGTGTATATCTCATATTTAAGAAATTTTTTGATAAATAACCTAAAAATCGATAAAAACCGAATTAATAAAAAATCGACTTAATTGGTTTGGTTTGATTCCTATATTTCAAGAACCGACTTACCTGGTTTGGTTTCTTTTTAGGAAAAAATCGATCAAAACCGAACCATGAACATCCCTAGTGGCTACAGAAAGCGCAAGGACTTGCATTATACCATCTGCAAACTAGCAACATGATCGACTTCCTCATCTTCCTCCTACGATGGCACATATTACTCACAATGTTGTTAGCAATGCAGGTAACGAAACTCTTGCGACCATTCTGAAAAATATGGAGGAAATGGAAGATGAGAACAAGGTACTTTGGGACCAAATGAGAGAACACCAAGAAATGGTCGATAAAATATCGGGCGCTCCTAAGCTCTTGCCAAAGAGAGATACCGATCGGTTGGACGAGCAGTCGTATAGTGACAAGGCCGCCCCATATGTTATACCAAAAACCTTTAAAATGCCACTTACCTGAAAATATATGATGGCACGACCGACCCCGAAGACCATGTGACTCGCTACGTCACTTCCGTGAAAGGCAATGACCCCGCCAAGGAACAAATATCTTTTATTTTGTTGAAAAAAATTTGGCGAAACCCTCACTGGAGGAGCATTAACATGGTATTCACAGCTGCCCGCGCGTTCTATTGAAACATTCAAAGAAATGGCCGACAAGTTCGTAACGGCCCATGCTGGGGCCAAGAAGGCAGAGACGAGAGTGAACGACATATTTTCCATCAAACAGTCGCCAGGAGAGGGATTGAGGGACTTCCTCGCCCCATTCAACCAAGTAAGAATGACCTTACTAAATATATCAGAAGGGATGGCTGTGAGCACGCGATTTTTGCCCTATATGAAATACCTCTATAGAATCCCCAGGAATTAGATTTTCTTTTAATTATTTGCCATTTTAGGAATTATTGTAGAATTTTCTTAATTATTTGCATTTTTTCTGTGCATGTTTAATTTTATTTAATTCATGAAAATACAAAAATACTCTACATTTTCATTTAGGATTTATTTTTATATTTTAGTTATTTTATAAAAATGAAAAATCACAAAAAATAACTCACTTTGCATTTTTAACTTTTTAATTTTAAATTTTTGTAGTTTTTCTTTTAGTTTGGGAATTAATTAGTTGTTGTAAATACTATGACGAGTAATTAGTTTAATTTGGTAAATTAATTTAGTTTAAGAATTAATTAGTTTTTTAAATTAATTTGTAAAAGAAAAGAAAATTGGAAATTAGAAAGAAAGAAGGGGAAAAGAGATTTAAAAGGGCTTTTAAAGCCAATTCAGCCAGGCCCAAATGAAGTTCCCCCAAAACCCGTTTTAGTCCGGCCCAAACTCCACCCAAACCCGGTCTAACCATTCAGTCAATCCGGCAACTCAAACGACGTAGTATGGGACCAAAACTATGTCGTTTTGAGTTTAGTCACTTAGAATAGATCTTAGCCCTCTGTTTCACTTCATCCAACGATTGTAGATACTTCCCCCATTTTCATTATAATTGTCCAAACATCTAGTCAGATTAACCTAGTACTTTCCCCACTTCAATTCATCTCTCTCAACTTCAAGAACCCTAGCTCGCCGCCTCCAAACTCTTGAGCCTTCACTGGCCGGCGACGGAGTCCAACCAACCTCAAACTTCGACCACACAACCACCCACACACCTGCCTCGCAATCTACCATCATATCTCCCCAAAACCTCACCAAATCTAACCAATTTCGGATCTAAAAGAAAAGCAGAAGAAAAAGAAAATCTTCCAAAACTCCGAATTTTCTTTGAACGATTAGGGTTAAAATTGGTGTTACTTGTCTGTTCTCAATGAGGACACACGATTAATACCAATTTTGGCTCAAAATCGAAGGCGTTGGAGGTCCAGTCAAGTCTGTTGTCCATCCACTTATTCTAGGTACTTTCCGGCCATTTTTCTTTCTTTCATCTTTCGTTTTATTCTCATTCTCATCTTCTTCTGATTCTTTCTTTTTTTCTTGTTTTTTCTGTTTTTCAAATTATTTCTGTATTCATGCTAATTTTAATTTATTTTTAGTCAGCATTTTGTTTAGTTAGCTTGTTTTATTTTGTTGTTTGATTTCGCTAATTTCCTCCTATTTTGTTTTCTTTGGATTCGTGGCTCAGGAGTTCCCTATGATTCCATTGGCCCGGTTTCTTGATTGGTCTTCTGTTAGCCTTTGAATTAAATTTGGGCTCTGTCAGTTAGAAGCCCAAAGAGGGGAAGTTCAATCCGGGTTTGCAAAGCCCAGGGTCTGTGGCTTGATTTTTTGGGTCGGCTTGACCCATGTTTGGTTCATAAGGGTAATTAACATAGTTTTAAGGGGTAGTTTAGGGAAAGGGATAGAGGGAATCTCTTATAACTGCCTAGGAAGCTTCTAGGAAGGTGGTGTTGGGGTTAGTTTTAACAAACTGAACTAAAAATCAAGGTCTAATTGAAAAAATGAAAATTGGGGAAGGGTTGATTGATAAAATGGTAAATCATTTCTGCTGCCCTAGGATTTGCTATATAAGGTTACTTCTTCTCATTTAGACTTGAGAGAACTACAAGACTGAAAAAACTTAGAAACAGCTGAGCATTTTAGACTGAAAATATTGAAAAATTGCTTAAAACTTGCTTGGTTTTTTGCTCTTTGATTCCTTTTGTTAGTCAGAATTTCTAAAGGTTCCAAAGAATCGTGCATCTGGGTTTAAAATGGCTTGAATTGGGTTGAAAGTTTGGTATTGATTTGATGGCTTTGCACTGTTCCATTGCTGCTGACCTCCTCGTTTTCTTTTGCTTTAATTTCTACTCTCAGGCACACATCTCAAGCTTTGAAATGTGAGAGTGACTTGTTTGATTTGAGGATTGGAGATTATTGGAGTTTACTTCTTAATGCTTTGTTGTTTTTCATTTGTTTTTTTTTAGTTTACCTTACTTGTTTTAACATACTAACAACTAATGCTGTGTATTACTTAGTTTTAATGGAGCTTAGAAGATTAGATTTGGTTTATTTTCTTCATATGAAGTGTAAATGTCTTGCTACACTAAGAAATCAGGGTGTTTATGGATTGTTTTAGAACCCAGATTGTGTACTAGCTTTGTACGTTAGTGTGGACAAGGTTCTGGGATTAAATCATATTAAATGTTACTATCATTTGAGGATGGTTTGTGTTTAATAAGTGTTGAATTATTTCCTGTTTGGTTTAAGATTATCTGTGTGTGTAATATGTCCCCTGCTACTGTTGTTAATATTAGCTTTGTAATCTGGATATCAGTGTTTTTCTTTTGATGATTGAGTTGTTGTATCACTTTATGCTGAAAGTGGATCAAAAAGGGAAGGGAAATAACGCCTAAGAGGGCCTCTATGTTGAAATTTATTTTTTGTTTAAATGTATTGGGCCAATGTTGGCCCATATTTGTTGACCTGCCGAAGTCCAACTCGAAATTGTCTCATAAGTGTTCGTATGTTTTGTTCTGGGATTGATCTCAGCCTCTGTTGGATTCTTTACTCTAGCTCGCTATCTTTAAGGGGCTATAGGGTGAAAATTCCACCCGATTTGGCAGGTTTGGGCCTGTATTAAGCCCAAAAATTCTCACCAATATTTAATAACTCATTGTGCTATTTAGTACCTTCTGCAATTAGCAACCCCAATTTAAGCTTTCAATTTAGATAAAATCAAGCCTCTTAACTCACCTAAGTAAATGTAGTGCTCTCCTTTAATTAGATTGGGGTGTGCCATGTTACCAAAACCAATGATCTATGGCCCTCAAAGATAAGATCAAAAACCTTTTAAGAGTAATTTAAGGTGCCACATGTCAAATAAAACCCCTAAGCTCATGGCCCTCACAAAACTAGTTAGCTTTTATAGAAAAATTTGAGATGTGCCATTTTCATTAAATAACTCATGGCCCTCATGTAATTAACACTAAATCTTTAAAAATCGGGGTGTGCCATCAATTGAATTTCCCATGGCCCTCGCAAACTTTGTTATTTTCGTAGTTGCTTTAGGCGCGTTCTTTAAATTGATTTTCTTTAAATTACTAATTTTGGGTGTGCATTTCATGTGACCCAATTCCAATTCTTAACAATGTTAAATAGAATGTGTCACGAACCATGGGTGCATTTCATTTGGCGTGGTTCAAGACATGTTTTAAATAACGTTGAATCTTCCTAAAAAATGTTTTAAAATAATTAAAAGCGATTTAATAAGTTAAAAATGCACAATATGTTAAAACATGTAATAAATCGGATAGTAGGCCAATTTTTAACAGTTTAAGCGACTGTACTCGAACCACGGAACCCGGGAATACCTAACACCTTCTCCCAGGTTAACAGAATTCCTTACCCGAATTTCTGTGTTCGCAAACTATAAACAAAGTCAATCTTTCCTCG
Organism: Nicotiana sylvestris; assembly: GCF_000393655.2. Lineage (NCBI taxonomy): Eukaryota > Viridiplantae > Streptophyta > Magnoliopsida > Solanales > Solanaceae > Nicotiana > Nicotiana sylvestris. Next base: position 168,559,498 of record NC_091063.1, read on the forward strand.
ATTCGGGATTTGAACTAGTGACTTGGGACACCATAAATTATCCCAAGTGGCGACTCTGATCTTAATAAAAATAATCACGTTTCGATTGTCACTTAAATTAGAAAAAACTCCCTTATATCCTTTTCGGGGGTAGTAAAAGGAGGTGTGACAGCTCTGGCGACTCTGTTGGGGATAAAAACCCAGAACTTCTGGTTCAGGGTTCAGAATTTGAGCCTAGAATATCTGTTATAGTTGGCTTTATTTATTATCTGATTTTTACGTGTTTGACCCTAATGTGCTAAATGTCACTTTTTACCGCTTTGATATTGTTTGAACTGTATATAAACTGTTACGAAACTCTCCTCTCTCTGAGTCTTCTAATTTATCTGGGAAGTGTGCACTTCGTGTGACTTCTCTTCTATTAGAGTCATATCCCAATTTTAGAACGAGGTTCAGACAAATTGCAAAGCCGGTAAATCTTCTGTATTCCCGGTATGCTGCCCCTCCCCTCGGCTCGAGCTGTCCGCTCGGGTAAGCCGGGTCTAGAACAAATAAGCCCAGGTTTTTAAACCTAGAATAACATAACCTTATACCGGATCCCTAGTAGGAATGCTTGTTTGCATCATGTGAATTTTGACCTTGGGGACTCAACACAAGGGTTGGGTCCGTCTAGGACAGGAGCGCCCTGAAATCAAAAGACCATCCTGATGCATTTTTGCTTGCTACTTGTGCATTTATTTGACTCGAATTGCATGTTGACCAGCTTCTATAATAGGGGAGAAATAGAGAAAAACCAAATTGAGGTGAGAGAGAGAAAATTATCCGCTTGCGCAAAACCCGGTGTCCAAAATACCCCGAAACTCTGCCAAAATTTTCAAAAAAAGAAAAGAAAAAAAGCTACTTCAAAAGTTTGTGTTTTCTGTTGCGTCAAAATTGACCAAACTGCACAAGTTTGATTCTCACCGGATGTGGAATATGTAGGCAACCCTCATCGAGTCCAACTACTTTTGCAAAAATAACCCCCAAAAATACGAAGTGTCGCTATTTTGTCATAAATAAATTAGGCGGAGCCATTCTTGTCCAAAGTAGCCAAAAATGCCCCAAAAGGCGCCAGAAGGCTGTTTTTGCAAGAATAGCCACCTAGGGCCCATTTTTTTTAAAAAATTGGTTGATTAACAAAAAACAGCCCTAAAAAGTTTTTTTTCTCTTGAGGTGTGCTAAAGGGTTGTATTCGCAAGAATGTTATATTCTAAATTTTGTGAAAATGAGTGTTTTTCTCTTGAGTCAAAGTAAACCACAATCTTTTAATCAATCACCTTAAATAAATGTGCAGGATGAGCACAATTGAAAATGAACCTTTCACAGTCCGCGAGGAAATCCAGTTAGAACTACATATGTGGTGGAATGATTTGGGAGAAGTCAGCAGAAAAACTGTGATAAAAGCTTTGGGTGGTCTTGTTGGGCTTCTGAAGATTAAGCTGAGGAAGGATATAATTGAGGCTTTGATAACCCTTTTGGGACCCAACACATAATGTGTTCCATATTGCTGATTTTGAGCTAACCCCTATGCTTGAGGAAATAACGGGCTATGCTGGTTTTAGTGGGAATATCAGAAATTAATACCCGGTGGCACCCAGAACAGTGACTCCTCATAAATTTTTGGACCTTATAAGCATCAGTCGGGAAGTTCAAGATGCAAATTTGGCCAAGGGATTCTGCACATTCTACTTCTTGTACCGACGCTACGGGAACCCCCGCGGTTTTGAGATGCCAGATACTGGTCTTACTCATTCGGGGAACAAAGATAAGTGGAAGCTTGGCGGGGATTGGCTTTCATAGTGACATTCCTGGGTGTTTTAATTTGTCCAAGAAAAGATGGAAACATAGAATTAGGGCTTGTGGGGATATCCGACTTCATGACTAAAATGGCAAATGACACCATTGTACCAATGATCTTGGCGGAGATCTATCGAGCTCTAACTGTTTGCCGAGAAGGAGGAAAGATTTTTTAAGAATGCAATATGCTTCTACAACTCTGGATGGTAGAGCACCTATGCCACCGTTCGGAGTACATGAACTGCGGTATGACCGACCTTCAATGCATTGAAAAACATGAACGACGGTGGAGGGCTATGAGTTTCTGGATGGTACGGAAGCATGGTTTGCACACTTGAGCTCCTTGACTGAAAACAAGACTGAATGGACATTCAGGTGACTCTCGGTCAGTGAAGTCATTTATATGTTGGCTGAGGTGTGTTTTCTTCTATTGATGGGTCTATAGAGCATTCAGCCTTATGCTCCGCACAGAGTTCTATGCCAGTTAGGTAGGTACCAGACCATCCCACATGATGAGGATTTGAGTCGGCACAACATCGAATTGGAACCAAAAGCTGCTTTCCCAGAAGAAAGGGTGCGTCGAATTTGGCATCAATGCAGGTTCTTAGAGCCAAAGACTTAGGTACAAGATTTATCCAGAGGCGAGTTGGAGCCTAGTTACACAGCTTGGTAGGGTAAAAGGTCCCAAGTCCATCAAGAGCCCGAAAGGCCCCCAAAAAGGCCCCATGTCCAATAATTCACTAATAGAGCGCATGAGCAATGAGATTGGTTGGCAAAAGAGGCAAACTATAGAGCCACCACAAGCAAATTGGAGGGACATATCCGGGATCTTAAATTTGACAAAAGTGTATAGGCCGCGACCGATGAAGGGGAGAAGAAGAAATTGGCTCAAGAAAACGAGGCCCCTCGAGCACATATCCAAAAAATGAAAATATCTGTTGAGAATCAGGAAAGGAGCCGAAAGGATGAAAAACTCATAAGTGGTCTCAAGAGGAAATTAGCTGAGTGTAAGGATGATCTGGAAAAATTCGAGGGTAATTTGGCAAGGGCCCAGGCGCAGTTAATGAAGAACGTAGAGGGACGAGCAGAGTTTATCCGACAACTAAAAAAGAAATATGAGGGAGAGGCCACCCAGTTGAAGAAACAACTAACTACCCTCGAAAATGAGATGACCAAGCAAGCTAAGAGCTTTAAAGCAGAAAAGGGAACATTGCTATGCATTAATGTCCCGACTGGAGGAAGATATGCAACAGTTGCAAGGTCAAAACCATCGTGATGCCCAAGTGCTAGAGGCTAGGACTTAGCAAATAGGGCGTTTGCTCCAAGAAAAGGGTATCATCAGGGAGAGGGTTAGAGCCATTGCTGACTACATCGTCATGAAATGCCATAAATGTAAAGACATGACTAGAACCACCTTCTTTGCTGTGATAATGACCTTTGTTCGCCAAATAATGAGTGACCTGGAGCGCCTTCAAGGGGATCTTCCGCATAGGCCCGTGGCGAGACCGACTGATGTCCCGCGGGCCCCTGAAGCAGTTGAGGCATTGATGTATTCATGATTTTCATTCGAGTCTGTATTTTCATTTTCTTTGTTGGAGTCTGTTAGTCTGTTTTCGAGTCTGTACTTTCATCTTTCTGTTGGAGCCTGTTAGTCCCCCTTTTTCAAGTCTGTTAGTTTTTATGATTAAATTATGTAGGATGAGTCGTTGTAATCAAGATGTTGTTATTTTATGAAAAATTTGAAAACCCCAAAATGTTCTTTTTTATTTTATTTTACGCTTATCCCCCAGAACTACGCTTGGTCTGATTCATGCGGCATCATGATACATAGGCAATCACCATAGGATTCGATCATAATCGTAAAATGAAAAGAAAAAAAAAGAGAAACAAAAGAAAGAGAGAAGACAAGAAAATCGGGAAAGAAATAATGGCAAAACAAGAGAGGAAGATAAGGGAATAAAAGAAAAGCAAGAATCAGGCAAAGAAAAGCAGGAATGAAAAAAAGAGAGAGAAGTTGCAAAATAAAAATTAGGGAAACCGGGATGACGCAAGCAACCAATAAAATGCATAATAGAAATGGTTAACTACTTAGGTGCATTACATCCCCAACGTGCGGTTGCCTATCTGTTAAGCCCTAAGTGCTAACAAGTTTGTTGTTGTCATCAAGTCCAGGTAGGTGGTTAGTTTATTTGGCATTCTGGCAACTCATCCGTATAACACCAGGTCCAAAGACAAGTTGATCATGGCTAACCAATAATTGGATGCAAATGTTATTGACCCGTTAAGAGAGGGGGAGGAGACTGATGTTAACCTGAAAGAGGAGTTGTATAAGTTGAAACATCAATATGGTAGAGATGTACTAGGCATGGGTAAAAGGGTATCCACCACCATCCTACCCCGCCAACCCTGCTTTCGTCCTGTCCCTGGCTCAATCCCAAGAACCTCCCACTGTTGACTCATATCCAGGATTCCCCATTTACCACCACTACCAGGGCACCACTTCCCAAACACCACAAGCTCCACCACCCAAACCAGTTCCATACCCTCCTCCACCAGCCACCCCTATTTTCGTGGCACCCCCACCCGCTACACTCCACCGATCCTCCAGTGAGCCTTTACTCCAGACCCAACATAACCAATACTATCCCCCGGAGCTTACTTTCAAGGCCCTGTAACCTTACTCCTACACTCCTCGTTTCGACCTCCCTATTGAGACTGAGAAACCACCTAAGAACCCAGAGCAAGAGGAGATGTTCATGAAGGTTAGAAGTCTGGAGCAGTCATTCAGAAACATGTAGGGATTGGGAGGCCAGGTGAGCGTAGCTTACAAGGATTTGTGTCTATTTACCGATGTTCAGTTGCCTGTGGGATTTAAGATGCTGAAATTTGATTTGTATGATGGGCACGGAGACTCGGTGGCCCACTTGAGGGGATTCTGCAGTAAAATGAGAAGAGCTGACGGGAAAGATGAGCTATTGATGGCATACTTTAGCCAGAGTTTGAGTGGTTCAACATTGGAGTGGTACACTCATCAGGATCACAGCAGATGGTATACTTGGGATGATTATTCGCTCGTCATTTCCAGTACAACATCGATATTGTTCCCGACCGTTTGTCTTTGACTAAGATTGAGAAGAAGCCTAGTGAAAGTTTCAGAGAATATGATTTTCGCTAGAGAGAACAAGCAACAAGAGTTAACCTCCCGATGGAGGAGAGCGAAATGGTGGAGTGCTTTCTACAAGTTCTAGATCCCACTTACTTTGGCCATCTAATATCGGCCATAGGCAAATCATTCAATTGAGGTAGTGAAGATGGGTGGCATGGTGGAAGAAGAGCTTAAATAAAGCAAAATCATGCGTTACTCAGCTATCAAGGCAACTACCCAAGCCATTCAGAACGGTACTAGGGGAGTTATTGGAAAGAAGAAGAAGAAAGACATGGCAACAATTGATTCAGGACCATCGTTTGGACCCAAGGGCCCGTCACACCAATATACCCAGCCTCGACCCCACCACCGAACCTACACCCAAACCCCATATAATCTACCCCAGCATTACTTCCTATCACTAGACCCTCATATTTCTGTCCACCACGCCCAGACATATACTCAACCTCTTGCCTATGCACAATGGCGTGCCCCAGCCCCACAAAACACCTACCCAGCTCCACAAAATGCTTACCCAACCCCACGAGCCTACCAAAACCCTACCGGTCCAGGTTTTTGACCCAATCCAGTATTAAAAAATAAGAGGTTGCAACGAAAGAAAACCTTCACCCCATTGGGAGAATCTTATACCAGTTTATTCCATAGATTGAGGCAGTTGGATATGCTGAGGCCAATTGAGTCGAAATTGCCAAACCCTCATCCAAAGAATTTTGATTACTCCGTGAGATGTGAATATTGTTCTAGTACTCCGGGGCATGATACAGAGAAGTGCTAGCGCCTGAAAATGCCATCCAGGAGCTCATTGACACAAACCAGATTGAGGTCCAAACTCCAGAGGCACCCAACATCAACCAGAACTCGTTACCAACCCATCAGGAAACAAACATAATTGAGATAGTATATAAGGGAGGGGAGCCCAAGAAGCCTTCACAGACCGTCATGATGATTCGATCCAGTGAGGTCAAGCCGGTTAAAACACCAATAATTGAAGGATCAGTGAACAAGTTAAGCATGACAAATGGTGAGCCATCTGTGGTAGTCAAGAAAGGATCCCCAAGTGATATTGCAGCAAAGCAAAAAAAGTCCAAAGTGGTTGTGCCAGGAGTAGCAAACAAGCCGATCATAATTGTAGAGGGTGCCCGTATAGATCCTGTCATCATCAAGCCTGTAACCCAATTGTCGGTAATCAGTACCAAGGCCATCCTATGGAACTATGAACGGGTGATAGTGACCTATAAGGGAAAGGAAGTGAAAGAACAAGTCAATGAGGCCTAGGGACTAACCCGTTCGGGGAGATGCTTTGCCTCGGAGGAGTTAAGGATAGCTAAAACATCCAGAAGTAACCCAGTTCTAGTGAAGAAAGCAGTGACTAAAGAAGAGGCGGAGTAGTTTCTAAGAAAAATGAAGGTACAAGATTATTCCATCGTGGAGCAGTTGAGGAATATGCATGTTCAGATTTCATTGTTGTCATTGTTAATCCACTTAGACGAGCATCGTCGGGCCTTGATGAAAATTCTAATGAGGCTCATGTTCCCGACAAAATTTCAGTAAACCATCTGGAAAAGATCGCCAACAAAATATTTGAGGTGAACAAGGTCACTTTCTCTGATGATGAGTTGCCTGTAGAGGATACTTAACACAATAGAGCTCTCTACCTTACGGTAAACTATGAAGATTCTGTGGTTACCAGGGTATTAGTTGACAATGGGTCCAGTGCAAACACCTGCCCTCTCTCTACTTTAAACAAGTTGAAAGTAGATGATGGGAGGATTCACAAGAACAACATCTGTGTTTGGGGATTTGACGGTGGAGGGAAAGATTCAGTTGGTGATATAGTACTTGAGTTGACAATAGGACCAGTGGAATTCACCATGGAGTTGTAGGTGTTGGACGTGGCCATCTCCTATAATTTGCTGTTAGGTTGCCATTGGATTCACGCTGCTAAAGCAGTCCTGTCCACTCTGCACCAGATGGTCAAGTTTGAATGGGATAGGCATGAGATTGTCGTGCATGGCGAAGATAATTTGTGTGCTCACAGTGATGCCTTTGTCCCATTCATTGAGGTTGAAGATGACAAAGGTCCCTGGGTCTTTTGAAACAGTGCCGGTCGAGAAAGTTCTAGAAGGAAAATGTGTTCCAACTCTAAAGATAACCTCTGCATCAGTCATGGTGGCCTTTGAAATGCTGAAAAATGGCTTCGTGCCCGGTAAAGGTCTGGGTGCATCTTTGTAGGGTATCATACAGCCAGTGTCCCTCCTTGAGAATTTTGGTACGTTCGGTCTTGAATTCAAACCTACAGCGGCAGATGTGAAAAGGGCTAAAAGGTTGAAACAGAAGGTGTAGGCACTTCCAAAGCCTGTTCCACGTCTCTCCAGGTCTTTTGTCAAGCCCGCTGCCAGGAAACGCCCAGTGACGACAGTTCCAAGTTCTGTGGTTGACATTGATGAGGAGTTAATTGAAAGGTTCCAGAGGTTGTTTGATGATGTGAACATGGTGGAAGTTGGAGAAGGCTCTAGCAAAGCGGACGTGCAGTTTGTCGGGCCGAATGCAAAGCTTAACAATTGGAAGGCTACTCTTCTCCCTACCAGGAAGGAGTCTTGGTAGTTTGTTTTATTTTCCTTTCTATCTGGGTCATTCCAGGGTTGTGACCCAGACTTTTATTTTCCGCTTGTTGATGTAAAAACCCTGTTATCCGTTATTTTAATGAAATGCACTTTCCCTTTCCATCACCCCTGATAGTTTTATTTTTGTTTTTCTTTCTTCTCTGTACAGTTCTTTTTATGTTGATTTCAATGACATGACAGGCATGAGGAATCCTCAGCCCAGTCTTAAAAGTCAATCTAATTCTAAAATAATAATCCAAGAAATAGAGTGTGATGATAAATCAGAATATGATGAGGAAGAGGCCTTTGAAGAGATTAGTAAGGAACTAAGTCATTTCAAGGAAAAACCCAAGCCTAATTTGAATGATACGGAAGCAATCAATCTAGGGGACCCAGATAATGTCAGAGAAACTAAGATAAGTGTCCATCTTGAACCACAAATCAGGGAAGAAATAATTAAAGCATTGTTTGAGTATAAGGATATTTTTTGCATGGTCGTATGATGATATGCCCGGCTTGAGTACCGATTTGGTGGTCCATAAATTACTAATTGATCTATTCCCTCCCGTTAAGCAGAAGTTGAGAAAGTTCAAAACCGACATGAGTGTGAAGATTAAAGAAGAGGTCACTAAGCAGCTTGATGCAAATGTCATTCGAGTCATGCGGTATCCCACGTGGTTAGCCAATGTTGTGCCTGTGCCAAAGAAGGATGGTAAGACCAGATTGTGTGTTTATTACCGTGATCTCAATAAAGCAAGTCCAAAGGATAATTTCCCACTGCCAAATATCCATATTTTGATTGATAATTGTGCCAAGCATGAGATTGAGTCTTTTGTGGATTGCTATGCGGGCTATCATCAGATCTTAATGGATGAGGAAGATGCAGAAAAGACGGCATTCATCACGCCATAGGGAACATATTGCTACCGGGTCATGCCTTTTGGTTTGAAATGCTGGGGAAACTTATATGAGGACAATGACAACCATATTCCACGACATGATACACAAGGATATTGAGGTTTACGTGGATGATGTGATCATAAAGTCAGGAAGCAGTATGACCATGTCAGGGATTTGAGAAAGTTTTTCCAGAGGCTCTGCAGGTACAATCTTGAGCTCAATCCTGCAAAGTGCGCATTCGGTGTTCCATCGGGGAAGCTGTTGGGATTCATAGTCAACCAGCGGGGTATTGAATTGGATCCATAAAAGATCAAGGCTATCCAGGAATTGCTAATGTCGAAGAACAAGACCGAGGTGATGAATTTGTTAGAGAGGTTAAACTACATCAACAGGTTTATTGCTCAGCTCACGACAACTTGTGAGCCCATGTTTAAGTTGCTAAAGAAGGATGATGTGGTCAAATGGACTGATGAGTGTCAGGAAGCATTTGATGAGATAAATGGGTATTTGTCAAACCCACATGTGCTGGTCCCACCAGAACTAGAGAGACCTTTGATTCTTTACTTGACAGTCCTGGATAATTCATTTGGACGTGTATTGGGTCAGCATGACATCACCGACATGAAAGAGCAAGCCATCTATTATCTTAGCAAAAAGTTCACATAGTATGAGGTTAAGTATACCCCCTTGAGAGGACGTGCTGCGCCCTGACCTGTGCAGCACAGAAGTTGAAGCATTACTTGTCATCCTACACTACTTACCTCATCTCTCGCCTAGATCCTTTGAAGTATATCTTTCAGAAGCCCATGCCCATAGGAAGGCTCGCAAAGTGGCAAATCTTGATCATGGAGTTTGACATAGTATGTGTGACTCAGACAGCGATGAAAGCCCAAGCTCTGGCCGATCACTTGGCCGAGAACTCGGTGGACTAAGAATATGAACCTTTGAAGACTTATTTTCCTGATGAAGAGGTAATGCACATTAACGAGGTCGAGAAGGAGGAAAAGCCCAGTTGGAAACTCTTCTTTGATGGGGATGCTAACATGAAAGGCGTTAGGATAGGAGCCGTACTCATTTATGAAACAGGGCATCACTACCCTGTTACGGCTTAGCTTCGTTTCTATTGTACCAATAACATGGCTGAGTACGAGGCATGCATTTTGGGTTTAAGGCTAGTTGTAGATATGGGAATCCAAGAAGTCTTGGTCTTAGGAGACTCGAACCTTCTGGTGCACCAGATTCAAGGAGAATGAGAGACACGGGATTTAAACTTGTACCATATCGACAATGTCTACATGATCTTTATCAACGATTTTGATCTATATAATTTAGGCACATTCCAAGGATCCATAACGAGGTTGCCGATGCTTTGGCTACCTTGGCGTCGATGTTACATCATCCAGATAAGGCGTATGTTGACCCTTTGCATATTCAGGTCCGCGATCAGCATGCTTACTGTAACATGGTGGAAGAAGAACTTGACGGTGAACCTTGGTTCCACGATATTAGGGAGTACATCAGAATGGGAGTGTATCCGGTACAAGCCATGGGGGATCAAAAGAGGACAATTCGACGTTTGGCAAGTGGGTTTTTCTTCAGTGAGGGAGTTTTGTACAAAAGAACTCTGGATCTTGGATTGTTAAGATGCATAGATGCTAGACAAGCCACGACCATTATGACTAAAGTACATTCTGGGGTTTACGGGACGCATATGAGTGGGTATGTTCTGGCAAAGAAGATTCTTCGAGCAGGTTATTATTGGCTCACCATGGAGCAAGATTGTATCAGTTTTGTGCACAAATATCATCAATTCCAAGTACACGGAGATTTGATTCACTTTCTGCCATTTGAATTGCACACAATGTCCGCACCATGGCCCTTTGTTGCTTGGGGTATGGATGTCATCGGACCGATTGAGCCAGCAACATCTTATGGGCACATGTTCATTCTGGTGGCCATTGACTATTTCACTAAGTGGGTTGAAGCTAAAACGTTCAAGTCTGTGACCAAGAAAGCAGTGGTCGATTTTGTTCATTCGAATGTCATTTTCCGGTTCGGGATCCCAAAGGTGATCATCACAGATAATGGTGCTAATCTTAACAGTCATCTGATGAAAGAAGTATGTCGACAGTTTAAGATTACGCATCGCAATTCCACCCCATACCGCCCCAAGGCAAATGGAGCAGTCGAGGCAGCCAACAAGAACATAAAGAAGATACTTCGGAAAATGGTGCAAGGTTCCAAGCAGTGGCATGAGAAGCTTCCCTTTGCATTGTTGGGTTATCGCACTACTATTCGCACTTCGGTAGGTGCGACTCCTTATTTGTTGGTGTATGACACAGAAGCAGTGATACCCGCGGAAGTTGAAATCCCATCCCTTCGGATCGTTGCTGAAGCCAAAATTGATGACGATTAGTGGGTCAAAACCCGTCTAGAGCAATTGAGTTTGATTGATGAAAAAGGATTGGCAGCAGTGTGTCATGCCCAATTGTACCAAAAGAGAATGGCAAGAGCATACACCATCCACGGAAATTTGAAGTGGGTTAGCAAGTATTGAAACATATCCTTCCACATCAGGCTGAAGCAAAAGGCAATTTCGCCCCAAATTGGCAGGGGTTGTTCATCGTAATGAGAGTATTGGCCAATGACGCTTTGTATTTAACATATATAGAAGGCAAATGTGTAGACATGACTATCAATTCTGATGCAGTCAAAAGATATTATGTATGATTTCTATGGTTTAAATTGTGCTTGTTTGTACTTGGCATGTTTTGAAGATTGGAATGACCAAGGCATTTTGTTCTGCTATCTAAACACTTTATCCTTTGTTACCCTTTTGAGCCTTATTTATTTCCTTTCATACCCCTCTTTTGGAATCAGTAGCGAAATTTAGAAAACACGAACGCAAAAGGTAAGTAAAGAAGTAAAAAGGAAAGAAGAGAGAAAAGAAAAGAAAAAATGGGAAAAGAATGAAAAGAATGAAAAGAAAGAAAGGAAGAGAATAGAAAAGAAAAAGAAGAGAAAAAAAAAGAAAAAAGAAAGAAAAGAAAGGAAAGAAAAAGAAAAAAAGAGAGAAAGAAAGGAAAGGAGAGGAGTAACAACCACAAAGCAATTCCTATGACATGAACTACGTTCGACCTGATTCCTTTTAAAGATACGTAGGTAGCCTTATGGTTCGGTCCCACCAAAATAAAAATCCAAAAGTCCCCAAACAGAGAAACCGGGGCAGAAAGTTGTGGTTGTTGTAAGAAATCTGATTCCAAGAGTTATAGTTTTGAACTCATTCAAGCTGTTTTGAGCCTTTGTGATACCTTTTCCTTATAACCAAAAGCTCATATTACGGTCCAAAGAAAGACATTCTGATCAGTCTTTGAGAGATGCTAAGTCGAGCAAGTAGAGGTGATTCATATCAGGGGCAACACTCCGTTCTGAGCAAGAAAATGACAAATGAGAGTCTTATTGGTGAAAACCCTCACGGGCACCGTAAGGCGATGGGAAGCTGAGAAAAATTTTAAAAAAAATGAGAGAGTCTTATTAGTGAAAACCCTCATGGGCACCGTAAGGCGACGGTGAGTTGAGAGATGAACAAATGAGAGAGGTTTGTTGGTCAAAACCCTTTAGGGCACCGCAGGCCGAACAAGGTTAGTGATTTGGCGAAGAGATTGGGTTATGGAGATCTCGGGGCATAAAGTATGACCACTGAAAGGTGATTGGTTGAATAGGCTGGGCTAATTAATCCGAAATGCATGTCATGATCATTGGTTCTAGTTGTTCCGCTTAGGTAAGTCTCTTTTCTTTTTCCCCCTCAAACAGTCATCCAGTTTTGAATCTTCTTCTTTATTCCTAACTCTCAAAGTCATTGCATTTCATTTCTTTTAGGTTTATTTCTCTAAGATTTTTCCAAATGTCAGTGTTGTTTAAGCAAGTGAGAAGGGATTTCAAAGCTTACTACCAATTGCCAAATTGCACAAAGCAAAGTGCGGCCAAAGCATACCAGAGGCAGCATGATGTAAAGTGGAAAATAAGGTGTCAGTGAAAGTTCCATTGGTCGAATGGTTTAGTAATCTTGTGGGAAACACAGAGGTTCAGGAAGAAGGGTCAGAAATATAAAACAACGGTTTGGGTGTAAAGCACTCGGGTCATCCAAGGTCCTGCGGTTGAGGGTCAGTCAGAAAGTCAAAAGGTGCTTGGCCAGTTCAAGGCAACCAGGCAAAGCAAAGCTCGGCAGCGGAGAGGCCACCTTCAGCAAGAATGCTACAAACTAACCACCGCATTTTAAACTGACAAGATTTTTCTTTTATTTGAAACAGGGGCAAAAAATTCCGTTTGTTTTAGAGAAACCTTCCGTAAAGAAAGCAAGTACTAGACAGGTTCGACCGTAAATCCTCAGGACCCTCCTAGACAACGAGACCTAGTTAAAATGCAAAACATTCATGCGTAACAGGATCTAGCATAAGTTTTACCTTGAGAAAATATAAGTTGGCTTTGAAGTTTCATTCTTAGGATAGGATTCAAGTCGAAATTTTCAGGACCCTCTTGAATAATGAGACTTAGATTTAAGACCTCCATTAGATAATAAGATTTAGCGTAAGTTCTACCGTAGGGAAATATAATTTAGCCTTAAAGTTGTCACTCTTAAGATGAGATTTGATTTTAATTTTCAGGACCCTCCTGGATAATGAGATTTAGTTTAAGATTTTCACAGATAACAAGATTTAGCGGAACTCATACCTTTAGGAAACATCATTTAGCTTAAAAACTGTCAGTTAACTAGGAATTTTCAGGACCCTCCTGGATAATGGGATCTAGCTTTCAAATTCTTAGAGATATTTGGTAACATGACTCATTTAACACTCACAGATGTGCCCAGCTAACAAACTAGGGTAGAAAATTTTCTTTGCTTTGTCTATTCTGTTGTAATCAGGAGCCCACCTGGAGAACAAAGGGAAAGCAGTTCAAGTGTTGGAAATCAGGAGCCTACCTGGAGAACAAAGGGAAATCAATTCAAGTGTTGGAAATCAGGAGCCCACATGGAGAACAAAGGAAAAGCAATGCAAATGTTGGAAATCAGGAGCCCGCTTGGAGAACAAAGGGAAAAGCAACTCAAGTGTTGGTAATCAGGAACCCACCTGGAGAATAAAGGGAAAGTAATTCAAGTGTTGGTAATCAGGAGCCTACCTGGAGAACAAAGGGAAAGCAATTCAAGTGTTGGTAATCAGGAGCCCACCAGGAGCCCACCTGGAGAACAAAGGGAAAGCAATTCAAGTGTTGGAAATCAGGAGCCCACCTGGAGAACAAAGAGAAAGAAATTCAAGTGTTGGTAATCAGGAGCCCACCTGGAGAACAAAGGGAAGCAGTTCAAGTTTCGAGGAGAAGCAGTTCAAGTTTCGAGGAGAAGCAGTTCAAGTGTTGAAAATCAGAAGCCCACCTGGAGAACAAAGGGAAACAGTTCAAGTTTCAAGGAGAAGCAGTTCAAGTGTTGAAAATCAGGAGCCCACCTGGAGAAAAAACGGAAAGCAGTTCAAGTATTAGAAATCAGGAGCCCCCCTGGAGAACGAAGGGAAAGCAATTCAAGTGTTGGAAATCAGGAGCCCACCTGGAGAACAAAGGGAAAGCAGTTCAAGTGTTGGAAATCAGGAGCCCACCTGGAGAACAAAGGGAAGCAATTCAAGTTTCGAGGAAAAACCATGTAAATGTTGGTAATCAGGAGCCCGCCTAGAGAATAAAGGGAAAGCAGCAATGTTCAAAGCAAGACGGTGCAAGTTCGATAATCAGGTGCCCACCTGGAAAACAAAGGAAAAACAAGTCGAGCGTCGGAGGAAAGGAAGATAATTCAAATGTTGGTAATCAGGTGCCCACCTGGAAGAACAAAGGGAAGGCAACAATGTTCGAGGGAAGACGGTTCAAGTTCAGCAATCAGGTACCCACCTGGAGAACAAAGAGAAAGCACCTCAGAATACGATTCAAGTCAGCAACAAAGGAATTTCACCTGGAGAGTACAAATCAACAGAGCAGAAGAAATTGCAAAATCAAGTTTGAAGAGATAGATAGGATTCTTGTAATTCATAGATCATAGTGTAGTCTAGCTTCTTATTTTGTCTTGGTGTAATAAGGAGTTCAGCAAGCAGTAGCAGCAACAACAACAACAGTGAAATCACAGCTTCCTGGTAGTCCCAACAACCGAAACTTTCCGAACTACATTGACTTGATTCCTTTATAGCCAAGGATATGTAGGCAATCTCAGAAGCAGAGTGCGATCAAATCTTTCCAAAATGCTTCCCACGGAGTATTCAAACGGGCAAAAATCGATCGAATCCACTCACTTTATCTTTGCACGAAAATTCTTCGTGTCTCCGAGCAAAGAGGGGAAGCTGTGAGCACGTGATTTTTGCCCTATATGAAATACTCCTACAGAATCCCCACGAATCAGATTTTCTTTTAATTGTTTGCCATTTTAGGAATTATTGTAGAATTTTCTTAATTATTTGCATTTTTTCTGTTTATGTTTAATTTTATTTAATTCATGAAAATACAAAAATACTCTGCATTTGCATTTAGAATTTATTTTTATATTTTAGTTGTTTTATAAAAATGAAAAATCACAAAAAATAACTCACTTTGCATTTTTAACTTTTTAATTTTAAATTTTTGTAGTTCTTCTTTTAATTTGGGAATTAATTAGTTGTTCTAAATACTATGACAAGTAGTTAGTTTAATTTGGTAAATTAATTTAGTTTAAGAGTTAATTTAGGTTTTTAAATTAATTTGTAAAGGAAAAGAAAATTGAAAATTAGAAAGAAAGAAGGGGAAAAAAGATTTAAAAGGGCTTTTAAAGCCAATTCAGCCAGGCATAAATGAAGTTCCCCCAAAACCCGTTTCAGTCCGGCCCAAACTCTACCCAAACCCGGTCCAACCATTCAGTTAATTAGGCAACTCAAACGACGTAGTATGGGACCAAAACTACGCCATTTTGAGTTCAGTCACTTAGAATATATCTTAGCCCTCCGTTTCACTTCATCCAACGGCTGTAGATACTTCCCCCATTTTCATTATAATTGTCCGAACAACCAGTCAGATTAACCTAGTACTTTCCCTACTTCAATTCATCTCTCTCAACTTCAAGAACCCTAGCCTGCCGCCTCCAAATTCTTGAGCCTTCACCGGCCGGCGGTAGAGTCCAACCAACCTCAAACTTCGACCACACAACCACCACCCACACCTGACTCCCAATCTGCCTTCATATCTCCCCAAAACCTCACCAAATCTAACCAATTTCGGATCTAAAAGAAAAGCATAAGAAAAAGAAAATCTTCCAAAACTTCGAATTTTCTTTGAACGATTAGGGTTAAAATTGGTGTTACTTGTCTGTTCTCAATGAGGACACACAATTAATACCAATTTTGGCTCAAAATCGAAGGCGTTGGAGGTCCAGTCAAGTTCGCTATCCATTCGCTTATTCTAGGTACTTTCTTTTATTCTCATTCTCATCTTCTTCTGATTCTTTCTTTTTTTTTTCTTTTTTTTTTTTCTGTTTTTCAAATCGTTCCTGTATGCATGCTAATTTTAATTTATTTTTAGTCAGCATTTTGTTTAGTTAGCTTATTTGATTTTGTTGTTTGATTTCGCTCCAATTTCTTCCTATTTTGTTTTCTTTGGATTCGTGGCTTCAGGAGTTCCCTATAACTCCGTTGGCCCAGTTTCTTGATTGGTCTTCTGTTGGTCTTGTCGTGCCCCCTTTTTTCCCTCTTCGCATTGGAAGATCGGGTTTATGACATTTTTTGGGGTATAGGACAACTCATTCCTTTTGGGAATTGGGTTTTGCATTTGAAGAGTCATCACCTAATGATTTAAGGTGGACTAGGACACCTATAGGGTTCACTTCTAAGTTTGTTTGATAATCAGAGATTGGGTAAGGGCTTGAAATTATCCTAAGGGGAAGGTGTTAGACACCCCTCAGGATCCACTAGTGTGGTTCCCGGCCAGACAGTTTTTGTGAATTTGTACTATTAGCAATTAGATAGGTACATGCTCAAATAGTAGGGGATTTTAAGTTTAAACACATAAGAGAAAGAACGATTATTAAAGGCGAATTTTGAAAAGAAGTTGCATTTTTACAAATATTTGAAAAATGAAAGAAAAAAGGTCCTAGGTTTATTTGTAATATGGATCACACCAATGCGATATCCGGTGTGACACTCCTCAGAAGAGGGGATACACGTGGTATTAGCGCACCGGTCATCATATCCATATCTACCCTTCCCACCCCGTTAAGGTATTAAAACGCGAATTGGTCTCGACCTCTATTGAATGCTGTTACCCGTCCCTTCCTACTAGTACCGGAGGAATTTAGGCTGACTTTAGGTTTCAAAAGGTGAAAAATTTAAGGCGACATACAAAAACACATAGTACTGTACATTAGGGGAAGCATGTAAACAAATAAAAGGCTCATGTATACCTCTTCAAGCAAAACACATAAATAGCATGACTTAAACATACATTTAGGGTCTGAATTTAAAAATACTAAAGGCGAGGGGAGCTTTAATTATTGAAGCAGACCAGTTTATTACATAACTTAGATAAGAAGTCCGAATCAAGCCTGCCTGCTGGTTGTAGCAATTACCAATTAACAAAGGCGGATTCAGTTTTATTGTTGTTATCACCTAAGGCTTGCCTAAGTGTTTGGGTGAGATCCTATAAACATGATATCTATTACCGATTCAGAATATGGCAAAGTAGTAACCATTTTAAAACAAACGATTTGAGATCCTACAGGCATGCTTTCTAAACCGTACTAACAGAAGGTGAGAGAGTTGTTTAAAAACTAGTTGAGAACATTATGAATTAGGATGATTTTAAACTAGACTGGTTTCAGATCCTGTAGGCATGATATCTATTATTGCTGATTTAATTCCTATAGACATGATATCTAGTTGAACGTGTAATGAAGCAGGCAGAATTTACTCGCAATTCCTATAGGCATGATTTTTATAAAGGGGTACTGGTTTTAAACTACTGGACATGATGCCAGATGATAACCAGTTAGATCCTAAGAACATGGTGTCTAAGTGTGGTAATGCAGAATCTAACACAAGTCCTCTAAATAGGTTCTCTAAATGCAGAGTTAAGCATGCAGAATTTAAACGAGTCCTATAGACAGGTTCTCTAAATGCAGAGTTAAACATGTAGACTTTAGGTCCTATATGCATATTCTCTAGATGTAGAACATGCAGAATTTTAGTGAAAACAGATCTTATAGGCATGATATCTAAATTGTAGAGTTAAATATGCAGAATTTTAGGTCCTATAGGCGTGATATCTACCCTTATGCATGCACAATGACCCAGCCCTTTTCGTTAGCCAAACCCCAACGTTTATTACAAATTATTACAAACTAAATAACGAATTACATCAAAAAAGTGTAAAAAGAAAAAAGTTACAACCAGAGGAAGCCTGATTCTTGACTTCCTCTCTGAGTTATGGAATAAACCACCTCAAATGCCATTTATTTCAAAGCCTTTCTCAGACCTGGGTGTGTCAAAACTCCCTAAGGGTCTCAAGGGACCCCGAGCAGTGCTTACACCCAAGTTTGCATAACCAAACAGGAATGAGTGCAGTGTGGAAGGACCAACCCTTATGTGTCCCAGTTCAGAGAGAGCTCATGGGTCCCAAGGCAAGGCTTACACAAGAGAGGCAGAACCTAAGTCTAAGAGTATAGTGAAAGTGCAGGAGCAGAGAGTTGTTTAAAACTGGGTTGAGAATAGTAATGGGGTAAGGGTAATTTGAAAACAGTAGTAATAAAGCTAACACTACTGAATCAATATTTTTGATGCAAAGGGGTCAGGGGTTTGAGAGCTCATTACAGGGAGCATATGACCCTAGGAGGGGGTCAGGTTTTGGACATGCACAACAATAGATGATATTGGCATGCCCACAAACTAGCTAGAGAATACAACACATAGAGGGGATATGAAGGATATGACCCCAGGGAGGGTCAGGTTTGGGTCATGCACAACAATATCTAATGCTGACATGCCCGCAAACCAACCAAAAAACACAAACGCATAGGGGATATGGGGGTTTGGGATTCATAAGTCATAATAAGTGACTGATAGAATTCATACATAAAGAAAAACATTAATTCAGAAGGGAAAGGGGCATATTACAACATGCTTAATAATGGAACTTGATTAAACACAAGCAGGAAACAGGCAAGAGTGCAAGAAATAGTAAAGAAACATGTTGTTGTTGATGCTGAAGATTAATTAGAACATACCATTAAAGAAGCAAATACAGAAAGAAAGTAAGCAAATTTCCCACAGCCTAGCCTTGGCTTTCAGCCGGCTAGGTAAGGCAGCAACACAAGTAGTAACAGAGAAAAGAGAGTTTTGAGTGAAGTGTATGTTCTAAACTCAAGTGTTCATCTTTTTAAAAGAATGGGGTGCAGGGTATTTATAGTTTTGAAAACATGTGAGAAATAAGGTAATAAGTAAAGTTTCAATACAAATATGGAAACAACAACAACAATCAAAATTAATGAACCAAGTGATTCCCCTTTGATCAAGAGATCACTTGTTTAACGGGGCTAACAGATTCACAAAATAAGGAAAGACGAATCAGTTTGTAGGCAGATTGATTATTGCCATAAAAGGGGTAGTAAAAGCATTAAGTAAGCAATCAAGTCTAAGTACAGAAATATGCTTATTTTGGGAAAGGATTCAGTAAGGCAAAATATCATAATAAAGGAAAAGAATCAATTAACTTTAAATAGGCGAGTGAAATTAGAGTTCATAAAAGAAAAGTTCTGAAATCAGTCACAAGATCGAGATCAATCAAGGAAGTAACATGCTTCTGCACTTTAGTAATTAAACAGAGTGAATAGAGACACCAGCCATGCAAGGCCAAACCCATCGGCAAAAGAAACAGCATACAGAAATAGGCATAATGTTCTGTAGTAAAGCAAACATTCGAAGCATAGTAATAAAGTAGGTCAAGTCACATTGAGTCAACAATGGAGAAAATAAAGTATAAAAAACATGCAAAGGTCTCACAGTAGCAGACAAGAAAACCTTTTGAAAAGTTACAGTTTCGAGCATAGTCGAGTTTTAAAGATAATAAAACCCAGAATCAGAGGAATCACATAAAGAAAAAGAGATTCTGAAACAAGGAACTTCAAATTGAGTCAGGTATTCAAACGAACAGTTTCAGACCCAAGACATAGGTTTTTTTCAACTATAGTCGAGCTTAAAATATGATAAACAAATAAATCGAACAAAAACTTAACCAAACAAGCACTCATCTAACAAACAACCAAAAGAAATTAGGGATTTTTAAACATGCTAACTCAGATAGAAGAACAACATGAGCAAAAGATAGCAAGATCAGAAACATGTTAAAATCAGAGAATAGATTTTGAAATAACTTAAAAGAAGAACCCTAATCGAAAAAGATAAAGAGTCCTTTTGAGAGCAAAGTTAAAGAAACTTCGAGAAAATACTTACAAGTTCAAGGTAAGCACAGATTTAAGGTAGATCTGAAAGAAATCGAAAAGATCTTAGAGATTAGTGTTTCAGAAAACCCAAAAAAGGTGAGAAAGGTCCTGAAATTTACCAATCTAACCAGGAGAGTCAAGGATCTGACTCGAGCGGCCATGGCTGACCGGAGAAAGGTTAAGGATGACCGGAGAAGAGCCATGAACCAAAATCGAACAAGGATTGGACCAGACTCCTTCAAGGCCCGGCCTTGAAACCATAAGAACAAATACACAGAAGCCATGAAAGGCTGGTATATGCCTCAAATGACCACGAAAGGCCATGGATTAGGTAGGTATTAGGGTGAGGTGAGAGGGCAACGGCTAGGGTTCAAGTGGTGTTGTAGAGAGGGTTTGAGATGAAGGGGATTCTAAGGCAGCGGATTGTATCAAATGATAGGGTTTTGGGGGTCATTTAGGATTAATTAAGGTAAGGGTAAATACTGGCCGTTGATCTGAATGATCAACGGCCCAGATTAAAACGGGTAGGTAGAGGTCTGGGTTCGGGTCAATTAAATGGGTTAGGGGTCGGGTATAATAGGAATTGGTCCGGGGTAATTGAGTTTAAATTGGGGT
This sequence comes from Nicotiana sylvestris, assembly GCF_000393655.2. Taxonomy (NCBI): domain Eukaryota; kingdom Viridiplantae; phylum Streptophyta; class Magnoliopsida; order Solanales; family Solanaceae; genus Nicotiana; species Nicotiana sylvestris. Next base: position 168,580,085 of record NC_091063.1, read on the forward strand.
AGAATTCAGGCTATAATTGAAATACAATTGGGCTAGATTTTAAATAGCCAATTTTCCCTTTCCATTTATATAAAATAGTAAATTAATTTCTAAAAATAAATTAAAAGTACTAAAATGATTTATAACATATAATTATCAATTTAAAAAATACTAGACTTAATTTTATGAATATAAACGCAATTAAATCCTAAAAGAGGCTAATATTGCAACTGTATGCAATTTAGCTTTAAAAATACTAAATAAATTTGTAAAAATATGTAAAATTTACTTTAGCTATATTTTAGCATAAACATGAGAATACAATAAATGAATCACCAAAATAATAATTTTGGGAATTATTATTGTTTTTTTTAAGAATAAAATAGGGAAATAAATTGGTTTAAAAATCTTTAAAAATTAAGAAAAATAATAAAATATTTGGACATACTTATATATGTATACAGATGATATTTTGAAGGTATTTTGCATATTATAAAATATATAAGGAAAAATTGGGTATCAACAGGTCTTTGAATTAAATTTGGGCTCTGTTAGTTAGAAGCCCAAAAAGGGGAAGTTCAATCCGGGTTTGCAAAGCCCAGGGTCTGTGGCTTGATTTTTTGGGTCGGCTTGACCCATGTTTTGTTCATGAGGGTAATTAACAGAGTTTTAAAGGGTAGTTTAGGGAAAGGGATAGAGAGAATCTCTTATAACTGCCTAGGAAGCTGCTAGGAAGGTGAGATTGGGGTTAGTTTTAACAAACAGAACTAAATATCAAGGTCTAAATTGAAAAAAATGAAAATTGGGGAAGGGTTGATTGATAAAATGGTAAATCATTTCTACTGCCCTAGGACTTGCTATATAAGGTTACTTCTTCTCATTTAGACTTTAGAGAATTACAAAACTGAAAAAACTTAGAAACGGCTGAGCATTTTAGACTCTGAAAATACTGAAAAATTGCTTAAAACTTGCTTGGTTTTTTGCTCTTTAATTCCTTTTGTTAGTTAGAATTTCTAAAGGTTCCAAAGAATCGTGCATCTGGGTTTAAAATGGCTTGAATTGGGTTGAAAGTTTGGTATTGATTTGATGGCTTTGCACTGTTCCATTGCTGCTGACCTCCTCGTTTTCTTTTACTTTAATTTCTACTCTCAGGTACACATCTTAAGCTTTGAAATATGAGAGTGACTTGTTTGATTTGAGGATTGAAGATTATTGGAGTTTACTTCTTAATGCTTTGTTGTTTTTCATTTGTTTTTTTTTAGTTTACCTTACTTGTTTTAACATACTAACAACTAATGTTGTGTATCACTTAGTTTTAATGTAGCTTGGAAGATTAGATCTGGTTTATATGCTTCATATGAAGTGTAAATGTCTTGCTACACTAGAAATCAGGGTGTTTATGGACTGTTTTAGAACCCAGATTATGTACTATCTTTGTACGTTAGTGTGGACAAGGGTCTGGGATTAAATCATGTTAAATGGTACTATCATTTGAGGATGGTTTGTATTTAATAAGTGTTGAATTATTTCCTGTTTGGTTTAAGATTATTTGTGTGTGTAAAATGTCCCCTGTTACTGTTGTTAATATTAGCTTTGTAATCTGGATACCGGTGTTTATCTTATGATGATTGAGTTGTTGTATCACTTTATGCTGAAAGTGGATCAAAAGGGGAAGGGAAATAACGCCTAAGAGGGCCTCCATGTTGAAATTTATTTTTTGTTTAAATGTATTGGACCAATGTTGGCCCATATTTGTTGACCTGCCAAAGTCCAACTCAAAATTGTCTCATAAGTGTTCTTATGTTTTGTTCTGGGTCGATATCGGGGGTAGTAAAATTGAAAAAAACTCCCTTATATCCCTTCCGGGGGTAGTAAAAGGAGGTGTGACAATGACCGTCGCAGCTTTCAAGAACGGGCTGAGCAGAAATGTTTCAAGGGCAAAAAGAAAGTTATTAAGTGCTTATGACATACCCCGGACGACTTGGGATGAAATACACAATGCATATTGTGCCGAAGTCCGAGTAGACGAGGACGACCTCAATTGTCCGACACATCGACTGATTTCGGTACAGGCCGAACCCCGAAAAGATCGAAGAAATGACATCATGAAGGACCTTGCAGCTCCATGACCCAACAAGGAGCGACATCTACCATATGCTAGAACCGCCATTGTGTCCTCTTCCCACCACGAAGAGGGCCCATCCCGAACCAGATCATGGACTCACCGAAACAAAAGAGGTATTCCCCCCTATTATCTGCTCACAATTTTTGTGTGTCACCTACAGAAATAGTCTACGCCTTGGATAAACTCAGAACTAAGGTAAAGTGGCCTCAATAGATGAGGTCAGACCCGAATACCAGAAAGTTGGATGCCCTTTGCGAGTTTCACCAAGAGCGAGGACACAAAACCGAGGATTGCATCGCTCTAAGATAGGATGTCGTAAATATCCTACGACGGGGACACCTCAAAGAGTTGTTGAGCGACCGAGGAGTTTTGCCAGAGGACATGAGAAATATCAAGGACCACCAAAACCGCCCTCTCCAACCCGCACCATCCACATGATCACTGGTGGCGGTGATGATGCTTCTACCAATAGTGTAAAATTCACCACAACCCACAAGCTCAAACGGTCAATTATCCACGAATGGTTTGACGAACTCAAAGAAAGTTTTATCTTCGATAAGTCGGATACCAACGGTTTGGCTCACTATGATGCCATTGTTATCACTTTACGAATTTTAGATACCGATGTAAGACACATCATGGTAGGTGATGGAAGTGGCACATGCATTATTCACCCTCGAGTACTTGCACAAATGAAACTCGAGGATAGGATAGTACCGCATTGTATCACGCTAACAGATTTTAACAATGCAGTTGAGCGAATATACGAGGCGTCACTCTGGAAACCACATTCCATATCATTGACTAAGACATAACATACAATGCTATAATCGCGCGACCATGGATACACACCATGAGATCCATCCCCTCCAACTTGTACCACATCTCTCTAGACTGTGCGGTCACTCAAAAAACGAAAGACAGAAAAAAAGGCATAACAATCAATAGGGTCGATGTCGAACGAGGACGTCATCAAAGACACCGATACGGTTGAAGCCGCAAAATCAACCATAGAAGACCTCGACCCCATCCAATTAGACGACAATGATCACAACAAGAAAGATTACATCGGTTGCAAGCTCCAAGAACCAGGTAAATTTTGTCAAGTTTTAACTGCTAACGCGGACTTGTTTGATTTTAGCCATGTAGATATGATGGGTATCCCAAAAGAAATTGTCGTGCATAAGCTGAACGTTGACCTATTCCACCCCCCAGTGAGGCAAGTTAGTTGTAAGTTCAACACCATAATAAATGATGCAGTACGCGAAGAGGTCGAAAAGTTATTAGAAAATGGCTCTGTCAGGGAGTCGAAATATCCCCAATGGGTGGCCAATGTAGTCATGGTGAAAAAGAAGAACATGAAATGGAGGATGTGCATAGATTTCACAGATTTGAGCAAAGCATGCCCCAAAGATTCATTCCTCTTACCTCACATCGACCAACTCATTGACGCAACGACCATGCATGAACTACTGAGCTTCTTGGACACCTACTCATGCTATAATCAAATCCTCATGGAAGAAGAGGATTAGGAGAAAACCACTTTCATTACCCATCAAGAGACGTACTGCTACAGGGTCATGCCCTTTGGGATGAAAAACGCAAGGGCAACTTAACAAAGGCTAGTGATGAGGATGTTCAAAGACCAATTCAGTAAAACGATGGAAGTCTACATAGACGACATGCTGGTCAAATACAAAGAAAATAATATCACATCGACCACTTGAGGGAAACCTTCAACATACTCAGGCAATACGAAATGCAGCTAAACCCCAAAAAGTGTGCATTCAGTGTGGCCTGAGGAAAATTCTTGGGCTTCCTAGTGTCACAACGAGGTATCGAGGTCAACCCCGACCAAATCAAGGTCATCGAAGGGATGCCCAACCACTTGACCACCAAAACATACGTTTAGAGGTTGACTGGCCGTATCGCCGCCATTTCAAGATTCATTTTGCAATCATCAGATAGGTGCCAAAAATTCTTCGGTGTACTCAAAAAGGATAACGACCTCCAATGGACCTCTGAGTGCGCCCAAGCCCTGAAGGAGTTGACGACTTACTTGTCATCACTACCATAACTCTCAAAACTAGAACTGGGAGAGCGCGTCTTTGTCTACCTCGCTGTATTCGAAGTAGCTGTAAGTGCAGTCCTGGTCCGAGAAAATAAAGGTAAGTAGTCTCTCATCTATTACATTAGCAAAACACTAGTCGATGCCGAGACGAGATACCCTCACCTCGAAAAATTGCCCTTGGCCTTAGTTGTATCTTCATGAAAGCTTAGACCATACTTACAGTGCCACCCCATCTTAGTAATCACGACCTTCCTCCTAAGAAATATTTTGCACAAACTTGAGCTATCGGGCAGGTTGACCAAATGGGCCATAGAACTAAGTGAGCATGATATAACATATCAACTGCGAATAGCGAAACAGTCACAAGTTCTTGCTGACTTCGTCACTGAATTCAACAAAAGAATAATGCCCGAAGTCGAAAAAGAAGCCGCCTATGCTTCTCCCCAAATACAGGACCCATGGGTCCTGTACACCGATGGCATATTTAACGTGTCAGGGTCTGTATTGGGACTCGTACTCAAAGTTTGAACCGTCAAAGTGATTCGGCAGTCCATAAGGTGCCGGGACATGACTAACAATGAGACCGAGTATGAGGCCGTAATTGCAGGGTTAAAGCTAGCACTCAAATACGGGGTGAAATGGTTAAGACTACGTTGTGATTCCTCACTCGTTGTCAACCAAGTCACATGAAATTTCCAAATCAAAGAACAAAGGTTACAAAAATACCAGACCGAGATCTGTAAGCTGCTGCCCGAGTTTGATGAATGTCAACTCGACTAGATCCCCCGAGCACAGAATATCGAGGCAGACGACTTCGCCAAATTAGCAACAACCACCAAAAATATTACAACCAGAGAAAGAAATGTGGTCCACCTCCTCAACTCATTGATATATCAACTCGAGGTAAGAACCATAAACCTAACTTGGGACTAGCGCAACCATATTGTTACATATTTGCAGGATGGCATACTTCCAACGATAAAAAAGAGGTCAAGAAACTACGAATGCAAGCAGCCAAGTACAATATCGTTCATAACGACCTATACAAGAGGACATATGGTGGCCTTCTAGCGAAATGCTTAGGCCCAAATCAGACATGGAGGGTCCTTGATGAAGTCCACAAAGGCCATTACGGAGCTCATTCCGGCAATCGAGCCTTCATCAGATTCATACAGGCAGGATATTATTGGCCCACGATGAAAAAGGAAGCCACAGATTTTGTGAAAAAGTACGAGCAATGTCAAAAGTACGCCCCAATGATTCACCAAGCAGGCGAACACCTCCACTTAGTTACCTCCCCTTGGCCATTCATCAAATAGGGAATGGACATTGTAGGCCCCCCCAGCAGGGCAAGGTAACGTAGGATTTCTTTTGGTTTTAACTTACTATTTCTCTAAGTGGGTAGAAGCAGGAGCATTCGCCCAAATACGCAAACAAGAAGTGATCACCTCCGTATGGAAAAACATCATATGGCGGTTCGGTCTCCCTAAAGAGATCGGCTGCAATAACAGACCACAATCCGCAGGTAAAAAGGTTGCTGAATTTCTCGAAAAGTGGAATATCAAAAGAATACTCTTAATACAATATCACCCCGTGGGCAACAGGCAAGTAGAATCTTCAAACAAATCGATACTAAACATCATGAAGAAGAAACTTGAAGACGCCAAAGGCCCATGGACGTAGATATTACCATAAGTGCTCTGGGCCTACCGAACAACGCCAAAGACGAGCACATGAGATACGCTATACTCATAAGTCTATGGGACTGATGCAGTAATACCGGTCGAGGTCGGGGAGCCCAACTTAAGATACTCCCACGAAAGTGGACCCAGGAACGATGACAACATAAGGCAGGAGCTCGACGAAGTCGAAGAACAAAAAGATATGGCCTATGTAAGAATGGTCACCCAAAAGCAACAAGCAGGACAATACTATAACAAAAAGGCAAAGATCAAGCACTCAAAGTCAGGAACTACGTGCTTAAAGCTAAAACGCAAGCAAGCAAAGACCCACGGGAATGCAAGCTAGGAACAAATTGGGATGACCCATACAAAATCATGGCAATAACAAACAAGGGTTCATTCCAACTAGGAACAATGTAAGGGAAACGACTACCAAAAATTGGAATATCACACACCTCAAGTACTTCAATTTTAAAAGATGAAACGTCCTAAAGTCGTACTCTTTTTCCCTCACTCAAGTTTTGTCCCATTTGGGTTTTCTCGAGGAAGTTTTTAACGAGGCGATGAAAAGGATGCTTCAGGATTGAAGTGCACACTGACGGAGGCACATGACGGCTAGTTCATTGCTCAACCTCTCAATACACTTCTCTAAGTTGACCAACGAAGGGACAAGAATGCCAACAATGCCCGGAAAATATGTAAATCTCTCCAAGTGTATGAACAAAGCACAAATGCATGAAGTTTACTTATATTTTCTCCAAATGTGCAGCCAAAGCAATGTTGCCTCAACACCTAATCGGCCCTCGTCCATAACTAATTATAGGTTACATTCGACCTCATTCAAATCAATGCCTAATCGGCCCTCAGCCATAACTAAGTATAGGTTACATTTGACCTCATTCAAATAAACACCTAATCGGCCCTCGGCCATAACTAAGTATAGGTTACATTTGATCTCGTTCGAATCAACACCTAATCGACCCTCGGCCATAACTAAGTATAGGTTACATTCGACCTCGTTCGAATCAACACCTAAATGGACCTTGGACATAACTAAGTATGGGTAATATTTGACCTCATTCGAAATAATACCTAATCGTACCTCGGCCATAATCAAATATAGGTTATATTCAACCTCATTTGAATTAACATCTAATCGGCCCTCGACCATAAATAAACATGCAATATGATTGACCTCGTTCGAACTAACACCTACTGGCCCTCGACCATGGTCAAACTTAGGTTTTGTTTCAACCTCGTTCAACCCTACTTGAGCTAAGTTATTACGACTAAGGCAACCAAACAACAAAATCAAAAAGCATACAAACTCGAACAGAAGAAAAAGAATCAGGTACAAATAACAGAACTAGTATTTCATACTTAGAATATTTTTTACAAAGGCTCAAAAAGACGCCCACAAAAATGCATAAGTCTACGGCTAAACAAAAAATAAAGAAAGGAAAAACTACTAATCGTCGCCTAGCCCAGCAGTGCTATCAGCTTGATCGCCTAGGCCATCCCCATCTGCCTCTTCGCCATCACCATCGTCATCGAGATACTCATCCTCATACCTGGCATCCTCTTTAATACAATTCACACTCGCATCCTCCTTGTCATCACCGCCCTCCAGTGTAGCGGGATCTTAACCACAAGCAACCCGAGCTCTACGTGCCTTAACACAAGCATCCTTAAAGGTGGCCTCTGAAACAGTTCCCTCCCACATCAGATCATATCTAACTGGGCCTTGACGTGAATCTATTCCTCATACAAATCTCGTGGAACATCAGGAAAATCATAAGTGTGGGAAGAGGACGGCTGAGCCAGTAACTATGCGTTCTCGGCTTTGAGAGAAGCAACTTGATCACAAAGGCCAGAAGCCTCTTTCTCTAGTTCCCCTATCCGCTCATCAAGCCTCTCCTTTCTAAGTCTGGTCGTCTCCAAGGCATTCTCCCACTCGGAATGAAGAATGTGGATCACGATCTCTAAAGCCTCCACTTTCCTCATAACCCCCAACCGGGATAACTCCGCCTTCTCAAGATCCGCTGCCTTCTTTGCGACCTCTCCACCCAGAGTGTCTGCTTTGGACTGACACTTCTCGATCTCGGCATGCAGCGAGATAACTTGGGCTTGGAGATTGCCACATTGGGCCTCGACCCCCGTACTAACCTCAAGTTCTTCCTCTTTATCCCTTATCTCCCCCTCGAAAACGCTGCATTTCTCGATAACTCTTACCAGCTCGTCATCTTTCTCTTTCAGTTCATCTCAAAGAGCCTAGAAATTGTCGCCCCTACCAAACCGTCTACAAATCTCGCGGTACTTCCGCTCCATCTTCAAAAAGATAGCCTTAGGCCTCTCCAAAATCACAGTCTGAAAAAGAAAGAAAAAAAATCGGAGAGTAAGAACAAAGCCTAAAAATCAATGAATAAAAACAAAAGAAGTCTAAAAGCTTACCTGAGAGCAAGGTCGGCTATGCTCCTTGATAAGGTAGCATCATCCAGCCTTTTGAGGATTTTATCCTCTACGTCAAAACAGAGGGGATCAAGAGAAGGAACCATATTCTCCGTATCGACCAACAATCTCGATCCATAGGGACTGCAATGGTCCGCGTGGACCCCTCCAATCTCACTTCAAGCCGGGTGAACCCTTCCCCCAGCATCCTTACCTCTTCAACGTCAAGGTCAGAACCCCATCTCATAGCCATCCTCGTCAATGCCCTTAACCCTCCCATTGGCCGATAAAGAAGGAACATCAGCTGATCGCAAGTTTGATGACTCATCTTGCCGCAAAGAATCAGAGACCCTCATAGGCGGCCCTTCAACTTCTACCTTGGTTTCAGGAAGAGGCATACCCTCTATGGCTTTGGTCGAAGGCAAAACCTTAGACGGTAACTCGGTGTCATCTTCAAACTTTATAGTCACTGTTTCATGGATGGTAAAATCGCCCCTTACTGAATCTACAGCCCGGGCAACCCTACCACCGACGCCCACCGATCTTCTCTTACGGGGAGCCAAATTTCCACCACTATGCAACGATTCATCTTCCTCGTCCACTAGGTGATGCAAAGGGAAATTCATAAGTTCCATTGTCGATATACCCTCAGGCGGAGAAGAAACCGATGCGGAAGTATCAGTAGGTGTGGCATGGGATCGAGCAGGCCTGGCCGCAGATGACCGAGCAAACGGCCGAGCAGGCTTAGCCGCGTCCACAGTATCAATGGACTCTAAAGAAGAAGCAACTTTCCTCTTATGAAACACATGAGGAGAAGCCCTCGACCTCCTTGAAGATCCTCAAATTGAAAAAGGAAAATCAAGGGTTGTCACTACCGATAATAAACTGTAGCGAACAAATGACCACGAGGTCAAAAAAGTGAGAACGAGAAATAGATGAACTCAAATAAAGTCCGGCCATTTGCGAATCCCCACAGTATGAGGCAGAATCAGGCCAACCCAGTTGAAAATGTCCCTAACCAAAGGAGGAGGCGCAACCTTGGCTGAATAAGGAAAAGATAACATGTTAGAAACTACGACTAAAAATAGATAAATCAAGTACCTTTCACAAAAGAAATTGGGTACTTATGAGCGTGATTCCAAGTCTCAAGAAAGTCGTCCATGATGGCTACCACGTCTTCAGTTCTTACATAAAAGTAGTGGAGGCAGAACTGACGATTTGCTTTGTCGTCTATCTTTAACAGTAGGCATTTACCTCCTCGATGGCGAATGTGCAACATCATTCCCCTATAAAAGCTGAGGGCGAAGAGATGCATTAGATGGCGGATTGTGACCCCGACCCCGGCCAACTCTGCAAATTTTGTGAGCATCCTGATAAGCTTGTAGATGTACGAAGAAAGTTGGGCCGTGCAAACACCATAATAGCGGCATAACTCCTCCACCAATGGGAGAAGGGGGAGAGTGTAGCCGACCTGGAAAGGATACGCATAATATGCACAATATCCGGGGCGGTGGGCTTGCACCACATCACGCCCTACTGGGACCAGATCGATGTGGGTAGGAGTGTTAGATTTTGTCCTAAGCTTGACTAATTCGGCCTCTTTCATTAATGACTTTGAGATTTCGAGTTCATCTTCAGGCGCCTTAGAAAAATCGGACTTAACCTTTTCACTATGAGAGATTATTTCCTCCATCGTAGGAAAATTCTCATCCTCCGCGATAGAGACACTGTCAACATGAGGGGGCATCAACACCGCCAAAGGGACGGGTTCAGATGTCATACCAGAACTAGAGGATACGTTAGCCATGTCGTTTAGAGAATATATTCAAACAAGGAAGAAGAAGAAGAAAACAGAGGATTCTGATAAGAAGCGGCACAACAATGAGGAAGAAGAAGAAGATACAGAGCTTTTTAATGCTAGGGGTTTCGTGAAGATTGAAACGTTACCCACACACCTCTATTTGTAAAGATTCAAGTATCGCAACCAAGGAATTAATCCATCATCACCTAGCCCGGTAAATGAAGTGGTAGGTTCAATCAGAAGACGCGTGCAAAATGAAGCAGTGCATCAGGAAATCGCGTCATAAAGACGCCTGCCGCCATGATGTCATCCTGATTCGTGGGACTTATGACCCCAAGAGTTACGGTTCACAAAGGAATACGCTATCAGCTCGCCCCAATCTTCATGGCTCGTCCAAATGCTTCGACCACGCTACACAATATCGGCTAATCGAGCCCGCCTGAGGCCGGCCTCAATAAGCGGAGGGACTAACTGTATGGGTCAAAATCTGCCCTAGAATATTTGGGGCAAAATAATATTAAGGGAAGAGTCAGCCAAGGTCGACTGGAAAGCAGCGAGATTTATGGTCGAGCTGTCAAATAATAACCGAGGTCGAGTACCATAGATAGAACAATAACAACTAGTTTTTGAAATAGGACGTTAAAGAGAATATTCTAATGAATATTCTATGCACTTGTACTATTAGGGTTTGTTAGGGACGTGTCTCATATAAATAGAAAAAGAGACAATGATGTAAGGCATGTAATATTCACTTGATAAGAACACTTTTCAGAAGAAGATTCTCTCTCTATAGAAAAGATACAAACTTTACCTTTTCATCAATATTCTCACTCACATTATTCTATACTTTTCTATCAGATCCAAGAATAGTTCGAACATTCTAGGATTTATCTGTCATTCATCATTGTCAGGAGGAACAATCATCTAATTCATTTATTATTCGGTGAATCACTCCTCCTATTTATTTAAATGTCATTTATTGTTATATATTGCTAGTTACCCCCTCCATCACTACTCATACCTTTTAGAATATTAAATGTGTATTATTTTCAATCTCCCACTAACTCAGTCCCATGTTATCCATGCTTTCAAGATCTATATCTAGAGATATTATCATTAACTCGGTTTAACCTTTTATTACATAAGATATAATAGTTTAACCAAAAGTTAATACTTTTTGGTCAAACAAAATGGATTCAACATCTACTATATATTCATAAAAAATAACTTTGACATTATATAAACAATATAATTTTCTGGCGAAGAGGTTCTGCTGTAAATTTTTTTTATGCTAAATTCACCTACTCAATGATGCTGACCTTGCAACGTAGCGGGTGACAAATTCAAAAGATAAAGAAGTATACATAAAAAAAATTAAGTAGAATCAACATATACTATTTATTCAAAAAAAAAAATTTTTTTTAACCTTATATAAACAATTTTCTGGTGGAGGGGTTCTGTCACGACCCGGATTTCCCACCCTCGGGAGTCGTAATGACGCCTACTAATGGGAGCTAGGCAAGCTAAACCTTAACTACCTACTACACTTTAATAGCGCTTCATCTTAACAAACACGAGGTGATAACATGATAACAACGGAATTTTAAGTAAATAAGCGGAAGTCAACAGTTATAAAACTTAAAACTACGTCTACTATAACTTTTAAACTTTAATTACCCCAAAATCTGGTGTCACAGTATCACGGACTGTCTAGGAGTTACTACATACAAGGTCTAAAGAAATAACAGCACACCGTTTCTGAAGTATGAAAAATGACATAGGAAATAGATATAGAGGGAGACGCCAGGGCCTACGGACGCATGCAGGTCTACCTTGGGTCTCTGAGTGGACTGAAGGAAGCCCTCCAACTACTGTCCGAAAGCTGCTCAGGGATCTGCACATAGTGCAGAGTGTAGTATCAGCACAACCGACCCCATGTGCTGGTAAATACCTGGCCTAACCCCGGCGAAGTAGTGACGAGGCTAGGACCAGACTCCAGATAAACCTGTGTAGTTATATAACATATGACGGAAGAGTAACAAGTAATAAGCAATTAAAGCTGGGGAAGGGGAACATGCTTCGGGGTAGCTGACAAAACAAAATAACAAGGAAGCTAACAATATAACTTCTAACACAGATAAAGAAAAGTAAAGACAACTTTCACTTTCAGTTTCCATCTTGTTGCAGGCGTGCAACCCGATCCCATTCTCATATCTTGTGGTAGGCGTACCACCCGCTCCCATTTCATAATATCTTGTGATAGGCGTACCACCCGCTCCAATTTCATTATCTTGTGGTACTCAGTTCAATTAATGGAAATGCTCAATCATAGAAGATCATTAATTAAAGCATACAAGGTGTCATTCAAGAACACAACAACTTTCAATTTAAGACCCAGGGTCATGCTAGATACCAGCGTATAGATACTCATCACCATGCCTATACGTCGTACTCAACAAGAAGAAAGTAGCATATATGACTCAACTCCTAATCTCTCAAGCTAGGGTTAGACCAAACACTTACCTCGATGCCTTGAACACCACTCAAGTCTCAATTATAGCTTTACCCCTCGATTCTACCACCAATCCGCTCGAATCTAGTCACAAGTTACTTAATTACATCAATAAGTGCTAAATGAATCAACCCCAATGCATGAAAATGAGTTTTCTAAAGTTTTACCCAAAAGTCAAAAATCACCCCCGGGCCCACGTGGTCGAAACTCGAGGTTCGGACCAAAACCTGATTACCCATTCCCCCACAAATCCAAATATATAACTTATTTTGAAATCGGACCTCAAATTGAAGTCCAAATCCCCTATTTTAGAAAAACCTAGGTTCTACCCAAAACACCCAATTCCCCCCATGAAAATCTTTGATTTGAAGTTGAAATCATGTTAAAATATGTTAAGGAGTAAAGAAAATGAGTTAGAAATCACTTACCAACATTTTGGAGAAGAAAGGTTGTTTGAAAAATCGTCTCTTATGTTTTTGGGGTTTTGAAAAGTGAAAAATAACTGAAATTCCCGTTTATTTATACCTCTCTTAGACCCCCTGTTGCTACCCAATTTTTTCCTATGTATTTTTATATACAAAATACTTTCAAAATAACATATAAATGCATACATAAGCATACCCAAGTGTTTAAGTATTTGTCCAATCTTTTGAATTGTTTTTAAATCAATTTACTATCCATTTTAGCAGTACAAAATCCATAATTATTCCCAAAATCATCAATTTTGGTGAATAATTTATTTTATTTCTATATTTATACCAAAATATAGTTAATATAAATTTTGTATATTTTTACAAATTTATTTGGTATTTAAAAGTCTAAATTGCATATAATTGCAATTATAGCCTATTTTAAGATTAATAGCATTTCTATAATGTAAAATTGGTTTCAATATTTTAAAATTAATATTTATGCATTATTAGTTAGGCTAGTACTTTTAATTTGTTTTTAAAATCCTTTTTCACTATTTTTATAAAATAAAAGAGAAAATTGGCTATTTAACATTTAGCCTATTTCTATTTCAATTACAGCCTCATTTCGTTTCAATTTTAACCTCAATTTGACCCCAATTCCGCCCAAATTAAAACCAACCCAATTCCAGTTTTAACCCAACCCACGATCCGATTCTAAATAACCCAACCCTTTCCCCACCTACCACTTAAATCTGGACCGTTGATCACTCAAGATCAACGACCAAAACTAGCCCTTTCCTTTTTAACTCCTAAACGACTACCCTAATCTCCCTCATTCTCACCTGACCCGTCGCCTGAGACCCTTCGTCTCTCAAAACACTCTCAAGCTCTCTAAAACCCTAGCCATCTCCCACCCTATTCTACCATGTTTCCACCGGAATCCATGGCTTCTCAGGCCATGAATGGCCTGTACTCACCCCCCTCCATCATTAAACCTTGGGTGTTCGAAGCTTTGAAGTCTGACCTCGATGGTTCTCCTTCAGATCTTCTCAGATCTATAAGTTCTATGGCTTCTACGGTCTGTTCCGGCGTACCCAAAGCATTAAGAGCCTGATTCTAACTCATCCGACTCAAGAGCGGACCTTCTTCCAAGCCTTTCTTATTTCTAGGGTTTCGCTGAAACCCTAAGCTATTCGAGGTTTTTCTTTATTTGTTTTCTTAGATCTATGTTGTATCTCTGATGTACTTGATTTTTGAAGTATTTTCCCCAAATTTTCCTATCAAAATCGTTTGTCTTCGATTTAGGATTTTTGAAAGGATTTCAAAACGTCTTTCTGATTCTTCCTTTTTCTTTTCTTTATGTGTGTTTGCCTATACTATGTTTTACCACTCATCTGTTGTTTTTCTGCCTTTCTTTCTGCTATACATGACTCTCCAGTACCTTTGTACTCTATTGTGCCTCTAGATTAGGTCGCATGTTAATATTTGTTATGTTTTCCTACATGTTATTTGTTATACTTTCCAGTATTCTCTTACTGTATGTGTTTCTTGCTGAGTTCTTTAACTTTGTTTGTTTTACTGGACTCTTGTTGGAGTTCTAAGCATGTATTACTACTGTTTCTTAAGCTTATATCACCCTTCTTCTCTCCTGAACTTGCTTAAGTTCCGACTTTTCTTAAACATGTTCTTTATGCTCTTTAAGTCAACTTTTTACTATGTTGCTTCAAACCTGCTATCATATTTGTTTTGTTTCTCATAAGGCTCTTAAAGAGACCTCTGAGTATGTTTTAATGGCTTGCCTTCTCACCTCTGTGTCTGATTCAAGTGGAAGCCCTAAGATTTGGGTTTTCTTTGGCAAGTTTGATTTTGTGTTCGGGTTAGGGTTCTACTTTGGGACCCTGGACTCTTAAACTCATCATGAGTCTACAAACTGAACTTGTATCCCTTTGCTTATGATTCTGAACCTTTCTATGTTAGACTCTTTTCTAAGTAACATGACAGTTCCTTCTTGATTCACATACTTGTGTGCTTTATATATGAGAAATTCTTCTTTCAAAAAGGATTTTGCCAACTATTGATTGATTCTGAATTCCTTTTAATAGGGTTTGATTGATTGTTACTGATTTTCTCTAATTATACCTCCTTTACCTTTTCCTGACTTGGTTCATTCGAATTGAACTTGTAATTTTGATTTCCCTGGTTGTTTGATTGATTCCCTTTCCTTATTTTTTCAAGCCGTGTACTATTGAACTTTTCCCTTAAATAACTTCTATGTATTTACCTCTTTTGTGCTACTTTGAAAGGTTTTAATTAGAAATTTCTTTCCTTAAGTAATTTTTACCCATTGGAATCAGAGTCCCTTAACCAAAGGGAGACTGATTTCAATGATATTTCTTTGCCTTTCTGCACTATAAAAGGGGATGCCCTTTTGCACTTTTAACACCAGAGAACTTAACCTTGAACCTTCAGTTCAACACTTCGAATTCAATACTTTACACACACACCTCTCAATTACAATACTCTTTCAATACTCTACTCTCTTCTGAGATCTTTTGTACTGTTTGTTTGCAATTTGTTTACAAGACTTCAGCTTTCAGTTATTTTTTTCCCTGAAACTGGCATGTCTTAATTTTGATTTCAGCATCATCCCTATATGTTTACTTTACAATTGTTACACTCCTATCTACTTTGCTATTCATGTTCTGTACTGAATATGCTACTTTCTTTTGCATTTGTTGTACATGTTTGTTGTGAATTCCCTACCCCCGCTCCCTTCTATGTGTTTGAGTTAAGGTTCATGGCCTGACAGCATCCAAATTGCTTTTTAGGTCCGAACCTGATCCTCAATGGATCCTAACTCTCAAAATTTGGCTAATAGGCTGGCCAGGGGTGTGCCAGCACGCCTAATTGCTGGGCATGACTACCAGCCTGCCATGGCTCTCCCTAATTCCCCCTCTATGAACTTGCACTCTCTCTTAGATTCTAAGTTCTGCCCTTCTCTATGAGCCTTGCTTTGGGACCTTGTGTTCCCTCTGAACTTGGACATTTGAGGGCTGACTCTTCCACACTGCACTATCTTAATTCTGCAACATATTTGGATTGTAAGCACCGCCCGGAGTCCATTTGAGGCTCTTAGGGAGCTTTGACACACCCCAAATAAGAGAAGGCTTTGGAAACCGATCCTGGAAGTTGGTTCGTCTCATATTGTTAGACCTTGAGTCTGAATTAAGCTCCTCGGTTGTAGCTTAATTTCTGATGTAGTTTTATTTCTCTTAACCTATTCTGGTCTGTAATATGTTGTAATAACTTATAGGGTTCTAGTGAAAAGGGGGAGGGTCACTTATGTATGCAACGGGTAGAAAGCATGCTCATAGGCGTTACTATTTACAAGCTTTGCACTTACACATATCATGTAGAAATCCTGCCTATAGTCTTTGGCACTTTCGCATATCATATAGAAATCCTGCCTATAAGTTTTCTGCACTCACACGTCATATAGAAATCCTGCCTATAGTTTTCGGCACTTTCGCATATCATATAGAAATCCTGCCTATACGTTTTCTACACATGCATGTCATATAGAAATCCTGCCTATAGTTTTTGCACTTTTACACATCATGTAGAAATCCTGCCTATAAGTTTCTGCACTTCTGCATATAGAAATCATGACTATAGGTGTCCTGCGCTTCTGCATTTTTATCTATCATTAAGCAAACGGTCATTGGTTAAAACCATAATCAACTGCCTTCTAGATACCATGTCTATAGGACTCCTGCACTTTTATAATCGTTTGAAAACCAACAACACCTAGAAATCATGCCTATAGGAGTAACCAGTTGAATCTGATTCATTTATTTTATCTACAAGTCTAAAATTAGTTGCAATGTTGTCTAAAATCTGCAAAACTTGCGTTTTCTATAATCAGTAAGTCTTCTTTAAAGTCAGAGTAAGCATTGTTAGATACCATGCCTATAAGTTTCACCTAGGCAACCCAATAGATAATTGATTAACTGTATCAGTCTTTGATAAATTACAACCAGGGAAGGCTAATTCGGACTCCTCATCTGAGAAATATTTGATGAATCTGCCTACCGTAACGCTTTAAATTCAGACCATAACCAGTACTTGTAAGTCATGCTAGCCAATATTCTTTAAATAAGGAGGCCCGTTTGAGCCCTTTAAACTGTTATGTGTTCTCCCCATACCTGCCTTATATGTTTTGATTGTCGCCCTAGAATTTTATCCTTTTAAAACTCTGAAAAGCCAAATTTCCCTTCCCTTTAGGACTAGTAGTCCCAAATGCCTCCGGGACTGATAGGATTGGGGCGGGTACTAGCATGCAATAAGTAACGATACTATTCCGCGCTTAATACCTTAACGGGGTAGGAAAGGGTAGATATGGATATGATGACCGGTGCGCTAATACCACGTGTAACCCCTCTTTTGAGGAGTGATTACCGGGTATTGCATTGATGTGATCCATATTGTTTGTAAACCTAGTACCCCCTTTCTTTTTAACTTGTTTTATTGTCCGAACTATTTCCTTAAAATTTCTGCTTTCTTTATTCTTTTCAAACTTTCAATTTGCTTGCAATAATATGTGAACCCTTCTTACTTGAGCCCTTAATTGTTTATTTGATTATGTGAAGTCACAATTGTAACATGGCCAGGAACCATGATTAAGTGCTTGTGACATTTGGAAGGACAACTCGTTCCCTTTTGGGAATTGGGCTTTGGAATTTGAAGAGTCTCCACCTAATGATTAAGTGCATTAGGACACTAAGAAGGGTTTGAGTTTGAAGAACCAAAGTTTGGGTAAGGGCTAGAAATTATCTCGAGGGGAAGGTGTTAGGCACCCCTCAAGATCCACTAGTATGGTTCCTGGCCATGTTACAATTGTGACTTCACATAATCAAATAAACAATTAAGGGCTCAAGTAAGAAGGGGTTCACATATTATTGCAAGCAAATTGAAAGTTTGAAGAGAATAAAGAAAGCAGAAATTTTAAGGAAATAGTTCGGACAATAAAACAAGTTAAAAGAAAGGGGGTCCTAGGTTTACAAACAATATGGATAACATCAATGCAATACCCGATAATCACTCCTCAAAAGAGGGGTTACACGTGGTATTAGCGCACCGGTCATCATATCCATATCTACCCTTCCCACCCCGTTAAGGTAATAAAGCGCAGAATGGTGTCGTTACTTATTGAATGCTAGTACCCGCCCCAATCCTATCAATCCTGGAGGCATTTGGGACTACTAGTCATAAAGGGAAGGGAATTGGGCTTTTATAGTTTAAAGGACAAAATCTAGGGCGACAAACAAAACACATAGAGCAGATATGAGAAAACACATAACATTTAAAGGCTCAATAGGCCTCCTCAACTTAAAGATAAATTGTTTAGCATGTCTTGCATGTACTGGTTATGGTCTGAATTTAAAGCGTTAGGGAAGGCTGATTTATCACATATTTCTCAGATGAGAAGTCCGAATTAGGCCTCCCATGGTTGTAGTTATCAAAGACTGATGCAATTAATTAATTATCTAAAGGTTTGCCTAGGTGAAACCTATAGACATGATATCTAACATTGCTTGCTCTGATTTTAAAGAAGGCTTATTGATTATATAAAAACATAAGATCTGTAGATATTAGACAACATTGCAACTGATTTTAAACTCGTAGATGAAATAAGCGAATCAGATTCAAAGGGTTACTCCTATAGGCATGATTTCTAAGCATTGTTGATTTTAAGATGATTATGCAAGTGCAGGGAGTCCTATAGACATGGTATCTAGAAGGCAGTTGATTATCGTTTTAACCTATGACCGTTTGCCTAATGATAGATAAAAATGCAGAAGTGCAGGATGCCTATAGTCATGATTTCTATATGCAGAAGTACAGAAACTTATAGGCAGGATTTCTACATGATGTGCATAAGTGCAGAAACTATAGGCAGGATTTCTATATGACATGCATGAGTGCAGAAAACTTATAGGCAGGATGATATGCGTGAGTGCAGAAAACTTATAGGCAGGATTTCTATATGATATGCGCAAGTGCAGAAAACTTATAGACAGGATTTCTACATGATATGCGTAAGTGCAAAGCTTGTAAATAGTAACGCCTATAAGTATGTTGTCTACCCTTTGCATACATAAATGACCCTCCCTTTTTCACTAGAACCCCATAAGTTATTACAACATATTACATACTAGAATGAATTAAGAAAAGTAAAATTCCATAAGAAATTAAGTTACAACCAAGGAGCTTAATTCAGACTCAAGGTCTAACAATATGAGATGAACCAACTTCTAGGATCAGGTTTCCAAAGCATTTCTCTTATTTGGGATGTATCAAAGTTCCCAAAAGTCTCAAAGGGCTCCGGGCAATGCTTACATCCCAAACACATTGCAGAATTAAGAGCATAGTGCAGTGTGGAAATGCCAGTCCTCAGATGTCCAAGTTCAGAGGGAACTCAAGGTCCCAAAGCAAGGCTCATAAGAGAGGGGCAGAACTTAGAATCTAAGAGAGAGTGCAAGTGCATAGAGGGGGAATTAGGGAGAGCCATGGAAGGTTGGTGGTCATGCCCAGCAATTAGGAGTGCTGGCACACCCCTAGCCAGCCTGTTAGCCAAATTTTGAGAGTTGGGATCCATTGAGGATCAGGTTCAGACCTAAGCAGCAATTTGGATGCTGTCAGGCCATGGACCTTAACTCAAACACATAGAAGAGAGTGGGGGTATAGGGAATTCATAGCAAACATGTACAGCAGATGCAAAGAGAGAGTAGTATATTCAGTACAGAACATGAACACCAAAGTAGACATGAGTGTAGAAACTGTAAAGTAAACACATAGAGATGGTGCTGTAATCAAAATTAAGACATACCAGTTTCAGGAAAACAAATAAGTGAAAGTTGAAGTCTTGTAAACCAAATTGCAAGCAAACAATACAAAATATCTCAAAAGAGAGTAGAGTATTGAAAGAATATTGTAATTGAGATGTGTGTGTGTAAAATATTGAATTCGAAGTATTGAACTGAAGGTTCAAGGTGTCTAAGTGCAAAAGGGTCGTGCCCCCTTTATAGTGCAGAAAACAAGTAAGAAAAGGTAAGGGAATAGTTTGTAATCAATCACACAGAATCTCCCTTCAGTTAAGGGATTCTGATTTCAAATGGGTAGAAGACAATTAAGGAAAGAATTGGATTAAAATCTTTTCCAAAATAACACAAGAAGGGTAAATACACAGGGTTTATTTAAGGAAAAAGTCCAATAGTAAACAGTTTGTGAAAAAATAAGGAAAGGGAATCAATCAAACAACCAGTAAAATCAAGATTGCAGGCTTTGTTCGAATGAACCAAGTCAGGAAAAGGTAAAGAAACTTCAATTAGAGAAAATCAGTATCAATCAATCAAACCCTATTAAAAAGAATTCAGAATCAATCAATAGTTGGCAAAAACCCTTTGAAAGAAGAATTTCTCATATATAAAGCACACAAGTATGTGAATCAAGAAGGAACTGTCATGTTACTTAGAAAAGAGTCTAACATAGAAAGGTTCAAAATCATGAGCAAAGGGATACAAGTTCAGTTTGTAGACTCATAATGAGTCTGAGAGTCCAGGGTTCCGAAGTAGCCCTAGTCCAAAATAAAACTTGCCAAAACCCAAAGCCTAGGGTTTTCAACTTTAATCAGAAGCAGAGACGAGAAGACAGATAACAGGCTCCGAGGTCTCTTTCAGAGGCTCATGAGAAAACAAACAGGTAAAATAGCAGGTTTGAAACAAATATAGTGAAAAAGCTGATTTGAAGCATAAAGAACATGTTTTAAGAAAAGCTTGGAACATAAACAAGTTCAGAAGACAAAGAGGTAGCATAAACTTAAGGAAATAGTAGATGAAACATGTTTAGAACTCCAACAAGAGTCCAATAAAACAAACAAAGTTAAAGAACTCAACAAGAAACACATATAGTAAGAGAATACTGGAAAGTATAGCAAAGAACATGTAGGAAAACATAACAAGTATTAACATGCGAGCCTAATCTAGAGGCACAATAGAGTACAAAGGTACAAAAGAGTCATGTATAGCAGAAAGAAAGGTAGAAAGACAACACATGCGTGGTAAAACATAGTATAGGCAAATACACATAAAGAAAACAAAAAGGAAGAATTAGAAAGACGTTTTGAAATCCTTTCGAAAACCCTAAATCAAAGACAACGATTTTGAAAAGAAAATTTGGGGAAAACACTTTAAAAATCAAGTACAGCACAGATACAACATAGATCTAAGAAAACACACAGAGAAAAACCTCGAATATCTTAGGGTTTCAGCGAAACCCTAGAAATGAGAAAGGCTTGGAAGAAGGTCCAATCTTGAGTCGGATGAGTTAGAATCAGGCTCCTAATGCTTGAATATGTCGGAGCATGGCCGGAGAAGCCATATAACTGTAGATCTGAGAGGATCTGAAAGAGAACCATCGAGGCCAGACTTCAAAGCTTCAAACAACCATGGTCTGATAGTGGAGGGGGGTGAGTACCAACCATCCATGGCCTGAGAAGCCATGGATTTCGGTGAAAGGCAGTTGAAAAGGGGTAGGAGGAGGCTAGGGTTGTGAAGAGTTTTGAGAGAGTTTGAGAGACAAAGGGTTTCAAGGCGGCGGGTCAGGTGAGAATGAGGGAGATTAGGGTAGTCGTTTAGGAGTTAAAAAGGAAAGAGCTAGTTTTGGCCGTTGATCACTCAGATTTAAGTGGTAGGTGGGGAACGAGTTGGGTTACTTAAAATCGGGTCGTGGGTTGCGTTAAAATTGGAATTGGGTTGGTTTTAATTTGGACGGAATTGGGGTCAAATTGAGGTTAAAATTGAAAGGAAATGAGGGTGTAATTGAAATAGAAATAGGATAAATATTAAATAGCCAATTTTCTCTTTTATTTTATAAAAATAGTGAAAAAAGACTTTAAAAACAAATTAAAGGTACTGACCCAACTAATAATGCATAAATATTAATTTAAAAATATTGAAACCAATTTTACAATTATAAAAATGCTATTAATCTTAAAATAGGCTATAATTGCAATTATATGCAATTTAGTCTTTTAAATACCAAATAAATTTGTAAAAACATAAAAATTATATTAACTATATTTTGGTATAAATATGAGAATAAAATAAATTATTCACCAAAATTGATGATTTTGGGAATAATTATGGATTTTGTACTGCTAAAATGGATAGTGAATTGATTTAAAAACTCTTCAAAAGATTGGAAAAATACTAAAACACTTGGGTATGCTTATGTATGCATATATATGTTATTTTGAAAGTATTTTGTATATAAAAATACATAGGGAAAAAATTGGGTATCAACGCCTGCCCCTCTTTACCCGGGAAGGATGAAAGAGTTGCCGGGTAAAGATATGATGGCCAATTTTGACCGAATGAAACGTTTTGAAGAATTTTGACCGAGCTCTGGTTCCCGAGCTGCCTACATATCCCTGGTCTTACAGGAATCTGGCCATATGCAGTTCAGGATCCATTGGCGGAATATACCGATGGAGATTTCGAAAAGCGGACGCGATGTTCGGGTTGAAAAGGATGATCAGAGTCTGATAGGCTGCAGGAACTGGAACGAGATCGCCCTACTGAGACGGCTGTTGCTAGCCGGTTTACCTGCAAATGAGCATATATTGTGCATAAATTTAAACGTGATGCAAGTTCCCATTGGACCATGAATGTTGTCTTCGGATGGTTGGGATGGCGTCCTCGGACTATGACGTCCTGGGCCATGAAGCATATGATAAAGGATTCGCAGGCTATGAAATGATGTTCTCGAGCTATGAGAATAATGCCTTTGAATAATGATATGCAAAAGATAAAACGGGGTCCTCAGGCCATGGCATGGCGTTCTCGGGCTATGCAAATGGTGCCTCCAAACAATGACGCCTTTGGACAATTTGGCGATCTTTCAGCCCATGAAATGCAGAAGGTGGCGATATTTCAGCCGATGCAAGACGTAAATAAAAGGTGGCGATATTTCAGCCGATACAAGACGTAAATAAAAGGTGGCGATATTTCAGCCATGCAATAGTGATAAAGTGGCGATATTTCAGCCATGCAGGATGAGGACAGAGCTTAGTCTCGGAAGGCAGAAAGGTAGCCTTATGCAATGCAGAGAAATGCAGATGGAGATAGAGCTTAGTCTTAGAAGGCAGAAAGGTAGCCTTATGCAATGCAGGGAAATGCAGATGGAGGTAGAGCTTAACCTCGTAAGGCAGAAAGGTAGCCTTATGCAATGCAGGAAATGCAGATGGAGACAGAGCTGAGTCTCGGAAGGTAGAAAGGTAGCCTTATGCAATGAAGGAATGCAGATGGAGACAATGCTTTGTCTCGAAAGGCAGAAAGGTAGCCTTATGCAATGCAGGAATGCAGATGGACACAGAGCTTAGTCTCGGAAGGTAGAAAGGTAGCCTTATGTAATGCAGAGAAATGCAGATGGAGACAATGCTTAGTCTTGGAAGGCAGAAAGGTAGCCTTATGCAATGCAGGGAAATGCAGATGGAGGTAGAGCTTAACCTTGGAAGGCAGAAAGGTAGCCTTATGCAAGGAGTAAAAAAGGCAAAATTATGTTAGAATTTTCTTAGCTGATAGCGGATCGAAGCATTGCGACTGCTGGGGATACTGTGTCTACTGGGAGCACTGCGTGCGGATAGCAGCTGTGAGTAAGTGCAACGGTTCTGAGAGTTATATTCCTGAGCAATGTG
Organism: Nicotiana sylvestris; assembly: GCF_000393655.2. Taxonomy (NCBI): domain Eukaryota; kingdom Viridiplantae; phylum Streptophyta; class Magnoliopsida; order Solanales; family Solanaceae; genus Nicotiana; species Nicotiana sylvestris. The sequence goes on from NC_091063.1 coordinate 168,603,872, forward strand.
AGTCTTGCGAGTGTATAGTTTATTTGATGATTTTGCAACTCAAGTGCCTGCACTCAAAGAAAAATCGTGAGTTTTGTAAAGAGGGGAGGTTAGTTCGTATTCCCACTGGCTCTGCTTGACCTGCTCGGCTCCATTCCGATGATATTGGGCGTATCATTGGGGTAGCGTTGCTAAACGAAGCAACTTTGGTAACAGACATGCATGATTTAGTAAAGAAATGTGACAATAAATACATAATTAAGAATAGTTTTCTTTAGATGAACTGACGACTGCGACGTGGTCCAAGATACTGCAACTTCTATCGCTCCGAAATTTTGAGGGTCCTCCTCAAAATTCTGCCCCAGTTTACTGGGTTTTGCTTCCGACGGTTGCTTGTGTCGAATGGCTGAAATCACTTCGGAATTTTGAGGATCCTCCTCAAAATTCTGCCCCAGTTTCCAATAGCGGGGGAAATGAAAATTTTATTGAATTATGACCGAACCCATAGGGCTGCCTACGTATCCCCTCTTAAATGGGAATCGGTTCAGGCGTAGTTCAAATTACATCATATGAGGAAAGCATAAAAGTTACGCATAGTATCGCTTCACTGCATCTAAATTGATCGGCTTCGGCCAAACTTCACCGTCCATTTCTGCAAGTATGAGGGCTCCTCCGGTGAGGACCCGGTGAACCATGTATGGACCCTGCCAGTTGGGAGAGAACTTCCCTTTGGCTTCCTCTTGATGTGGGAAAATCTTCTTTAACACTAGATGCCCCGGTGTAAACTGTCTCGACTTGACTTTTTTGTTGAAGGCTCTGGACATTCTGTTCTGATAGAGTTGGCCGTTGCAAACCGCATTCATTCTCTTTCCGTCTATAAAAGCTAGCTGCTCGTAGCGACTCTCTACCTATTTTGCATTGTCAAGTTCGGCTTCTTGTATGATTCTTAAGGAGGGAATTTCTACCTCGGCGAGAATGACTGCTTGTGTACCATAAACCAACATATAGGGAGTTGCCCCGATTGATGTGCGGACTGTGGTGCGGTATCCCAACAAGGCAAATGATAACTTCTCATGCCACTTCTTAAGATTTTCTATCATGTTCCTTAGTATCTTCTTGATATTCTTATTGGCAGCTTCTACATCTCCGTTCATCTGAGGTCTGTAAGCTGTAGAATTCTTGTGTTTGATCTTGAAGGTTTCACACATGGCTTTCATCAGGTCGCTGTTGAGATTGGAACCATTATCAGTGATGATTGACTCTGGAATTCTGAACCGACAAACATAGCGATCGCGGACAAAATCTGCTACCACTTTCTTAGTCACTGCTTTGTACGATGCTGCTTCAAACCATTTGGTGAAATAATCAGTTGTCACTAGAATGAACCTGTGCCCGTTTGATGCGGCAGGCTCGATAGGTCCGTTAATCCATTCCCCAAGCGGCGAACGGCCATGGAAAGCTTGTTGAAGTAAGCTCGTTTGGAGGCATCTTTATCATGTCTGCATGTATCTGACATCGATGGCATTTTTGGACATACTGGATGTAGTCCGTTTCCATAGTTATCCAAAAATAACCAGCTCGGAGTATTTTCTTGGCTAAGACAAAGCCGTTCATATGCGGACCACAGGTCCTTGCATGAATTTCCTCTAATAGCCTGGATGCTTCCTTTGCATCGACACACCTTAGTAACCCCAAATCAGGAGTCCTCCTATATAGGATTCCTCCGCTATGAAAGAAGTTGTTAGATAATATCCAAAGTGTATGTTTCTGAGTAGTATTTGCGAGTTCTGGATATTCTCCTTTCGTCAAATATTCCTTGATATCATGAAACCAAGGTTCTCCGTCTGCTTCTTCTTCTACATGAGTGCAGTAAGCTGGCTGATCATAGATCTTTACCGGAATAGGATTAATGAAGTTCTTGTCGGGGTGTTGTATCATGGACGATAGGGTAGCCAATACATCGGCAAACTCATTCTGAACTCTGGGAACATGTTGGAACTCTGTCTTTGTGAACCACTTCCTCAATTCATGTACATGATGCAGATAAGGGAATACCTTGGAGTTCTTTGTTGCCCATTCTTCTTGGACCTGATGTATAAACATGTCTGAATCTCCAATCACTAGCAATTCCTGAATGTTCATGTCAATGGCCATCTTGAGCCTTAAGATGCAGACTTCGTACTCGGCCATGTTGTTGGTGCACGTGAACCTGAGCTTGGCAGACACCGGATAATGTTGGTTGGTTTCTGATACTAGGACCGCTCCTATGCCAATTCCTTTGAAGTTTGCTGCTCCATCAAAAAACATTCTCCAACCATCATAGGGTTCTGCAATATCTTCCCCTATGAAAGATACCTCTTCATCAAGAAAATACATCTTTAGAGGCTCGTATTCTCCATCCATGGGATTTTCAGCAAGATGATCTGCTAGTGCTTGTCCTTTGATTGCCTTCTGAGTCACGTAAATCCACTTGGCTAGCTTGCCAGTGGGCGTGGGCTTTTGAAGGATGTACTTCAAAGGATCCATTCTTGATATGAGATAAGTAGTATAGGCACAGAAATAGTGCCTCAACTTCTGAGCTACCCAAGTCAGAGCATAACCGGTGCATTCCAATAGAGAATACCGGGCCTCGTACGGGGTGAACTTCTTGCTGAGATAATAGATGGCCTGCTCCTTTCCTCCCATTTCATCATGCTACCCAGTACACAACCGAAAGCTCCATCCAATACTGCAAGGTAGAGTAATAGAGGTCTATGCCGGCTCGGGCGGGACCAAAACTAGCGGCATTGACAGGTATTCCTTGATTCTGTCGAAGGTTTTCTGACAATCATTAGTCCATTTGGTAGAAGCGTCCTTCTTCAACATCTTAAAGAATGGCTCACAAATGACAGTGGATTGTGCTATGAACTGGCTGATGTAGTTAAGTCTTCCCAAGAAACTCATAACCTCTTTCTTGTTCTTCGGTGGTGGCAATTCTTGGATGGATTTGACCTTAGATGGATCCAGTTCTATTCCTTGATGACTCACAATGAACCCAAGTAGTTTTCCAGCAGGAACCCCGAATGCACATTTGGCAGGATTCAGCTTCAAGTTGTACCTTCTTAGTCTGTTGAAGAACTTCCTCAGATCTTCCATGTGGTCATTGGCTCTCTTGGATTTGATGATGACGTTGTCTACATATACCTTGATCTCTTTGTGTATCATGTCATGGAAAATAGCAGTCATGGCCCTCATGTAGGTGGCCCCAGTATTCTTTAACCCGAACGACATCATCTTATAACAATACATCTCCCACGGTATAATGAAAGTCGTTTTCTCCGCATCTTCCTCATCCATCCATATCTGATGATACCCAACAAAACAATCAACGAATGACTACAGTTCATGCTTGGCGCAGTTATCAATTAGAATGAGTATGTTTGGCAAGGGGAAGTCATCTTTTGGACTGGCCTGGTTGAGATCCCGGTAGTCGACATAGACTCTAACCTTCCCGTCCTTCTTCGACATTGGCACAATATTGGCTAACCATGTTGGATACTCTACTACCCTGAGAACCTTAGCTTTGACTTGCTTGGTTACTTCTTCCTTGATTTTCAAACTCATGTCAGGTTTGAACTTCTGAGCTTCTGTTTTACTGGTGGTCATGTCAGATCGGTTGGCAGTTTGTGAGCTACAATAGATGTACTGAGACCAGTCATGTCATCATAAGACCAGGCGAATATTTCCTCATATTCCCTTAGAAATTCCGTGTACTCTTTCTTTTCTGATGGTGACAGATGAACGCTGATTCATGTTTCTTTGACATTTTCCGCATCTCCTAGGTTGACAATCTCAGTTTGGTCCAGATTAGACTTAGGTCTGTTCTCAAAATCCTTAACCTCTTTAACAACCTCTTCTGGTATATCATCTTCTTCTGAGTCTATATCTGTTTGTTGTGTTGTCTCATTGCATGTCACAATCATCGGTTCATCAAGATACGTAATAGTAATGTTGTGTAAATAAAGTAAACGATAAAAAGTAATAAGAGCGAGATTTATAAGAAACTGAAATGCTTTGGTAACTTTCATAATTGTTTTGAACATTGGAGCTCTTATTTCAATATTAAAAAATGCGGAGAGAAAGTTAATTAGCAAAAAATAAAGATAATGCATGGTGCTTTGTTCAGCCTTGCTACCCCGAAGCTTTTCGGGCCCTGTTGGTCCTGATGGACCAATTGTTGAGGCATGCTCCTTGGCCCACAGCTTGTATAGAAAGGCCTTGTAAAATGATGATGCGAGAGTGCACGAACTAACCTTTGGGGAGGGGAATAAACAAAAGGTAAAAACAAAAAAGGTAGCAAATTAGTGCGGATTATGAGAAGAAAATGTTGCAATATTTAAACACATAGTGCAAGAATATAAATCGTGTCCTAATTTGGGAGCCTCGTTGTGCCCGAGGTAGGCCTAGTGACAAGTTGATTTGGAGAACTTATAATGCTAAATGCCTCATTTTATTGATAGAAAATAAGGCGAATCCCAAAACGACACTAATAGTAGAAAATAAAATGTCACTAATGGTTGTTGGCCTTATTACATTCTTAAAGCAAAAGAAAAGACTCCTAGCTACTTGGTCCCAGAAGGACTTTCTTCAGGTTGAATATTTTCGTTAATCAGATCCTCCAGCTCGCGCAGATTTTCTAGTAAAAATGCCTTCGCCAGGAGTTCTCCTTTGCCTTCCTCAGCGTTTTGACAGTCGGTGACTCTTTTTCTCACTTTCCCTTCCAACTCCAGCAGACTATACTCCAGATATTCCAACTTTTTGCTAGCTTTGGCGGCCCTCTCTTTCCACTCGTTGATTTGGTTACTTGATGGGAGGTTCCTCCACCAGGTCAGCAAGAGTGAGGGTATGTTGACCATACCAAAGTCGGGAACTTTGTCATTCATTTCTGCAAAACAAAAGGGTGAGGCCCTTACCCCCGCCAGACTCGACTATTAAATATCAATAATTGGCATAAGCAACATTTAGTTCTCCAAATAAATGCACAGAACATGGTAATGTCCGTTTGGGTTCCCAGGAAACCCAGTGGACTTTGGACAAGGCTATCTTAAAGAGTCATTATGTAGACAACATAACTAACTCGGCTAGGTTTTGACAGTGATGCATGCACAATTGAATAGAGTAGGGTTTCTATAGCGTATTAGACTGGTACCCTTGAGCGGACAACTTAAGAGGGAAAGGAACGGAATCGTCTACTACACCGTTGATCGACTGGTTTTACCGCAAATACGCCTTTGCCAAATTTAGGGGGTAATGATATCGGAAGGGCGCAACCACTCATTATAAGCATTGTTATGGTATTTTGTTTGGCACGAGTGGAATATGATGTTGAATATGCAGTTACAAGTTGTCATGTATTTGCACGTTCATAAAGTAATAATTATAATAATTGCTCATAATTACAACAATATTGTAGGAAAGTAGTAAAAGAAAGCATTAAAGAAAGGAAACAAGGAGCCAAGTCAGTCTCGTAATAGAAAAGAAATAAAGACAATAAATAAAGGCAATAAAGAAGCAGTAAAGTCACAAATAACATGA